>NW_025999808.1:1200000-1800000 GCF_019419815.1 Pyrus x bretschneideri | reverse complement strand
AATAATCACCTTTGCATACGATTTAATAATCACGTTGGCAACTCCATACTCAATGCAAAACTCCAAAGCTTCCCGAATTGCTGCAGCTTCATGTCCATTATTTAAGTAGATCCAAAATTGCTAATCTAGCATAGTTTAATAATTTATTTACGTTGTCACTTAGTACTATGGTCTAATAGTATTCCTTTTCATTTGTAAATGAGAGGTAATATGTTCAATTTTTATTAAAATCAAATTTGAACCACATTATTATTAGACTATTGTTAAGTTCGATCCATTTCTCTCCCCATTATAACGTTTGTTAAGAAAACCATTTCTCAACGCTACCATGGAATCTGGTACCTGCGTTGTACGTGATTTTTTAGAATGTTTTCTTAAACTCTCTTACACGAGGATCAAAATTTATAGGTTAAGGTACAAATGATGGGATAATTTGACTTGGCTGTTTTAAAAGTCAATTAGATCAGTAACTCGTTGGTTAGAATTTCTAGTAACACTTGCTTTACATTTTAATTTATGAAGTAATTTGACCAAAATGTCAAGAAACATCTATAAAGATGCTTATTTTACAAATAATCAATTCACCTTTTCTCCGTTGGAGCCCATCGTCCATTTCGCCATATTGCACGTGTGAACTGTAGCCATTGCATTTCCGTAGATAGGTCGAAAGTAGAGGGGCAAGCTTTACAACACAGACGCCCATTCAAGACCTCCACCTCGCTCTATTCGACTGGTTCCGTTCCGTCCGCCAAGGTTTACCAACCGACGCACCAAAACCTAAATTATCTTAACCATGGTTGAAATATTAACCGCGGTTAAGTTGGTCCCATCCACAACCCCCCAACAAAAAAGCAAAACATCAAACCCAACATTTTATAATCCTCAGCCAGTAGCCACAGAAGAAAAAACCAAACAACGCGCAAACGAGAGAGGGAAAACCAAAGCGACGAACAACCAACGACTCCACAACCAGAAATGGAGGCGGTTTACGTCGACGAGGAAGAGGTCTGGAAATGTCCAAAACACCCTTCCAAGCGCCGCAAGAGCGGAATCTGCCACGTCTGCCTCCGCGAGCGCCTCGTCATTCTCTGCCCCGACTGCGCTAACGTCCGCCCCTGCGGTTGCTGCGCTACGACGTCGTCTTCCTCGTCTTTTTCTTCGTCCTTTCGCTTCCCCGCCGGCGATGGCGCCCGAGTCTCGAAGCTTCTCGAGGGCGAGCCCTCGTTCCGGCGGTCCCGATCGGTAGCGGCCCCATTTCTGCGCTCCACCTCGAAGTTTTTCGGCGGTGCTTTCAGACACGCAGACTTTGACTCTGTCGGCGACGGGAGCAAACCCCAAACCGTCGGACGGACTAAAACACCGTCGTTTTGGTCGTCGGTATTCCGGTCGTCCCGCAGGAGCAAGACAAGTGAGGTTAATAATGGAGAAAACGAGACGACGGCGGAGAAGAAAGTGGAGAGCGAAATTCAAGAGAAGGAAGAAGACGCAGAAGCTGCGATGAGGAGGACGATGATGAGGAAATCGAGGTCGGTGGCCGTACCGATGATGTCATCAAAAACCGGTGGCGTTGGAGGTGAGAGACCGCCGGCAAAAGGCAGGGGACGGTATTTCCCGAGCCCGATCAAGGCCTTCCGGCACTCCAAAATTTCAAAGATCTTTTCCGAGCGGTCGCCTGTGTACAGAGGTTAATCATATTATTTTCTTTAGAAAACAAAAATAATTAAATTAGCATTAAAAAAACAATAAATTTTATTTTAATTTATTTTTGCAACGTGAGAATCCATAAGGCATTTTGATCTTGCAATGGTAATAATTATATTCACACATTCTAAATTAATGTGATATTTTATTTTTTTTTAATATTTTTTAGTGTGTAGAAAATATTAAAAAATTAAAAAAATGTGAGAGAAGTAATTTGGAATGTATGAATATAATTTCTCTCATTAGAATGCAATTTAGGATTATGTATTGCAAAGTTGGCAAATTC
The DNA here is from genome assembly GCF_019419815.1 of Pyrus x bretschneideri. NCBI lineage: Eukaryota > Viridiplantae > Streptophyta > Magnoliopsida > Rosales > Rosaceae > Pyrus > Pyrus x bretschneideri. Next base: position 1,798,013 of record NW_025999808.1, on the reverse strand, counting down.
ACTGATTATGATTTGCGTGTTCATTAATTTTAATTCTGTTATGCTCTTTTTATGGATTTGATTGATTTATGGTGATATTTATTTTACTTTTTACTTTTTACTATAATAATTGAATTGTTGGAGATAATTGATGAAAAATGTGAAGAGTTATACTCAAAAAACAGCGTGTCATAATTTAAACTATGTTTACAAATTAATAAAACACTTATTGTCAATCAAAATTTTATGAAATTACCAATTTAACTATCTAATTAAAATATAATGAATAAAAAATATGAGATAAAAATATAATTTCACACAATCAAATTTTGCTACTGTTTTCTCTTCCATCGCTTTCCATATTAAAAAAATAAAAAATATTCACACACAAAATTTGTGTTAGTATATGCTAGTATAACTGATGAGAACATATTTAGTCAAAAGAATTTAGTAACGTGTTACTAATTTGCGTTCCGATATGGAATGAGGGGCGGTCGTGGCGAACGATTAGGGTTGACGACTTGGTGGATGGGTTGGTATATGTGGGGTTGTACTTTTTTGACAACTTCCAGTCTCGCAACTCTTTAAACGGAATTGGAACAGTCAAACTCGGAGTAGTTTAGTCCACGTGGCACGTGGATGTTGGAGAATAAATATCAATACGTGAATCGACTTGGAAAAATACAAAGGAGATTGTTTTAAAGTGAAACCCTTATATACCCTCTGCCTCTCCTTATTTTTCATCCAAAAAGAATATCCATCTTTGCACAGCTGTGTACTTCGGTTCCAAAACTACATTAGTCTACTTTCGTCGTCGCTATTTTTAGTTTTCATCATTATTTTCAATTTAGCAAAACTTTTTTTTGGTAAAGCGACTCCATTAGCAACTTAAATAGATAACTGTTACGAGAAAGCGATTTCATTAGTGACTTCAATTGATATTTGTTAGGGTAAAAACAATCATTGCTGATAGAACTTACACCACAGTATATGAATATTTTATTTATTTTATAATAAAGCGTTATCTGCAATTCAATAAAACTTATAATTTAAATAATTAAATAGTTAGGGAAATGATTAATTTTGGAAGTCCGTGGGGCCGATATTTGTAGGTGTAGATGTTATGTACGTGACTAACGTCATTTCCGAATTCCGAGTGCCGGTTAATTGAGTGGTTAGGTGTACATTATGCTTTATGAGGGTGGAAATGTGAGGCTGACCTTCGTTTGAGGGCCATTTAGAGTCCTACATCTTTGATTATTTTTATCCGGATAATCTAGCGGAATGGTTGTTTAACATTTTAACTTCTTATGTAAATGTTTTTATTTGAGTTTAATAATATCTATATTTTGATGCGGAAGGAACATTTCACATCTATTTTTATTTTCCTGATTTATCTCTTTTTTTTTAAATAATAAATTAAGCATAAATAGAATGTTTCCCAAAACAAAATGGTGGCTTCCCATATTTTATTCTGGATTTTCCATCCATATTAATCAATTCTTAGCTTTTTGTTTATGATTTTTTAGTCAGGATTTATTTTTAATTAAAGTCGACTCTAAGTTGATTTACTTCATTATTAGTCAAATGAAACTAATCCCACTAATTTATTAATCATGGCGCTTTGGGATCAATTCTCATGAATGTATAATCTTAAAACAAATAAGAATAAAATTAAATATGGACCGGTTTGAGTAAATCTAATTAGTCAATAAAGAACTTCGAGTGGGTCAAAGACGAACTTCCAAAAGCCGGTTTGAACTTTGAAGTGGTCAAAGTTGGAGGCATTATGTGTTCTTGAGAAAGCACTCTCCGATGGTTAAAGTTAGATTTAGGATACATGTCGTATTTGTGTCATACTCGATAACGTAATGGTTCATGTCGTGTAACACCTATTAAAGTAAACAGGTAATATGGTCCGACCTGAAATCAACTCGTTAATATTATCAAGTAATATGATCCGACTCATTAAGTGTTAAAAAAATATATTTAAATCAATAAATAATGAAAATGAAGAACATAATTTGACTCAAAAAAATGTAAAAAATAATACTAAATTCGTATATACATACCACATTGTCACATAAATATTACTTCAAAACATAAAAAATAAAAACATTTGTCTTTCAAGTTTACATCCCCCAAAATAAAAGTCTAATGAAAAAACATTAGTGCATACTACAAAATACAAATGTTCAAAGATATGCAAAATGAAGAGAGTTGCGTTTCAAGGTTAAGAAACCTTGCACATTTTTGACAATAAAACCCTTCAATTTTCATCAATCACCAAGAGAAATGGTATTGGAACTTTGACTTGAAATATTGTCTTCAAGAGTTATATTGACGATGTTTTCACTAAGGTTTTCCATAATTCCATAAACTACAGATCTAAATATAACCGTTGATTGTCGTTTATATTTACGCTCCATTTTTCTCACCAAATTTTGGTTTTTTTTTTTGCGATTTTCTTTTTTGAAAACATGATCTCTTAGAGGATGCAAGAAGATGAATGGTTTGGATCGTTGAAATTACGTTCAATGTTTTACCATTAGTGAGAATATTAAAATATTAGAAGTTTATAAAGACTCTAGAAATTATATAACATCAACTCATATTTTACTTAATTGTAAATATTAGAATGTCATATCAACAATCCGAACCGTTCATTTTTATACATCCGCTCAAAGATCACTTTTCAAAAAAGAAAATTTTAAAAATGAAATTCGGTGAGTAGAATAAAGTGTAAACGACAATAGATGGTTAAATTTAAATCTAAGCTTTATGGATTATAGTGTCAGATTTCGGAGTTAACCCCTTCATAAAAGTTGTAAAACTTATCATTACAAGTGATTGTATATATATATTTTTTTTTTACATTTCACACTTCTACAATAATTAATTATTAATTTCATTAATTTTTCACTCAAATAAAAAACACTATTCATGAGATATGGATCTAAACGACCATGTAACATTTTCCTAAGCATAGAGGATACAATCACGGGCGTTTATATATACTTTCACATTTTTTTAGACTTATAAATTAATGATTATGATTTTATTTATTTTGAACTACCTTAAAATACTATTTATGAGGGTTTGTATAGTTTTAAAAATTGAAACGACGATGTACCCATCCTCAAAGTGTATAATATGCGATGACGAACATTTGCATATTTTTTCACATTTTTGTTACTTGTAAATTAATTATTATAAATTTTTTAATGTGTTTGGTATTTTTAAATTACTTGATATTTTTATTTTTAATGTGTTTTATGATTTTTAAATCTTAATCTTTGCCTATAGTAAACTATAAAAATAAAGGATTTTTATCACACATGATCCTTGAACTTGACCCTCACCATCAAGATGGACCTTGAAATGGAAAATCAATCAATGTAGTCCTTGAAAATAGGTGTTGCAAATCAACGTGGTCATTTCGTTACAATTCTGTTAAAAATTCTGTTATGTGCTGATGTGGCACATAAATGGGCCCCATAAGTCATTTTTGCTCACAAATGGTTCTTGAAATTGACCCACGACATCAAAATGGTCCCTAAAATTGAAAATTGATGAATGTAGTCCTGCAAGTAAGTGTCTCAAATCAATCTAGTCCCTTCATCACAATATTGTTTCTCCCATTCAGTGGATTGTTGAATTGTCATAAGTTCGATTTTCGTGATTTGGTGGTTTCTAACAAAAATCACTTTATGTGGGTACGAGACGTGAATCTCCACTTGACTATCAAGAAGCTGAGAAACAATTGAAGCTAACAATGGCATATAAAAGCTGAATAAGCCTCTGCCATGATCTTCATTCGAAAACTTAAGCCCGAAGCATTACAAACGGAAATACCTCCCGAAGGAGGATTCCATGGCTCTTTGGCTTGCTTTTATGGACCATTTAATCATGAAAGATATTGCCTGAAGCACACCATGATTACGTCCATGAATGAGTATGATTCTGAACTTTATAAATCCGATCGAATTTTGACTAAAGAATATTTTTCTCATCCTTCCATGTTTCTAACTCGCTCTTAAAGTGGCAGTGTAAAGAACGCAAGTTTACCAAATTCTTGAATCTGATTGCTACCACAGATATGAGAGAAAGGTATAGACTCAGCTTCGACTGGAGTCTACCGAATGGTGGTGCCCTACTTCGGCAAGGATGCACCGAAGGGTATGCTCTGCTTCGGCAAAGGTGCATCAAACGGTGTTGCTCTACTTTGGCAGAGGTATACCGAACAGACCCTTCCAGCTTCAGTTGGAGCATACCGAACCCAAGTTTGGGTCTGTCTCTCTCACAATCCAATTTCGAGTTTATTCTTTTACAACGTATGGTAAAATCAGGACCAGGCAAGGTGTGGCATCATGCCCGAAGCATGATCTTTGGCACCTAAGACCTAAAACTTAAAGAATAGGGACAATATTCTCGAACCTCAACCCTGTAGAATCTACTTCCATCTCAATGGAATAGATCATTGGTTATGCACATGTTTGTGCCTCTACCAATGTCATTGCGGATTACCATTCTAGTAGTCAATATGAGACTAATTTTGCTCTAAAAAACACCGTTGGAAGAGCAAAATTTTGACATGAATGACCTTGTTGGCCGAATCCCCTTAGTAACTTTGGTTTACTTTGTGAACATTTGTTGGATTCACGTTTGGTGTTTGTTTTAGTTATGGATTATGATATCGATATTGTCCTCAAAAATGAATTAATTAAATCCTGTTTCTTGTATATATGCTACTGAATTCAATTAAACACGTGATTAGGTAGGAATGTGGGAAAGTTAGTAATCTAGATGAATGTGATACTACGCGCACTAACTTTATACCTGAAATCATATCTCCAGTAACAACTTCAAGTCTATCCAACTTGATTAAGAGCATTGGCATGTTCCTCGTTGTATGAATAGTACTAAAATTACCATTTAAGAGACCTTATATTCTCCCTATTCTGGAAGAATGTCGTTGAGTTTTAAAGATATTTGAGACAACAATGAACATGAATGAAACCACTGATGGAAAATAGAGTTGAGTATCTTTGCACCACCTCCAAATAGGAGCCTAAAGCTTTATTTTAGGCCTAATGAGTTGTCTCCCTACTGGGAACACGTCACATGTGGCCAACCTACAGCTTGGTGATTGAGCAGTTTACTTGCTTTGGTATGACCGTTTAGGACACTTAGGCCTAACAATGATGCCATGTCGCATCTCCTTACTCAAAGTAAGGATCATGTGCATACAAGCACACTTTGCCAAGCCTGCTTGTTGGGCAAATTGATTTTCTAAATCATCTCTAGCAAAGATACGAGACGACCCTCTTTTCACAATGGATTCAAGGGAATATATGTGGACTAATCCAACCAAAATGCAGGCTATATAAATACTTATGGTTTTAGTTGATGAATGGATAAACTGGTCACATGTTTGTCCACACACATTGCCGCTAAACCTCCTGGCCAATTTTGAGGGTTTACCACCCTAATTATCCCATAAAGTTTGGAAGACTAGATAATGCTGGAGAGTTTATATCGAAGGTTTTCGATACATATTGCATTTCTTTTGGGTTTATAATTGGACATCAAATTCTCATGTTCACCCCAAAACAGCCTCACAGAGTGATCATAAAGTACAATTTCAATTATTGCCCAGACCTTGGTAAATGCACAAAGCCTTTGGTTTCTGCCTAGGGCTATGCAATATTGTACGTAGCTATATCGGTCCGCTTTGTGGCCCATTGTCACCCAACCATTTCTGGTGTTATAGTTGGTTACTGGGTACGAACCTGTCACTTCGTATTTACATGTTTTGGGTGTGTATTTTCTGTGCCAAGTTGCATCGCCGCAACGTACCCATTTGGGTCCTCATAGAAGGTTGTGAATCTTTGTCGATTATGATTCTCATTCACACCAGCTCTCCAAGAGCCCTTGTAAGCAATATCTTGACCACTCATTTTGCGGATTGTCACTTCAATGAGATAGTATTCCCGTCGTTAGGAGGAGATAAGAACGTCAACGTTCCTGTAGAACGATGTAAATTTTTATGGATGTTGCCCACTATGTCTCATCTCGATCCCCGAACAGCACAAGTGTAATAAGCAAGTGTGATGTATTCTAGCTTTCAGAATGTTGCTCTAGACGCATTTCTCTAATCTAGCTAAAGTGCGAGATCATATACCAGTTGCAAACATGCCTGCAAGGATAAATTTACTTAATGGACTTCGAGTTAACATACTCGAAAGATGTGCTGCCCCTGTTGGATGGTCTGGTACACCGGCGGATAGCTAATCAATCTATCTCGGCTTGAAGCACGACATACCACTCGGTTCATAAGAATTACTTCTTCAAAAGAGGAAGATCACGACACAAAATGAATCCATACTCGATCATTGTTCCAAATCATTTCTATCTCATGAGATTAATCCAGATTACTCCAGAAACTTAAAGTTCTTGGTCCAATATACTAGCTTGGATGAGATATGGAATTGGAATGAGATTATCATTGATGATGTTTTCACTTATATGGTAGGTACCGACATAAATGAAGAGCGACAATAACCAACCGTGTTCCGTTGATTAGTGACAACATAGAATTGATTGGATAAGTGAAATTGCAATCCAGGTTAAATTCCTTACGAAAGTGTGTTTGGACCTATCGTTCCTACACTGCCCAAAGTAACCCTGTTGTGTTACAAGTAGGAAAGGAAGCATAATGAGATGAATGAAATCATACGATATGTTGCACGCCTTACAGTGTAATGTTTCTCTCAAATGCCCTGTGATTAACTGCAACATTACGAATGTGGTTAGTGTTTCTCCATAAGGATATTGATACAGAGATTTACATGTAAGTTCTCGAAGAACTACATGGACTGGTTCAAATAGTTCCAAACCACGGAACACCATCTCAACTCATTTGAGGCGTTCACTTACGAATTTAAGCAATCTAACGGATGTGGTATACCCATCAAAGTGATTATTTGATCATTTAAGGATGTGAATTATGCCCTTACGTGTTAAACTATGAAGTCTTATTCTAAATTGCTAGAGTTATAGTTTATGTTGATGACATGCATCTCACTAAGACTTTAGAAGAGCTTGAGAAAATTGTCTCACATCTAAAGATGGAATTTGAGATGAAAAATCTTAGGAAAACTCATTTATACCTTGAATTGAAGTTCAAAGCATTGTTCTGACAGTACTTTGGTCTACCAGTCGAACTACACCCCTGAAGGTGTTACCTTTTGAGTATACCTATGATCTTCCAATACTATCTGCAAATGAGACCCTTGAAGAGGTTATGGAATTTGAAGTTCTATATCTAAGTTCAACTTTGCGCTTTATTGTACTTAGCTCATTGCGTTAGACAGGACATCTCCATCGATGTTGATCTATTAGTAAAGATGCAGCACCGCACCTACATGCAACCACTAAATTGGTATTAAAGACGTTTTTCCGCTACCTTGAAAGTACTACGGATTTGGGCTAATCCTAACGAATCCTGAGCAGATCTGGTCCCCTTAATCCTCATAATGATGTTTTCCTTGTTTGTTATGTTGTAGCTGGTTACTTATCTTAGAGGTTCTCAAATTGCTATGTCTATACCATTAGAGATATCGCAATATCTTAAAGGTCCACGATATGACCTTAGTTGCAAAATCTTCGAAACGTTCCAAGACTCACCTCACTTCACTACGCCACATATGAGACATGGTTGAGAGCTCTTGTTGAGCATATTCGAAGTACTTGCTATGTTCATCCATTGTTGAGTCCCAACGACGATCCATGAAGACTATGCCAAATGTATCCACCTGACCAAGACATGATACGTCAACGAAGTCAATGCCAAGACATATTGCGTCCATATCTCATCAGCAAAGTATCAGGAGATTAAAGTCATGCAAGCCGATCCCAAACAACCTTGTCGGCCTTTACATGACATCACTGTCGAAGTTAACCTTCCATAATCTTGTTCGAGGAATTGGTATGCCTAACTATTCATATGAAATGCTTGTAGTTCTCATTTGGAAGTTTTGTTAAACTAAGGGGAAGTATCTAGAAGTATCTTAATGTACTCTTTTTCCCTACGATTAGGAGCATTTTTCCCACTAGGTTTTTGCTACCTAACTAGGTTTTGACAAGGCACTTATCCTGGGCTGAGCATACCCTTGTGACCTCTTCTACTTGCGTCCAGAAGACGTATAGTTTTGACTTAATGCAACTTCTCACTTTTCTCCTTAGTCTATGGGTTTTTATCCCACCTTAGGTTTTACCATAGCGATGTTTTGTGAGTTTTATCTTTTATGCATTATTCCCTTGATTTGAGACTCGCATTTACTAATTGTGCTGACGACTTCATCAACTGTACTTACTTCATCCCTAAAGACCTAATGTGCCATTTGTTTCAGTATTCACACACTCAAGGGGGAATGTTGTAGTCCTATTAGATTAGAAATGTGATCGTGTAAATCCTAACATATCTAGGACATCCTTATGAAATTTTACCATATCTCTTAGATTAGATATTATCTTATTAAAGTTGTAATCCTATTGGGGTAAGGAATTTACCTTCCATACTACTATAAATAAAGGCAGAATAGGGTGAGATAACATACACCTCACAATTATAGATCTCTTTCTTCTCTATCTATATGTCGTACTTGTTCATTAAATTATGCTTACAACAGTTTTATGATTTTTAAATCTTACTCTTTGCCTATAGTATACTATAACAATAAAGGATCTTTATCACAAATGGTCCCTGAAATTGAAAATCAATCAATGTAGTCCTTGAAAATAGGTGTTGCAAATCAATGTGGTCCTTCAGTTACATTTCTTTTAAAAATTTTGTTAAGTGCTGATGTGGCACATAAATGGGCCACATAAGTCTTCTTCTTCCTTTTTTTTTTTTTTTTTTTTTTTTTTTTTTCCTTCTTCACAAATGATCATTGAAATTGATCCATGACATCAAAATGGTCCCTAAAATTGACCTACGACATCAAAGTGGTCCTTGAAATTGAAAATTGATCAATGTAGTCCCGCAAGTAAGTGTCTCAAATCAATTAGTCCTTCCATCACAATGCTATTAAAAATTCTAGTATGTGCTGATGTGACACATAAATGGGTCACACAAGTCTAATTAAATTAAAAACATTACAAATAGGCTTAATAATTTAATAGTTAATAAAAAAATTGTCAACCCAAAAACCAGTCTTGCAATCACCTCCGATCCTAGTCCACATTTCTCTACCTCATTCACTCTATATTCTCTAAAAAAAAAAAATACCAATACACGCATCTTTACACACTTTGACACCCTTCACCGAATTAAACTTGGATCGAGATCACATTTCGTGACAGCTTGGCCCATTACCAACGACTTCTGGGACATCACCGTTAACATTTAGACGATCAACATCCTCACAACCTTAATCTTAGAGAGTTTGTTCGGCTCTTCCTTGGTGGTCTAGTGATGCAAAGAACAATGAGGTATGCCTTGAGATAATGAGGTTATAACCGAGGTGTGTCTATTGTTGGTTGAAAAATATAATGTGGTTATAACCGAGGTGTGTCTATTGTTGGTTGAAAAATATTTCCACACCCCCTCTTAGGCCTTGGTTAAGCCTTGTGCCTTTGAGAATTTATGGAAGGGATCTCTCTTCAGAGTAGGCCCGACTATAATAAAAAAAATTCCATTGTGCAAAAAGGTATTTAGACAACTTTTTTAATTAATTATTAAACCCACATCGGCACATAACAAATTTTTTTACAGAATAGTGGTGGAAAGATCAAGATTTTGCCCTATTCACCAAGGAATATTTTGGTTGCTTTTGGTGGATCGCATATTAATATGTGACATCTATTTTCAAGGACTACACTGATTCATTTTTAATTTCAGGAACCATATTGATGGTGTGGGTCAATTTCAGGAACCATCTTGATAATGTGGATCAATTTAAGGGACCATTTGTGATAAAAACACGTAAATCTTGTAGGGCCCATTTATGTGTCACATCAGCACTTAACAAAATTATAATGGAATGACCACATTGATTTGCAACACCTATTTTTAGGGACTACATTGATTGATTTTTAATTTCAGGATGGTGAGGGTTAATTTCAGGACCATTTGTGATAAAAATCCAAAAATAAATAAATAAATAAAATATATATACATATCCACTAATCTATTGTGGAGCCAAAAGTAATCCAAAAAATTATGGAGGTGACATGTGGACTTTTGGGTTAGAAGGACAAAATTACTCTCAAGGCACTCCGAGCTTCCCATGCGCATGCAACGGACAATAACGGCTCAATCAAGAAAGAGTCAAAGGTGATCAATATGGTATTTATTCAAAAGGTAACATCCCAAAACTTCCTATTTTATTTAGGAATAATTGCTATGTTAATTGCAAGATATTATTTCACATAATATCTTGCAATTATTCACCCAATTACACCATATATGGCCGGCCACTTTTCCCCAAATACGATAATGAAAAAAATTATGAAACAACAACAAAAGACACTTCTACAAATTGGGGTTTTCACCCACTCGACGGATCGCGGAGCAACGACGGCTGCCACCACCCACTGCCATCGGTGCAATTTTTGTAGCCAATCAAAACCCAGCCCATGCTGGTGTAACCCGCAACCCACTGTCTACAGTCCATACGCCAGGCCATTCCAGCAAGCCGAAGAGCTCCAGAAAAAGCCGAGGCTAGGGCCTAATGCAGAAACCCAAGTGCGCATGAATAAGAAACCCAATGTGCTCCAACTAGGCCTTCCAGGCCATTTCCTATCAGAGCCCAGCATTGGCTGCAGAAGCCATGTGGAGGCAGCCCCATTGCAGCAGCTACCCAAGCCCACTCCCCCGCAAACCCAATGCACAGAAGCCTAGCGTGCTATAACCTTTAATCCATATAGGCCCAGCCCTTCATCCAGTAGCACCAGCGCGCACGCCTAGCCCAGCCGCAGTCAACGCGGGTCAAGTTGACCCAGATCCGCACCCGCGAGCTCATGACCCAGATTCGTGACTTCTAGCGCCCATACAAGCCTATTTTTAGCTATTTCAAACCATTTTTTGGCGTTCTGAACCCCTTTTTCTATGTTTCGGACCCGTTTTTGGTGTTTTTTTTTTTTTTTTTTTTTTTCTTTTTTTTGTATGCAGACTTGGCTCATTGAAGCTCAAAATTTTGCATCCGGAGTCCATTACACTTCCATCACTCAAGGAGATGCGTACGGTCCAAGCTCTTCCATCCTAAATGGCGAACAACACTTGTCTCAACAAGTCATAGAGTTGACAAGTGCCTTCGCGCAGCAGACGACCTTGGTGAATTAGATTTTGCAGTGCACCGAGATGCAGTGTGCCCTAAACAAGGATAAAGGTAAACGACGAACCTCTCCAGCAGCATCCTTGCTAGGAACATACCATATGCACCATAGCTGTGACATAAACAAGCCGAGCACATGGAAGAGCAGCTTAGACCAGTAGGTCACAACAGGGAGTAGCCAAAAGCTTTGCTACCCCAACAAAGGCAAATTTAGGAAGAAGTAGAGAGGCTCCTAACCGAACGATTGCGCGATTTCCAGCTTAACGAAGTTACGGATGAGGCGCTTCAACGAGACATGACCAACATAAGCAAGTCACTCTTCATAGACGAGATCGAGAAGGCAGAGCCTCTACGGAAGTTCAGCATGCCGCATTTCATATCCTTTAAAGGAGATGGAGACCCAGAGAGGCACCTAAAGTACTACCGCAACGTGATGATCCTTTATTGGAACAACAATGCCCACATGTGCAAGATATTCACCACAACTTTACAAGACGAGGTGTAAGATTGGTTCCACAACCTACTTCCTTAATCCATCCGGAGTCTCGATGAGCTTTCTTTGGTTTTCACCAAGGAATAATCATCGAATTGCTCGATAAGGAAGAAGTTCGATCACTTATTCAACATTAAGAATAACCCAAAGGAGTCGCTCCGTGACTATGTGAAGAGGTTCAAAGCAGAAAAAGTGAAGATAGTCGAATGCAACGACTCAATAGCTAGTGCAGCCTTCCAAAAAGGACTCTTAGTAGACCACCTGCAATTCGAAGAATTGATCATGAAAGAAGATCTAATTCTAGCAGATTCATTTTCTCTGGTAGAGAAGCATGCACTTTGGGATGAGGCTCAGCGAGCAGACAAGGCACTCGAATAACCCTGAGTACAACAACAAAAGTAGGCAGGAGGCTAAGCATAGGGACCGATTCCCTACTAAAAGAGGCCCGATGCCTAAGAACTACTCTAAGTTCTCGATCTCAATCCACCAAATCCTCTGTGACATCAAGAGCGAACCACGGTTCAAGCTGCCGAAGCAATCAAAGGGAGATACCTCCAAGTTCGACCACACCAAGTACGACGCATTCCATTAAGGTCCCGGTCACGCAACCGACAACTACTACACTTGGAAAAACTACCTAGAGAAGTGGGTGAAAGAAGACAAGGTCGACTAATACTTGGACAAGCCAGTTGCGCAGCTTAGAAGGAATGCAGACCCCATGAAGAGCTGCTAACCAAGACATTTTGAACCAATGGCGTCTTCGCTGAATTCGAGCACTTGGGGGCCACTAATAATTCCAAGAAGAGGAAAATTCATCAAGCTCTATTAATTTATTAGGTTCAAGCAGTCAACACCCAACTTGAACCCATCATTGGCTTCACCGACCAGGATGCCAAAGACGTCAGCATCCCTCACGACGACGCACTAGTGGTATTTATCCAACTAGCCCATGATGTAATCAACATAATGATGGTTGATAACGGAAGTGTAGTCAACCTACTTCAGCTCTCAGTAATTCAGAAGATGGGCATGTAAAGTACAATCATACACCAAGTGGAGGTACTCACCGGATTCAACGAACACACCTCGATTGTCATCGGCAACATTACACTTGATGTGAGAACACCGCCAGTTGTCTCAAAGTAGATGTTCACGATAGTAAGCGACTCGTCTCCCTACAATGAGATTCTAGGGTAACCTTAGCTTATAAAACTGGATGCTGTAACTTCCATCAAGTATCAAAAAATTCGATTCTGCATCCCAGGAGGAAGAGTCGGAGAAATCAAGTCTGACCATGCCGCATCTTGATGATGCACTGTGCAAGTATTGAAGGAGACAAAGAAAAAGACCTTTACCCCCGTAGAGGCTACTAAGGTCCAAAGGGAGGATGAAGCTACCAAAAAGCAATTACAGCAGATGGATTAAGAATATGATGTCCAAATCAATGCGCTAGCAGATGAGACGAGATTGAAACCTGAAGAGGACGTAGAACACATCATTCTTGATCCCCAGCAGCTAGAGAAGACTACTAGAATCGGCTCATGTCTGAGCCCAAAGGAAAAAAAAAAGAAACTTACATTTTTTCTTAGGAAAATTGTGACATCTTTACATGGTCACCTTCCGACATGCCCATAATCGACCCAAAGATAGCTTGCCATAAGCTACACATCGACCACGTTACCAAACCGGTGATCCAAAAGAGGAGATATTTCACACCGGAACAAGTGGCGATCATTGAAGTGGAAAATCGACGAGCTACTAGAGGTTGGGTTCATAAAAAAGGTAGCACACTCAGCATGGCTCGCTGCTAGTAATGAAGAAAGAGAATAGCAAATGGAGGGTTTATGTAGACTACACTAACCTTAACAAAGTATGCCCAAATGATCCTTATCCAATTCCCCGAATCAATCTACTAATAGATTCAACTTCTGGCAACCAACTGCTCAGTTTCTAGGATGTATACTCTAGCTACAACTAAATAGCCATGCATAAGCCTGACAAAGAGAAAACTACATTCGAGATTGAGTGAGGCACTTACTGCTACAAAGTCATGTCTTTCGGCCTCAAGAACGCGGGAGCCACTTACTAACAACATGATGTTCAAAAAGCAGATTAGAGTAACCATGGAGGTCTACGTCAATGACATCATGGTGAAGGGCAAGCGGCGATAAGACCCTATGGAAACTTGGCGAAAACTTTCAATATCCTCATAAAGTACAAGATGAAGCTCAATCCACCAAATGCACATTCGAAGTATCTTCAGGCAGATTCTTAGGGTACCTAGTAACCCAACGAGGAATCGCAGCACATTCCAAACAGATCCGAGCAATCTTAGAAATGAAGTCTTCAACTACCTTGAAGGAGATCTAAAGCCTGACTGGAGGAGCAGCCACACTCAATCACTTCCTTTCATGGTCCACCAATCGATGCAAGCCTATTTTCAAAGCAATCAAGAGGGCATAACGAGACAAATGAGATGATGAGTGCGAAAGAGCTTTCCAAGACCTGAAGAAGTATCTCACATCACCTCCCTTACTATCCAAGCCAGAAGATGCATATGACTTATACATCTACTTGGCTGTTTCAGAAGTAGCAGTGAGTTATGCCCTTATACGAAAAGAGCTGCGGGCTCAACTACTGGTATTCTACATTTCTAAAGCTCTTCTCGATGCAAAAACCAGATATCCAAAGATTGAGGAATTGATTTTGGCGCTAGTTATTGCGGCTCGGAAACTCAGACCATATTTTCAAGCTCATACAGTCATTGTCATGACTTAGTATCCTTTATGATCAATCCTACATGGTCCAAACGTTTCTCAATGAGTAATGAAATGGGCATTGGAACTTGGCCAATACGATTTAGTTTATCGACCCCATACGGTGATAAAGGACCAAGCCTTGGCAGACTTCATAGCAAAATTCACTCCTAGCCTAGGTAACGCAACAGAGTGACTCAACGATGCCCTGAAGGTGACCGGGCACGCCCTAGCCATGCCTGCCTCACCCGATGGATAGTTCTGGCATTTGCACGTCGACTGTGTATCCAACTAGGGGCATGACGGAACCTCTACGCTAAGCAATCCTATTAACAATTGTATTAGCCATCTTTGGCATGGCAAGCGTCACATGCTCAGATCTAGTAGCCTCATTTTTCTTCCCCTTGTAAGAAGTCAAGTCAGTCACCAACATCAGGCAGAACTTCATGAGCAACGGAGAAACTCTTCGATTTTTTCTCAACTGGTATCTCTTGAGCAGGCGAAGATCTTTTCTTTCCACCTTCATTCCTAACAAGCTCCACAACAATGATCGGGCAAGCCAATGCCTCCACCTTGATTCATTTTATCCCATATCTCAGGGGCAACCTACCTTTTTCCCGATGAAGAATACTAAGTAGCCAACGTTATTCACAGTACTCAGCAGGGATACCTAAAGCTATGTGCACCTTCTTCATATCTGGAGAAGTCTTGGAAGTTGAGCTAAATTCTGAATATATATAGACAAATTAGGACAATCAGTGAATTAGAAAGCTGTTTAGCAAGCACAGAGCAGCCTAAAGATCAAACAGCCGACATGCCACACCACCTCCTGACCTTATGCTGAGCTGACTTTTGGCCCCTGCCAACCGACGTGTCGCACCACCTTGACAGCTGCTCCGCGGCAGCACCATCCAAGAAGAAGACTAGGAAAATTAATTTTTTCTTACCTCGGTGCGGCGCGGAGAAGACAAAGAAGTCAATGAAAGACGGTTCTTTGCACATATAAGTGAACAAGAATGTTAAGGGAGGGGGAACTAATATCCTCTAGCTTTCTCTCTTTCTTGTAGGGATAAATAATTACCCTCCAAAGTTGATTTAATCCCCTACTTACTGTAGGCTTAAATAGGTTTTGGTGGCGATTTACTTCTCTTTCCTAGAATAATCTAGTTCCAAGTCAAAGTGGAAATCTGTACCAAAGTTGGAGATCACTACACCTATTGCCCTTTCTTGCTAGCAGCCCAGCAGGTGTGAGGGCATTTGTGGAGCAAAAAATAATCTAAAAAATTATGGAGGTGACACGTGAACTTTTGGGTAAGAAAGACAAAACTACCCTCTAGTCGTATTGAGATTCCCACACGCATGCAATGGACAATAATTGCTTAATCAAGGAAGAGTCAAAGGTAATCAATTTGGTATTTATTCAAATCCCTCTCATCACCCCTCATCAAATACTTATTCAAAAGGTAACTCCCAAAACTTCCTATTTAATTTAGGAATAATTGCCATGTTAATTGCAAGATATTAGTTCACATAATATCTTGCAATTGTTCACCCAGTTACACCATATATGGCCGGCCACCGTACTTTAAATACCCCTATTATCCTACTAAAAAGTTAAGCAATTTGCTACCCACAAACTACTAAATACGTTCCTTTTAGAATTCTAACTTTGGCATCGGAGATTCTTCGGCCAAAGCTCCCCTTCTTCGTGGGCGAGTGAGGCTTTTGGATTTAATCATAGGTGTTATTATTTTGCAGGTCCATTTTCGTCAAAGGAGAAGATGACGGAAATTGGCATCCACATCCATTGTATTTTATAGTAAGTTTTTTAGTAGTTTATAAAATTAAAATCACCAAAATAACATTTTTCTTATCATGTCGAAACAGGTTACTTGCGTGTCACTCTCGTGTAAACATGTTAAGGACCCGTTATTAACGGGTTCTTATCATGTGACCTGATTAATTATTGTGTTGATCTGAAACCTGTTATTTTCGTGTCGTTTATGTGTCGTGTTAATGGATCATGTAAGAAATTGCCAGGTCTAGCTAAAGTCATAGGACAAATGAGAGTAAATTCTAAGACCTTTATTTATAAAGAGTAATGTGAGAGAGATTACATTGATAGACATAATTTGCAAATTAAATAATGTGTCATCAATAGGAAATGAGTATGTTTATCAAGGCTTAAGTAATAATCTAATCATCAACTTCCATGTCATTTAGTTTACAAATTTTGTCCCTCCGTTTGTATAATAACATGTGGCATATGTGCTCGTGTTTCAGTCACATAGTGAATTTTGATGAGCTAATGATGAGCCATGGCTTGCAAATTGCTTAAACTGTTCACATAATATTTAGTTGGTAAACTAATAGATCAGCTCTTGAAGGTCTTATAAATAATCAATTTGTTTATTTTGAACCACTAATTTCCAAAATATCGTTCAAACAGGATGTTTTGTTAATAGAAATATATAAAAGTACACAAATCAATAGTAAACCCTAATATGTTAGAAGTATACCTAGTTTTCCCATATACTGGACAATTAGAATGTTGATAGCATTCCACCACACTTTCTATGTTTAAATTACTCTTAAGATATGAGTTGTGGATTGCCTTGGCGATTATGACCTTTTTTTTTTTAGTTCTTGCCATGATATGTGTATCATGAATATGAAAAAATTACTAATAAGCAGAAATATTTTTGTTAAATAAAATTTCTAATAAGCAGAAATAGTTTTGTTAAATCGGCTTGTACAAAAAGTGTACAGTACACCATGAGGTTTGCCAGAATAATTATAAAAAAAAAAAAGAAGGTAAATGACAAAAAACTACCTCAACTATTGGTGTTATGACACTTTCATACCTCATCTTTTAAAATCGACAAGGTCATACCTCATCTTTAGAATTTGGTCCAATGTTATACCTTTGTTAGTTTGTCCATAAATTTCTCAGTTAAATGTTGATGTGGTTTGAGACGGGACCACTCTCTATTAAAAAATTAATAAAATATTAAAAACTAAAAAAAAAAAATCATTTAATATATTTTTTTTGCATGGGAACCCACCCCTTTCTTCCCTGCTCCTATCTTCCTCCAACCTAAAACCAGAACCACCCCAAACATAATTTCAAATAAAAAATGGCAATTAAATCAATCTGTTATCGAAAATCGAAGAAATAATGTCTTCCAGCGACTTCTGAATCGACTGTAGAGCTAAGAAATCAACCGGTTCGAGAATGGCGACGACAATTGGAATCGGAATGGGGTTCCATTGAATCAAACAGAGGAAGAACATTGTGCACACAAACCTATTACTCCTCTGCTTTTCCGCGTGGAAGCGAGCTCTGTGAGTGAAAGAAATGGATTTCGTATAGCAGGGAGAAAGAAAGTGCTTTTGGTGGGGAACTAAAGCACTTTTCCGTGAGAGAAGCTACAGATTTCTCGTGGGAAAGGGGAAATCACATAGCGGTGATAACTTTAATGGTGGAGTCCCACTAAGCCCAACCCATAGGCCCACCCATCACGTTCTCATGCCCCAATGGCAGCCCATCAGCGGTCTACACGCACCCATTACCACCTTCATTCCCATGCCCCACATTCGTCGGTGATTTCTCCAGCGAGGCCTTGGCGGCCTTCTCAGCATCCTTCTGGTTCTCCTAGAATTGCTTGCTCAGAAGATGGCTCGATTCCTCATGGACATTGTTTTCCCTGTTGTTGCTCGCCATGATTGATCACAGAGAGAAATCAGAAACCCCAGAAATCGAATCGTAGTGAGAGAATGAATTGAAACCCTAAAATTGGATCGACGAGTGGGGAAGGGTATGGAAGGATTAGGGGAGAGGTGGGTCGGGTTGGGTATGGAGGGACTAGAGGAGGGATGAGACGGGTTGGGAGGTGGTGGTGAGGGAAGGACGAGTGCGAGTGGGGAGAGGAACAGAGGAGGGAGGTTGGGGGGACGGGGAAGGGTTTGGTGGCTGTCGAAGAGAAGAAGAAAAAGAGTTGGTGCGGGTGGAGGAAAGAGAAGACTGGATCCCTAGGCCTTTTTTTTTTTTTTAGTTTTTTAATTTTTTAATTTTTTAATTTTTTTAATTTTTTAATCCAGTTGGATTAGTGAGTAAGCCCCATCTCCAGCCACGTCAGCATTTAACAGAGAAATTAACAGAAAAACTGACGGAGGTCTGACATTGGAACAAATTCGTAAGATAAGGTATGACATTGTCACTTTTAAAAGATGAGGTATGATAGTCGTTCAATCCATAGTTGAGGTAGTTTTATGTAATTTACCCCAAAAAAAAAAAAAAAAAAAAAATGATATTCGATCGCTACAATTTTCCGTAAAATTATAAATTAATTGGGGTGTTCATCTTCTATATATATAAAGGGAGAGCCCCAGTTTGGTGAAACTTTTCAAAATGCCAAAAATGCTCCTTCACAATCAAAACCCAAAAAATTCAAAAAAAAAAAAAAAAGGACAAACTGGTAAAAAATCATATCTCAACAAAAAACTGTATTGGAAAACAAAATAAATAAAAAGTAAATACGTGTTGAAAAATAATAAGCGCCAACAAAATGATAGTTTACTCTGTATGATTCCCACAATCTGGATTGAGTTTAGTGGGACATTCCACAGTACCTACCTACACCCCACTAATATTTAGAGATGAATAAACTCTAAAATTCAACAAAAAATAAAAATAAAAAAAATAAAAAATAAAAAAAGAAAAGAACAAAGTGGTAAAAAAACGATAACTGAAAGAGAGAGAAAGCACTAAAACAGACGAGTTTTGCTGGATGAGGAATGAGAATCGCGAACGTGGGACTCAAACAAACCCTCCATGTTCTGCAAACTAACAACCAGGTACCTTGCTTTCAATTTCTATTCTTTCGCATCCTTCCCCTTTCACTCCCAGCACCATCTGCACACCCTCTATCTCTCGCTCTTTCTCTAAAATCTAAAATTAACTGACAATGTGTTTGTGAATGCAGGGAAGAGGAATTCTTAGAATTTAGTTTTGTGTGGGCAAAGTGTGGGCTTTGAGAGCGAGCTGAAGCTCTCTAGCAATTCAATGGAATCGGAGAAGGAATCTCTAGAGTTGAACCAGAGCCTATACTTGAATATTGAGCCGTAAGCTGTCTGCAAAGAATATTGAGCCGTAAGCTGTCTGCAGCACATTGGTTTTCTCTACCTCTTCCATATAATTAGGTTTATAAGTTGTTTTAGATATTCATTTAATTTTGAAGCCATTGTCAATCTTTCAGTTGTAGAGTTTGCTTTATCAATAATCTGCTATATGCATAGAATTTCATCTTTTTTCCTTTCAATTTTGGGTCAAATGTTGGTAGCATGATTATAATCTTTCAGTTACAAGTGCTTTTTTCCTTTCAGTTGCTAATAACTTTAGGCAAAGTATTTAACAGAAGTTTAATTTCAAGCAGTCATTTTTCTTGGACAGAATGTTATGAAAAGAAATATTTGACAAACGAATTAGTTCCTTACTTAAATACATGAATCGAGACGACGAGGACTCCATCACGCAAAAACTGAATCATCTCATTCTTTCAGATTTAAAGTTTTTTTTACCTTTTTTTCCTTCTCTTTTGTCTTCTTTTATCTATATATATATATATATATATAAAGAGAGCTCCAGTTTGGTGAAGCATTCTAAAATGCCAAGAATAACCCTTTATTTCCTTCACAATCAAAATCCAAAAAAATCAAAAAATCTATTTTTGGGTCTTAGTATTTGATTTCTTCCCCACAAAACCACCCCCCCCCCCCCCCCCCCCCCCCCCACCGGGTCTTGCGTTTTAATTTCAGGTATAGGAAATCTATTGCATGGTGCGGTTGGAAAGAAGCACGGCCCACCCTGCAAAAACTGGAGGAAGAGATAGGCGGTATGGCATTTTGTTGCTTAGGATTCAACTACGTATGCTCTTTCTGAGTATTTGATTTCTTCCCCACAAAACCACCCCCCCCCCCCCCCCCCCCCCCACCGGGTCTTGCGTTTTAATTTCAGGTATAGGAAATCTATTGCATGGTGCGGTTGGAAAGAAGCACGGCCCACCCTGCAAAAACTGGAGGAAGAGATAGGCGGTATGGCATTTTGTTGCTTAGGATTCAACTACGTATGCTCTTTCTGAGTACTTTTTATGTTGGTTTTCTTCTTATTTTTATTATTTTCTTAGTAAATTGTTAACACGCTTTTGTAAACTAATAGATATGTCGATATATAATTTATGGAGTTATTACGATTCCCTTAATTGAAGAATAATTTGTAATAGATTTAGAATTCCAGGGTATAATGAAATGGCCACTGCATGAGAATCTTTTATTTTTCATTATTAATTTTGTTAATTCAATATTTTCTTCTTAACATTCTATTCGGTTTTGGAGACTGTATATAGGCTGCGAGAAGGTAATTGTTTTCAGTTTACTAATAGTAATCATTGGTTGTTTTTTTTTTTTTTTTTTTATTTTTTTTATGCAAAAGCCTTTTTCATTGTAGTTTTTTTGTTTATGTTTTTGCAGATTTATGAATAAGGTTGGGTATTTCTTGCTGGTGATTGTATGATTGAAGTCGATTTCGTTTCTTCACCTTTATGCTGGGTAGTTGATTTGGGGGACAAAGTATTGTTTTTAAGTGATCTGATCACATTTAAAGAATAATATTTTTTCTTCAGTATCTATTAATGTGGTAATTACTTCTCTTTTTTCTTTTCTTTTTTTAACATTCTAACAGAGTTTTGCTTAGATATCTTCCTAACACCAGGCCTAGATCCATCATTAATGGGTGAATTTGACATCATGGCACTTATACTCTAAATAGTTTAATTTTCAATTTTTGTATGTACATTTTAGCTTTAAAGTTTACTTAGTTATTTTTTTTGTAGTTCAAGCTTTCGTTTTCATTTTCTTAACTCTATTAGCTTAATTTCTTTCATTTAAGGTGCTCAAAAACCGATTGAGAATGACGCAACCAGAGACAATTTGGGTACAAACTCAACTGCAAACGAAAAAATTGTTCAGGTATGTCTTCCAATTGTGTTTTTAAGTGATTGCATTTAGAGTTCTAATATTTGGTTATTGGAACTTATTTAAAGTGCTATGTGCTTTATCTTCTTCTTCATTTTATAGCTTTATGAGTTCTTTATGCCTTGTTTTTACGTTCTTATTTCAAATTACTTTGTATATTTGGTTGTATTCTTAAAGGAATTTTCTTGCTTCACTCTTTGTACATATATACCATGGAACTAAAACGAAGTATGCTCATATGCAGTTTGGTTTCAGTGCATTTTATCCATCAAAATAAGAAAAGAGAATAAGTAGTATGGAGTTTCTTTTTTCTTACGGACAAAATTTCGATTATGTATATTATGCTGATGTAGGAGAAGTTGCTTCTTTTTTTGGGTGTTACTAGCTGGTGGAAATCAGACTATTTATTCGAAGTGTCTATCGATAAGATTTGATTCCACAAAGATAATGTTGTTGCCGTACCTATTATTTTATAGTGTCATACAACAGTATGCTTATAGATGTATGCTTCTATAAGCTATCAAAGCAAAGAGAAATTTTCTTATCTTGGTCCGTGTTAAATGTGTGTATATATGCACCAAGATTTTTATTTTATTTGGAAATATACTACTATTGCATCCCTATTTACCGATTTATTATCGCAGAAGAGTACAAAATATTGCAAAGTAACTTCTATTCAACATTGCTCAACACAATAGTAAAATAAATTGTCTCTTAATATTGTATTTCTAAGTCTAATCCCAAGGTAAACCAAAAAAAACTATTGCAAGAGCCTGTGTAAAAAGACTAAATGATTTGGTGTGTATTTGTCACAAAAAAAAAAAAAAAAAATTATGTGCAATTATCTCCCCTTTTGTTCTTTTATACTGAGTCACTGACATATTTCTTGATTACATGGTTGTGCTTACTACTTCTCAAAAGAAGGAAAAAAAACGCATATTGAAGTTATATATTAAAAAAATAGAAGGAAAGATGGGTGTTGGCCTCTCACAAATTCAAAATCAAAAACTTCGAAATGGCCCTCACATTAAAATATAAATAAGCACTTACGAAATAAGGAAACAAATTAAGCAACGCATTTTCAGGGGCACGCGTAATGCCCATGATAAAAAAAAATAGTCTCTCGCATGCGCAATACATTAAACATATATCTTGACAATTACAATAAAAAACAACTAACTTGAGACATCATTAGCAATGAGATCTTATTTATTTTCAGTTCTTAGGATATATAAGAAGTAACACATTTCAGAGGCGTGTAGCACCCGTGATGCAAAAATGTCTCTCGCATGCGCATGAGCGCGTGTAGAGAGGCTAGTGTATCTTAAAATGTTAATCATTCCTCTTCATAAAGGTAAAAAAAAAATTAAAAAAAAATAAAAAAAATTTGTTAACCAGTGTGTCTGGATAACCGTAACCAATGTTATCATTCACCCAAAAAAACAATGTTATCATTTGAACCCAAGCTTTGCCTGCATGTTTTCAAGGTAAATACATAAATCCTTTTAGTAACCTTAACCACGTGTTTTCGATATTGATTTGGGTTTGCAGATATGCAATCAGATACGAACCATTGGATCGACAAAAACAGCTGCAATTTTCTATTGAACCCTGCAAACCTAAGCGCATGTATATGATAGATTGTATCTTATGCTTAGTGTATAGTTTGGATTGTTTAGGACTGTGACATGTGTCGTATTGTTATTGTTAGTTAAAATGGTAGTTAGTCGTGTATTTGGGGAAATTTTTAGTAGTGACGCGAACACAAATGGTGCACTACGTGTTTTAACAGGAATTGAGGAAAATTTATTTTTTAAGTTATTAACTTTTTAGCACACATATCCCACTATTTGTTTAGTGACACGTGGTATACCACCCCGTGTACCAGTTACACTGAAAAATCTCTGGTGTATCTGGAGGAATTTTGCAGATAACCGGGTACGCACATATAAGCATAACAAGTGGTGTTCCCAACTAATTACTTACTGACACCTGTAAAATAACAATTAAAAAAGAGATAACTCTTTCAAAATTTAATTGATAAAAATAATAAAAAAAACAGTCATTAATCGATTCCAATTCCCCAGATCAACAAACCAGCCTTTCTCCTCCTTCCCCATCTGCGCCGACTACCATTTCCACCATTCCTCCCGTGAAACCATCCATCTCATCTTTACAATTTTAATTATGCTTTATCATTTTGTAGATCAATTAAATATTATCAAAATCAAAATAAAATAAAAAAAACAATGATTGGTCTACAAGCCCTTAAACATGATTAACTAATCGAGATTCAGCTGACCTCACAAGCCCTTAGAGCAGTTCCAGCCCTACACATTTGGACCGGCACCAAGTGAAAAAATAGACTGGCACCCTGTCCATCACCTCCAGCCCGCAAAACAGGCTGGCACCCAGCCCAAGCCAGGCAGGAGCCCAGCCCAAAATGGACAGACCCAGAGGCCGGTCCATTTCCCTGGCGCGTGCACAATACGCTCTCCTGGCGCGAGTAGCCGACAGCAATTGCAGGCGGTGGGGCCTGCGTGCAGGGCAAGTTGCGTTCGACCGGCTGAGGGCTACGTGGCCCTCCTCAGAGCCGTTGGATTTCCAACGGTAAAAAAAATTTAAATTTCACTTTTAAATTGGACAGTCCGATCACAGATCAACGGTCCACCTTTTTTTTCACCAAAAATTAAAAAAAAAAAAAAAAAAAAAGGCCCAACGGTCAGAAATTTGACCGTTGGCCACGTGGCAGCGTGTTGGCTGTTGGATTTGATTATTTTTCAAATCCAACGGTCCAGATTAATTACAACATTAAAATTTATTAAAAATTAATTAAAATTTATTAAAAATTAATTAAAATTTTAAAAAATTAATTAAAATTTTAAAAAATTAATTTTTTTTTTTCTATAAATACCTAACCCTCATCTTCCACCTTACACCACATTTCAATATTTTCTACACTTTCTACATTTGAATATTTTGTACACTTTGAGATGCCGAAACAAGTCAAGGGGGTTCCAGCTACAGAAATCCTAGCAACCAAGATCCTAGCACCACATATCCTAACTCCACAGACTTTGTATAATTTTGCATTTATTTGTACTACTTTATTTAATTTCTTATTTATTTTTAGAACTTTATTTAATTTCTTATGTCATTTCTTATTTACTTTTAGAACTTTATTTAATTTCTTATGTCATTTCTTATTTACTTTTAGAACTTTATTTAATTTCTTATGTAATTTCTTATTTACTTTTAGAATTTTATTTAATTTCTTATTTACTTTTAGAACTTTATTTAATTTCTTATGTAATTTCTTATTTACTTTTAGAACTTTATTTAATTTCTTATGTAATTTCTTATTTACTTTTAGAACTTTATTTAATTTCTTATGTAATTTTTGTACTTTATTTAAATATTTGAATAAGATTACATAAACTCACCAAATAAACATTTAAAAAAAAAACACCAAATAAAATTACATAACCTCACCATTTAAACTTAAAAAAAAAAAAAACCAAACACACTAAATAAGATTACTTAAAAAACAATACACTTTATTCTTCAACCACAAGCCTTATTTTAATTATCTTCGCCTTCGTGCAATCTCCACTGATGGTCAATCAAGTCATTCTGGCGGGCTATGTGCCAGTATGGCTCTTGCAATGAAGTGTATCGTTGAACGATCAATTCATTGTAACGTCCATCCCGTTCCAACGGCTCGTGTTGCACGGGATCTTCGGTCCGGTCATGAGCATAGTAGATTTGTGTTCTTGAGTTGTTCATCGGATCCAGCTCGTGTTCATCGACGGCATCATAATCATACTTGTCTTCAACAATCATGTTGTGCAGAATAATACACGTCATCATGATGGATCGAAGAGCCTCGACATCAAACATTCTAGCTGCAGCCCTGACAATGGCCCAACGAGCTTGCAGGATACCAAAACAACGCTCGACATCCTTCCTACACCCTTCTTGACACTTTGCGAAGTGTTTCTCTTTTTCACTCTGCGGGTGTGGCACTGTTTTGACAAATGTTGACCACCTTGGGTAAATACCATCTGCAAGGTAGTATGGTCCCTCGTATTTATTACCATTAACCCAATAAGTGCATCTCGGCCCACGCCCTTGTAGCAGTTCGTCAAACACTGGAGATTGGGCAAGGACATTTAGGTCATTCTGAGCTCCTGGAACACCAAAAAAAGCATGCCAAATCCATGTATCAAAAGAAACCACCGCTTCCAGAATGATGCTTTTGGCTCATTTTCTGTCGCCATAAGCTCCTTGCCACGCACTTGGACAGTTTTTCCATGTCCAGTGCATGTAGTCGATGTTTCCAATCATGCCAGGGAAGCCTCGCATCTCACCCTTCCTTAGAAGCCTTCGCATGTCCCTTGTCGTGGGTTGCCGAAGGTACTCATTGGTGTAGAGGGCTTCAATTGCAGAGCAAAACCGCATCAGGGACTCCATAACTGTTGTTTTTCCCATCCTTGCGATCTCATCCACTTGATCTGCAAATGCTCCATATGCAAGCATTCGCAAGGCAGCCGTAATTTTTTGCTCAGGAAGAAGACCTAGAACATGAAAAGCATCATCTTTTTGCACAAAATATGGATCATGGTTGCAAACATCACTCATGATTTTAGCGAACAAACTTCGTTGCATTCTAAAACGACGTCTAAAAACATGATCAGGGAAAACGCTGTTGGGAATAAAATAATCTTCCAAGAGATCTTTACCTCGTTTTTCCCTTCTTCTATCGATGTTTGCCGCACGTCTGGGTTTGGCTATCTGACCCATAGCTTCCATGATACGGCGGGAATGTGAGGCCCTCCGCCTTCTATGGTGATCATCCTCATCCTCCTCTATTGCGAAGGCCTCATCTCCACCTCCACCTTGGTCAAGATTGACCAATTCTTCCTGTTGTGCCAACAACCTTTTCTGCTGCTCTTGCAACTGTTTATACGCTCTCCTTGAAGAAGACATTGTAAGAACTCAAGATTTGAAAACGATAAAGAAGAATTCTAAGCTAAAAAAAAGGATTGAGTTTAGTGTGAGGATGGATGTAGGGATGTAGGGTTTGGTTGAAATCTTGGCTAAATTATTGTAAATAGGAAGTGACACGTGGCATGTCGAGATTGGTTGAAAATCTTAGCGGAAATCTATTCAAAAAATAGTACGTTCGGATAATGACACGTGGCATGACGAGATTGGTTAAAAATCTTACCGAAATCTTGCCTAAATTATTGTAAACAGGAAGTGACACGTGGGTTGTCGGGATTGGTTGAAAATCTTAGCGGAAATCTATTAAAAAATAGTACGTTCGGATAATGACACGTGGCGTGATGAGATTGGTTAAAAATCCTATCCGAAATTAAAACTATTTTTTTTTATTATTTTATAAAAAATTTATTTAATATTTTAAATGGACTGGGCGCCAGCGCATTTTGTAGGGGTGGAGATCGTTTGTGCCAGCGCATTTTTTGACTGGGTGCCAGCACATTTTTTTTGGGGTGGAGATGCTTTGGCCTATTACTGTTCATTGGGTCTATTACTGTTCAATTAAGTGGATAAATGGGCTAGGTGCTGGCGCAAAGTCTTTAGGGGTGGAGTTGCTCTTAAATTGGAGGCCAGCAGCAGTAGATCTGACGGTGCGGCCGACTACTCTCGGGTTACATGTCAAAGAATGGGAGAGAAAAGATGGAAGAGGAGAAAGAAAATGAGGAAGAGAGAAGGGATGGGGCGTCGTCAGCAAAGTCACTGGGCGGCGATAAAGGTGGGTAGTCGCTGGTGTTATGGGTGTTTGGTGTGGAATGGATAAATTTGGATTCAGATAGGGGTAAATTCAGAATCCAGTTGACCAAAAATTCTGGTTATTTAACAAAACTTCACTTAAACGACGAACGCAGCGAGAGGTTTGAGGGTTTTCAGGAGAGCGCATCCGTGAGAGCATCTCATCAGGCAACCTTCCATGGCAACGCTCCAGAGACCATGGCATTAACCAGGAAGGAGGGAGGCGGCATAATGAAGCTGGGATTGGGTTCAGATGGATTTGCTAGGATTGGGTTCGAAGAGAGGGAGGCTACGGGAAAGAGAGGAATGGTAGAAAGTGGAATTAATGAAAAAGAAGAGGGGTATTGTTGTCCAAAAAAATTATAATTTTGTGTTCCATGGACTGGAACAAGCAGTTCCAGGGCGAAGGTGGAATAAAAAAATGGCTAAAACTCATTTCACGGGATAGCGCGTCCCAGTCAATTTGGTGTACCAAACGTGGGACGAAATGCCTCATCCCACTACGTTCCGTCCCGTCCTACGTACCAAACGGTGCCTAAAGTGGCAATTTTTTTAATTTTAAATTGAAATAGCCAGGTGTTATGGTTCTATTCATTGGGAACTCCACATCATTTCATGTTTCAGGTACTTGAAAAAATTTCTTGTGTATTTGTTGGTATAAGCTATAAATACCAACTAAGATATAATTATTGTTGGAATTTTTTGAGTTGGAATTTTATGAGTGAAAATTTTCTTCCATCTTATTTGTCCCATATTGGTCAAGTTGAGAAGTTTCACTTTATAACATCTTGTCCATCATACACTACTACAAAAGGGTCTTATAGTGTCAGTAGGTGGCGTCGGTTTAATATAATATAGTGGCGGACAAGACAGTTGCGACACTAACTGAACATGATGTCGAATTTACTGTCGCTTATAAACATCATAAAATGTCTACGTCACTTTTAAATCAATGTAAACATTTAATGTCGCTTATAACCGACATATATTTTAATAATTTTTAAATATTGGCGTCGCTTTTAAGCGACATAAAGTATGGGTGTTGCTTTTAAGCCACACAAAGTATTGTTTTTAAATATTTTAAAGCCTGCGTCAGTTATGAGCGACATAGTTTTCAGTTTTTTTTAAATATTTTGAAACCCGGTATCAGTTGTAAGCGACGGATTGATGGTCTTTATATACTCTCCCCCGTGTTTTCTTCTTCCTATCTTGCATTGGTAGATAGGCTTGGCAAACGGGTCGTGTCTGTCGTGTTCGTGTAACACCTGTTATCTTAACGAATCATGTCGTGTCACACCTGTTATCTTAACGGGTCCTTAACAAGTCAGGTCACTTTACCCAATGGGTAAAGTGACCCGACCCGTTATGACCGGCTATGATCTGTTAAGAAAATTGTATTTTTTTCTTAAATTTTCACATACCACACATTGCCACATAAATATTACTTCAAAACATTAAAACACATTTGTTGTTTAAGTACTGCATCTACACTTGAAAATAAGAGCCTAATAAACAAACATCCATACACTACTAGTCTATTACAAAATATTAAATGTGCAAGGATATGCAAAATGAAAGAGTTTTTGTTTTCAAGGTTGTGAAACCTTTCTCAAAAGTTTAAGGCTTGCCAATGGAACTCAAAGCTTGCAAGTTATTCCTTTTACAAAATCCTCAATTTTCATCGATCATCATGACATAAGATTTTGTGGTATCCACTAGTGTAAATATTTTAAATGGAAGATCGAATTCATTCATTGTATTCGTATAGGGTCAAGGAGTGTAGCTATACAAAATCACCAAAATCGGAGTTAAAATAACCGTCAAATCGTGATTTTTCGTTGATAACCGTTGAAAAGTTTTGTCTCGTTACTTGATCTCTAAATGTTTCTTTTTTGCAATTTTTGGCGTATGCGATCTCAAAGCAT
The DNA here is from genome assembly GCF_019419815.1 of Pyrus x bretschneideri. Lineage (NCBI taxonomy): Eukaryota > Viridiplantae > Streptophyta > Magnoliopsida > Rosales > Rosaceae > Pyrus > Pyrus x bretschneideri. The sequence continues at coordinate 1,768,693 of NW_025999808.1, read as the reverse complement.
ATACAAACAAGTTTGACGGTTGGATCGTTGAAATTATTTTCGTAGAATGCGTATCCCATCAAAACGATAGATTCACTAACATTTAGAGTTTATTTATACTTTCATTAAGTATAACATAAGTAGGATAAATATTTTAAATTGAAGATCGAATTCATTCATTGTATTCATATAGGGTCAAGGAGTATAGCTGTAAAAAAATCATCAAAATCGGAGTTAAAATAACCGTTAAATCGTGATTTTTCGTTTTTGTCTTGTTACTTGATCTCTAAATGTTTGTTTTTTGCAATTTTTGGCATATGCAATCTCGAAGTATATACAAACATGTTTGATGGTTGGATCGTTGAAACTAGTTTCGTAAAATGCGTATCCCATCAAAACAATAGATTCACTAACACTTACGAGTTTATTCATACTTTCATTAAGTATAACATAAGATTTTGTGGTATCCACTAGTGTAAATATTTTAAATTGAAGATCGAGTTAATTCAATGTATTTGTATAAGGTCAAAGAGTGTAGCTATAAAAAAATCATCAAAATCGGAGTTAAAATAACTGTTAAATTGTGATTTTTCATTAATAACCGTCGAAAAGTTTTCTCCCGTTACTTGATCTCTGAATGTTTGTTTTTTTACAATTTTTGGCATATGCGATCACAAAGTATATACAAACATGTTTGATGGTTGGATCGTTGAAACTAGTTTCGTGGAATGCGTATCCCATCAAAACAATAGATTCACTAACACTTAAGAGTTTGTTTATACTTTCATTAAGTATAACATAAGATTTTGTGGTATCCACTAGTGTAAATATTTTAAATTGAGGATCGAGTTCATTCATTGTATTCATATAGGGTCAAGTAGTGTAGCTATAAAAAATCATCAAAATTAGAGTTAAAATAACCGTTAAATCGTGATTTTTTGTTGATAACCGTCGAAAAGTTTTGTCCCATTACTTGATCTCTGAATGTTTGTTTTTTGAATTTTTGGTGTACGCGATCTCGAAGTATATACAAACAAGTTTGACGGTTGGATCGTTGAAACTAGTTTCATAGAATGCGTATCCCATAAAAATAATAGATTCACTAACACTTAAGAGTTTATTCATACTTTCATTAAGTATAACATAAGATTTTGTGGTATCCACTAGTGTAAATAATTGTGATGAAGTTAGCCCATTTCAAAGGTAAGAACGTTTAATCATACATCTTAATGTTTTATTGGTTTTCTTGACTTTGAAAAATTAATTATCTAAATTTGGACATAATTGTCTAGGCAACATGAGGAATTCTTGAAAACTAAACATCGTCGAGAAAGGTTAACTATGCGACAAATTAAGGAGCTAAGCAAGAAAGAATTTTCAGAATGGTTCAAACAACATGTGAGTTAATATAACAATCACATTATTTATTTATTGTCTTGCATGATCGAATTCTTGATAATGAAAATTTCCATACAAGGGTTGGCGTGGAAGAAACTCTTTTTCTTTAATCATTAGCATTGCCTACCGAGCTCATTAATCAAGTCAATGCCGACGACGAGCTAACAGATGATGACAGGGAATAAGTATATTAATTATTTTATGTATTAGTTAAACCATCTTTCAATTAGTGTGTGATGATATCTTATCATAAAATTATATTTTTGTTTTTGATTAAGTATTATTTATAAGTTAAATTTTATTTATTAAAATATTATATGAGATAACATAACAGCTTTTTTTTTTTTAACTTTGTGTTAAACATGTTTTTTTTTTTTTTTTTAGGCTTGCTTCCTGTCGCTTTTAGCCGACGGCATATGCCATCTGCATCAGTTTAATTCAAATATTGTGGGTGGGAATTTTCCCCCTTTTTTTGCACGGGAAAATGGATTGGAAAAGATTTTGCAGTCATTTTGACACAAAGCTTCCTTATTTCGATGCCACAGAAATCTGTCAGCCTAACGTCGGTTTTATCCGGCACGATGTGACCCTATTTCGACACCACTGGCGTTTAGTCAAAAGTGTGTCAGACTTTTCAGTAAAAACGTATGTCAGGCTAGGTGTAGCTAGTCCGTGTCAGATATAGTGTCAATTTGAATCGATGCAAGGTCCAAATATTTCGACACAAAGTCCAAAAATGTCAGTTTGTCAGAGATAGTGTCGGTTTGAATCGACGCAAGGTCCAAATATTTCGACGCAAAGTCCAAAAATGTCAGTTTGTTAGAGATAGTGTCGGTTTGGACCGACGTAATGTGTTCATATTTTGACGTTAAAATTGTATCCATATTTGAGCCCCTTCTTTCCCATTACTCCCGTGCTTCCATTTCTCTCTTTCATTTCTCTCTCTCGTTTACTCCCTCCCCTTCTCCCATTTCGGCCTTACTCTTTCCCCCATTTCAGCCTTACTCTTTCCCCCATTTTAGCCATATTCCTTCTCCTTCCACTAACTGTTGCTATGGATAATTCTAGTGAAGATCAACGTTCTGAGGAACTTCATTTGGAAGAGGAGTTCAAAGCTGGTTTGTTTTTGAATTATCACTAATTTTAGTTTTTGTTTTGTGTTTTAACTAGTATTATGCTTAAACTGAAAATTTACGTTTGTTTCCAGGTTTTTAATTGTTTTTTTTTTGTAATACTAAGGAACGTCTCAACGGAGGTGTGGACCCTCAATTCCTAAATGGACAAAACAGCTTTGTTCGTTTAGTTCGTTATAAATTTTATTTTTAATATGAGGTTTGCTTAAAATTGTTTGTATGAAATTTTATTTTTCATAAAGTGGAAGAAGCATGGGAAAAAGGCAGATCCAGTAACCTTTTTCCTTGAATGTCATACACGAAAGGATAAAAGTTGGATTGATTAAAAGTCGGAGCGTACAACAGTAATTGATTTTTTCATGTTAGTATTTTATTGTTATTAATTTTTATTATCTATAGCTTATTTTTCTGTTTTACGATTGTTTGAATTTTTATTTTTAAAAATTGTAATGCAAGGCAACAATGGAGAGCAATTTGCAAACTTTGATTGAGTAGGGCCAAGAGGATAATGAAGAACTTAGAGGATAATGAAGCACTCAGGACCTGTGTTTATATTGATACAATGGATCCTGAGAATCATAATAAAGTCAGAGGATATGGTCATAGGGTGACTCCTGATATTTGGAATGTTAGATGTAAAATATTTGTATATTTTGGCACTATTTTTCTTGTTACTTATTTTTATTAATGTTTGTATTTGTGACAGCCTGTCCTGAATTATTTGTACCATTAGTGTGAAATGACGATTTTGCCCCTAGACTTTATTTAGCGTTGTAGGGTGTTGTTTGAATTTATTTTGTTTGTGGGCTGCCATCTGGACCTCACCCACACACACTCACACCCGTGGACCCTCTCTCTCTTCTCTCTCTCTTGAATTTTCTTCCATTTTCTTCCCTTTCCTTTGCAAGTGTACAGACGCACTTCGAAGCCAACTTTCCATACACGGATCGACATCGAGGAGTTTCCTTTTGTGTTCCTTGTGAGCTCAGGAGCTCATCCATACCCTTAAATCGACGTGAAACCTTCGAAAACCCGAGAACCAGGGAACCCCGAATTGGAGCATTGTTCATACACACGTGATCGTGAGGATTTTAGAAGTTTTTAAAGTTGTAGGGAGCTTTAGAACCTTCTCATGAAGCTCAGAGAACAATTTTGAAGTGTTTTGGATGTCGGGAAGCCTAGTTTCAGGGAGTTGCAGGTTTGGCCGGAATATCGTGAGTTTTTCCAGCGAGATTCAGTTGGTTTTGGGTCCCCAAAGTGGTAGGGTTTTGTTCTACTCTTTGTAAGCTTCATTTTGGTACCAATTTCATGGAATTTGGTTGAGAAATGAAGAAGATATTGAAGTATGAAAATTTTCCCAGTTTCCGCCGAAATCCAAGTTGCAGACGGCGGCGACCGGGGAGGCTCATCGGAGAAGGAGGAGAATATTCCGTCAGAGTTAACGGAATATTCTAACAGCGTCAGGTAATGGCTGTTAACATCTGTTAGGGTTTGAACGGAATATTCCCTAACGTCGTTAGGGTTCCACACAGGTGCTAGGCACGTGCTCGCGCGTGACCGGCGCGTCTGGCCGTGCCTTGGCTGGCACGTGAGGGAGCGTGAGGCTTCAGAAAATTATTTTAAAAATATGGGGGTGTTCGTGGGATTGAGTAGATCATGTTGGTATATCCAAACACCCCATTTGAGCAATGTGTGAGAAGTTATTACCTAACGTTGGTTTTGCGCGTTAAATTGACATTTTTATAGTTGTTTCACATATAGGTGAGGACTATCCGGAAGATGAGCACAGCCATGCGAGGCTCGGGGCTTACGATCCTTCTACGTATCAGTGAGTGGGCTTTTGTTTTCAGTATATGTATATATTGATTGGTATCTTTCCAGAAATTACGCTTTAAACGGTTTTATAATTGAAATGCCATGTCAAATATCATCGTTATTATTATTGTGATTGTGTTGGTTACGCTTTGATGCCATGGACGCTCAGGTAAGTCAGGTGAGTATATTGTTAGTGATAGATGTGGTGTTGATGAAATTAAGTTATAACTTATATTCCTGCACCTCGGTGATTGTGCTCCGCCAGAGTAGGGCTTAGCCTTCACGTGATCGTTCACCTCTCGCACTATACGCTCACCTTGGATCCAAAGCAGGTGCCAGCCTGTCGTATAGACCACTATAGGTGGTTCCGACTCATAGGTGACCTGCGATATGTCGCACAGCCTTCACGTGATCGTAGCACTGAGCATAATTAGATACACCAGCTTGTCGTAAAGACCACTATAGGTGGTTTCGACTCGTGTGCAGGATAGTGGTTGAGGAACTATAGATTCAGCCGTACAAGTCACTTTAGGTGACTCCGACTGACGTACTGATATTATCGGCATATTATGATTGTTTTATCTCACCTGCTTGATGCTTATACTGTGTGATTGAATATTCTGACGCGGCATATTCTGGCATGGCATATTTGAGCTTTATTGTTTTAGCATGATTTGATATACAAGTACGTATGGTATTTTCTGGAAAGTATACAGGTTTTACAGATAGAGGTTATAACTTTGAGAATGAAATGGGTTTGAAAAGCTTTGTTTTTTGTGCCCACTCACGTTTTCTGTTTTGCGCCCCTCCAGGTTTTAGGTAGCGAGGACATGGGTGACGGAAGAGGCATCGCAACATTTCTGACAGAGCACCCTCCATGTAAGATTTTCTAGTTATCACTTGTGTAGTGTTTGTTTATTCTGGACTACACCTAGGATACTTGAGCTCGTACTTTGCATTTTTCCTTCTGTGTTTTTCACTAGCACTCACTGAACTTTTTATTGTAAATTATCTTGTTGACTTTATTTTTTTCTCGTATTTTCACTCTTTTGCTTCCGCACTATGCACTTGGCTACGTCACCCTCATGTGATGGCCATCACGCTCCAAATTTTGATCGGGGTGTGTCAGTATTAGCCAATACTTGAAATTTATTAATTTGGTTTTTTTTTTAAGTACCAATTAATTGAAAACGAATGTGGATTCTCGTTTTTTTTTATTTAGGGTTTGAATATTAACAAGGGTGGTGTCGGTTAAGACCGTTACTAGTTTGAATATTTTATTTATTTAATTGTTATCTGATGTCGGTTTAGGTATATTTTTTTTATTTAATTTTATCACAATGTCGGTTAGAACCGACAGTTGGGTGAATATATTATAATTAAGTTTCTAATTAACATCACTTTAAACCGAAGTAATGTTCAAGTATACGTCGCTTTAAACCGACGTAAATGTCAGTGTCGCTTTTAAACGACGCTGCGTAGTGGCGGATTAAGCAAACAAACCGACACTAAAGGCCTTTTGTGACGCTAGCATTAGTGTCGCTATTCCAATCTAACATTACATTGTTTTATGTCCGATTTTTGCCAAATTTCTGATAGAAATTGGGTTTCTTGTCAGTTTTTGCTTCGCCGGTGAGAGCCTATATTGTAGTAGTGATACAAAGTGATTGGAAAGATTGACCATTGGGAGCAAATTTGGGCTTGAACCTTGGGTTTGGGGTGTTATAAGTAATATATATATATATATATATATAGTTTTGGATTTAATTAATTTTTTTATTTTCATCAGACTCATCCTTTCAGATGAAGTCTGAGAGCATTTGAGAACGTATGAAAAAGTTTGAGGAAAAGAGGAAGCCACACACATTCACCTCCCAAAAACATGCATGTTGCGAATAGGTATATGATTACTATAAATACATGCATTTACATATCATTCAAACAATTGAAAATCATCTATCTTTCCATTCAAAGCATACTGAGAGAACCACAAAGATATTTGCCAGAAGTCTAGTTTTCCAATGTTGGAATCTCGACACATCCATCGAATTACATGCACAAAGTAGAGACGAAATTCTGGTTCAAGGATATTGCAGTATGCAAGCCTCGATCACTGTTCTTACCTGTTTAATATTAATTTCATTTTTTTCATACTCTGCCAAAATATTAAGTTGCATTTATATTTTATTAGCATATATTTTCAAATTTATTTCTATGTAAATTTATCATTGATTGTTGATAAATATCCAACAATTATTACATTGTGATGAATGAAAGAGTTATTGAACTCTATCCACTTTCTCTCTCGTCTTTAGCTTCTCTACTACTCTTCATTCAAGTTCTTGATTTCTTCATAGTTGACATGGTATCTTCGCCGATCATGGCCAACGTTGTTGGTTGATGATCCTCATGCTTCCGCTACTTTAATTTCCTGGTAGTGTCATCATCGTTGTTGTTTACTTCTGTAAGTTGGTGGGTGAAACCTTAGACTACGAACAAGAAAACCCAAAAGGGTTCACCAACTATTAGACCTTGGCTCTTGATACCACTTGAAGGAAAATATTTGAAATACCAAGTTCATTAAGCAACATAATGCATGCATTTAACGATTAAATGGCGGAAGAAAACTTCTATGCACTTTAAAACAAAACTTAAACCATGAAATTCAAAGCCTAGTAGTGGTGGTGAACCAAGACTCAACTCTAAGCACAAATAGGGTTGAGATTTGTTTATACTCTTAGAGTTCCTCTGTGCATGAGCAAAGGCTAATCACCCATGAGAGGGCTTCATTCCTCTCATTGAGTTAGGACTCCATGACCTTCATCTTCATCTTGTAGTCTCCTTGGATTCTTGGATTTGGATGCTTGAATGATTCTCCAAAAGTCCACAAAGTTAGAAACCTCTAAGTTTTGACACCAAGGATGGTGAAGGAAGAAGATGAACGACTGTGGAAGATCAAAATGCTAGCATAGCTTTCCCATGGTGGCCGGCCTAATGAAGAAAAAGAGAGAGAAATGTTTTCTCTCTTTAGGCTCTAGAAACCCTAACGAAGGATGGAACGATAAAGTTGCCCTTATACCTTATTCTAAGTAAGTTGTAAACTTTTATTAAGTGAGCCATCACTCCCTTCCTCTAGGCTTGTTTTGGCTTTCATTTTTGGGTTGATTTCCAATTTGTTTTGATTTTCATACAACTTAAACTCAATAGGCCTTATGAACCAAAACTCAATTTGGGCCCGAAACTTGAAACTGACATAAAGCCTAATACGAACCTTTGGTATTGATTAATTAACATTTTAATTAATCCTTACTTTATGCAATTAAACTATTTAATTGTCCATACTCATCTTCGTTGCTTTCTTCAATCATTACCCTACACGGTGTGTGATCCATTAGGTTTCTTTTAGCGAGGCACTAGGCAATTAGAACTCATTCCAAATCGATTGTGAATTGAGACTTACTTTCAATTCTCCCTTTAGTGATTATACACCTTTAAGGCTTCCACAAGTCATGAGTGACACATAGCAGTATGTCATGGCTACCCTAGCTAATCAGAAGAGGTTGGAGAACCTATTTAGTTTGGGATAACAAATGCAATACGATCTTTCTCTAAAACAATACTCTTGGGGTCACATTGTTTGGTTTGATAGTTTATTCAAGTCTACTATCCAATGTGATTCTCTTCCTTATATGATTACCTTGAATGCGATTTAGAACAGCTTCCTAAATCTCATTCATACTTTGGCCAAAAATTCTTAATCATATCGTAGAGTATTCTCCCTTAATGGTTTAAAGGTTAAAGATCTTTAGTTACGCATTCACCTGCCTCTATGGTTAAATGGCTTAACCCCAACTATGTCGTTTACACCCTTTGATGGAGTGCCTTTAACACAGTCAAAGATCAATGACCTAATCATAAGACAACTATCATGCCTCAAGTTAAATGACTACTTTGCATTATCCCAACCATGAGTTCTAATGTGACATGAGTATGAGAACTCCTCGTTGATCGCGTTCATTGGACTCATTCTCTATTGAGCACCACATACTTGTCTTGGTGTTAGTCACACAAATGACTCGAGACCAGTCACTCTCTCTGAGAAAAGACATAGCATGTACTGATCTTAACAAATCGTCAATGCCCAATTGGTAATCATGTGATCAAGAATGTTTAGGATATATGTACGAAAGAGAATGTCTCATGAATCTAACTTTTTTAGATCACATTCTCCTAGTTACATATTCATTGGACTTATTGTTTAAGCGTATAACATTTATATGAGAACGCATTAATCAATAATCTTTGTTTATATGAGACAGCTTTAAACAATAATTTTTTCCCTTATATTAAACTAGTTTAGTTTAACATAATGTCCATAATGTATCATCATATGATTTGGTTTAGGGCACATTTCCAACACTATGTTTTTCGTGACTTTCTTGGGGGCAGGCTTGGCATTAATTACCTATGCCCTTTTCTTTCCTCCTTTTGCTACTTTCACATACCAACCCTAATTTCTTGTGAAAATACTTTGTTAGCAACCTAATCCTTTATGGCTCAACCTCTATGTCAAAGGGTTCGTCGCATCGTAACTCGGTAATGAGATATAAGTCTTTCTTTGTGAACCAGGTCAATTCACAACCTATTAAATAGGTCAGACCCTCTAGGTTTTTAACCTCTTGATTTTCCAATCTATGGAGTGACAACTCCTAGACCAATTCCCCACTGAAGGGCAATTCATCCACACGCTCAAGGTGGCCAAAGTAGGGTGCCATAAAGGCAACAAGTTGTGCCTCATTAAACTTATCCCTTGTCAATTTTAGCACAAAGAGGGCTTGGGATAGGTTGTTAACCCTTCCCCTATAGGAATCTTCTTCTTGGGTTGCTAGTTGAATATCGTACATTGCTAAACATGTACACATAACAATACAAATACAAACAAATTCAACAATATATAACCTTACAACAACCTGACAACAAAATTTCATAGCTATCCATCTACTGTGACAAGGCATCATTTAGGGTTCCATCTTCAAAATTCACCAAATCTGAAATTGACGAAGCATGAACAAATACAACGGCGGTTATCATGCAAGGACTCTAAACCCAACTCGAATGAAGTGAAAAACACGTGCTTTTGGTGGAACCGACTATTTACCCTTGAATGCACATCCTTTATGTAGAACCGACTGCACACCCTTGAACCAAATTCTCCTTATTTTCTTAACTGCTATTTGGAATTGCAGTGAGGTTGGAGAAGACAAGCACGACACAACTACCACTGATGGAGAGTTTTGGGAGGAGAAGACAAATTTAAGAACGTTATTTTTGATGTCAGGGAGGGGGCGAGTTTAAATCCAACAAATTTTAAATTGATGTTGGGTACCGTTTTTATTAGTGACATGTCATTCATGACTCGGTTTCATCCTAACCTCATTTTGATGGATTATTTTTCAGCCATCCATATTTGATCCAAGAGACCATATTCGGTCCGCATGCAAGTTCCGCAAAATGCGGTCCACACCTTAGAAAACGCAATCATAATTAGGCCGAAAGGCTCTTGAACTACGTAGGCTTGGCCCAGCCCATGTAGGCTAAGCCCAATTTACAGGCATTGTTAGAGTTTCTAATATATAAACAAATGGAAGAAAGGGCTTATCTAATATCTGCCCCATAAACGGATTAAACTTTGAAGCTTTTGTTTTCTCTCTGACTCTCTCTCCGTCTCTCTGCGTTCGCACTCGGCAGACCAATAGGCGATGGCGGCTGAGAGTCTGACGGACGAATCCAAACCCCATCTAATCTTCAGTTACGGCACACTCAAACAAGGCTTCCACAACCACAAACTAACCCAGGACCTCATCGACCGAAACGACGCCGTGTCCCTAGGCCCCTACGTCACCCAACACTCCTACCCTCTCGTTTGCGGACCCCACGGAATCCCCTACCTTATCAACCTCCCCGGGTCGGGCCACCAGATCAAGGGCGAGCTCTACTCTGTCTCGACCCGCGGACTCGCCCGGTTCGACGAGTTGGAGGGCACCAGCATCGGCCACTACGAGCGCCTCCCTATTCACGTAATCCATGGCAGCGGAGACGGCGTCGTTTCGGCTGAGGCTTATTTCGCACACAGGAGCTTTGGCCCTGCGATGTGGGAGAGAAATGGCAAGAAGGGTTTGAGCGAGTTCACGGAGAATGAGGCCAGAGGGTACGTGAAAAGACAAGATAGGCCATACCAGGGTCGCACCATTCTCGAGGACGTCCGACAATTTGTTTCCGGGAGTTAGGGGCAGTCTCGGAAATGTCAGACTTTTCAGCCGGTGGGGATGATAGGTCACTTTATCTTGCTTTTCTGCATGAATTTGAGTAAATACAATTGAAGTTCAATTGTTATGAGTGATTTGCAATTGACTTGCATGTTATTGGCTATTGGTGATGTCACGTTTTGCAAGCAAGAGAAGAGATACCCATTGTTATTTGAGTTGCATCTTGTCATGTAGTACAGTTTTTACTTCTTAGATTGAATTGAGATGAGTTTATATTAATCTTAGCCATGTCATCTTATATGATGATGATATATATATGTATGATATATATATATGTGTGTATTAGTTTACATTAATCTTAGCCATGTCATCTTATATGATGATGATATATATATATATATATATATATATATATGTGTGTGTGTGTGTGTGTGTGTATGAGCACCAAGAGCTGCAACGTTTAGCTAATGTGACATTCAGCCATAGATTCCAAATACTGCATTTTAATAGTGTATTCCAGGCATACATTCTAACAATATAATATTATATATTCTGAGCGACACACTCATGAGTCATGAGTACTGTCAGCCGTACATTCTGTTGGCAGTCTCACATCAGCGAGGGAAGTCAACAAAGGTGACTTTAAATATAATTACTCTATTCTAATCAATACCGTGATATTTTGTAGTAAAACTCCACATTTGACAGATTGGGCAGGTGGTAAAGTTAAGGACAATATCGTGTCGTTAAAGTGAGACCCCCTCGGCCAATCAATCTAAAATATTTCAACACATTCTTCAAGTAGCGATTCTCCTTGGCGTGATTTGTCTAATGTGCTATTACACGCTATACTAGTGAAAAAGAAAAAAAGGAATCATTATATTTGGAAGATAGGTAACCAATCTGAACTTTGAACCAAATCTCAAACCATGCAAATTAGGTCACTTGCAGTCCCCATCTTTGACAAGCAAATGAAGGCAGTCCTAAATTGAGTATAATCACAAGTCCAGGAGGATGCCACTTCTAAAGTCATTTATAGCGATGTGTTAAAACGTTTATCAATCTGCATTTTCATTAGAGGTCAAGCCTGGCCTGTCGCCTGAGATTTAAGATTCCTCCCGTCCCCCCGAGAGTTGTACTGAGGAATGCTGAGACTGCAGAAGCAATTGCCGGTAAATTGTAAGTTGTTCTTCGTGTCTTTTGAGCCTATTGAATTTCCTGCATGCCTTTTCTGGTTTTTTGTGACTGGAATAATCACGGGAATCTTTTCAGAGTACTGAAGACTCAAATATGAACTTATTGTTTTATATCTTCTGATTTTCTTCCCCACTTTCTACAAGTCTTTATTTTCTTATTCTCCTTTTATCTCTTAAATTTGTACACAGCAAAATCGAACTTGCATTTCAAGACCATTAATATCAACTATAGTAACTGGTAGTTTACTGTTTGCATATGCACTTTCTTGATGCTCTTCAGCTATCCGTCACTATCTACAACCATCAACATATTTCTAGCCTTCGCCACACTCAAAGTGTGCTTCGCTTGCACCAAATTTTTCTACCTCCTGCTGCACGGCGTCCTTAGTCACTGTCCCATCTCCATGTCTGTCAAAAGGATAAGGCATTTGTTGCTATGCACACTCGATCATCGTGATAGTTGATGCAACTTCGAATAGTTTATTCGTATGTTGATTGATATACATTACACCAGGTGCAGTTTTCCCCACAGTTGAAGAAGGCCTTGCCAGCATGATGTCCTTCAGTCCCAGTTATGTCACATTTTCACTCTTTACCACACCTACAAAATGCAAAAGGATAATTTTTGGTACATCAAACTTATACATCAATTTAATTTTCTCATCTTGAAGTGAATTTTACGAAAGGTATCATCCATGGTTTGTCACCTCACCGTGACAACCGTCAAGTTTTCGATTAAAAAAATAGCATGCGTCGCAGATGACCCATTTTCAGGACACTTTCACAAATTCAGGAGAGAAAACAAATTGAAATACCTCCCCGTAATCCTTATCATTTTATACAGTTTAGTTTGTTTGATTTAAACTTTATTCTTTCCTTGAAATTGATTTTCTACGTGTTAATGCTTGCAAAATCATGGGATGCAATGGGGGTAGGTTGTGGCTAAGGGAGGTCGGTTTAGGCGTGGTGGGTTTCCTGTGGGTTGTGCCGAGGTGGGTATGTGGTTATATGCATGGATTGGGTGGGTAGAGAAGGTCGTGGAAGTGGCAGTGGGACAATAGGCAAGCTAGTCTACATTGGCGGTGGTGGGTACGAGGACAGGTGAGGTCATGGAAACTTTCCTTTGAAATGAATCATGTGCGATGTTACAAGTTATTTTTTTATGTAAACTTTACAGTGTTAAAGTGAGATGACAAGTCATGAATTCTGAAAATCAAGGTCCTATCACTCTTAGTTTTTTCTTTAAAATTCTTAATGTATAAGTTCAGGTGATAAGCCATGTAGCAAACTTTGCTGGGAAGTGTTTAGGATTCCAAACAATATTCAACACAGATTAGTGGCAAGGCAATAGCAAAAAATTTTTAGAGAATATTTAGATGCAGAAACGCCTGCAATTTGTCTTTCATCCAAGAACCATTATATTTTTCCTTTGATGTCCATCAAGCAAAGAAGAAAAGGGGAGTTATGAGCCTAGAAAAAAAAAACATTCTTACGATTACTAATAATCCATCTGATGCCCTTGTGAAGCGGGGAGCGAGCATTGAGAATGAAATATCAAATTTGCAAAAATTCACAATAATCGGAAGCCGTTTAGTTATTAAATTGTGACTTGAAAAATGAACGAATATAATGTTGTGGACAAACAATGAAATGTTCACAATAACAATTAAAAGGCTAAACAGTTTCAAGTTTGAGTGATTTTTTACTAGAACGATCTGTGAATGATGATTTAAAAACTAAACAATTCTAATCATTAGATTATATTGCGGAGAGGGCCCAAACGAGTATTTAGCGCCGTTTCAAATTACTAACTGGTTAGGATTTGAACGCCACTCATATTTCTATATCTGAAAAAATTTCATGCCTCAGAATGATGTAGGGCAAAGAAGGTTGTAACAAATTACCAATGTAATAATAAGCCACAAGCGTGAAGAATATGTAAAGGCTCCACTAGCCAAGCAAAGTGAGATGGATTGGTCCCATCCATCTACTCTACAGTGAGATTTAGGTACCTACACTATCTAAGCTAATTAAGCTAGTAACACAAACTAAGAATGCGGCACAGCTTTTGTGTCATTTGGATCGAGCTCAGCTAGCTAACTCAGACAAGGTCAACGATATCTTCGATCTCATTGCTGTGCTGCACTTGCTCACCACCATGCATTGTACGTATGTATAACTTTACCTGCAACTTAGGTCATTGTTTACATCATTGCCTGCCATCTGCAAACAAGTTGTTAGCGCCGTATAAGTTGTAATAGCAAATTTTCGTCATCCTCAATCCTAACGAAGTTGTACCTACAAAACGAATAACACTTGATCAAGGTCAAAGCCACACATGTGCGCACAAGGTAAGAGGGGCTTGGCCAATGGATCTCGGATGCCTAAGTTTCTTTGAAGAGAGAATTTTAGGCTTGTATGTGTAGAAAAAGCCTACCAGAAATTGGTGTTGAGGAGTATTTAGGGTGGTGAAAGCCATGGGGGCACGGTTGGCCTTGCACATGGCGGCTTCCCATTAGCCAAGGTATGCCATCCATAAGATTGATGAAAAAAGAATAATTCAAAGATATTAATTATGAAATAATATCTTGACATATTCTTGGAAGCATCCTTGATTTTTAATTTTTGGGAAACCTCAATGGTACGAGGAAAATTTTATTGATAATGAAAAAATAAGTTACACCTAGTCATGGGGGACGTAAATCTTACCCCTCTAGAAACCGAAAACAAGAAAGATACAACAAAAAGAGGGGACCCGGGGGGGGGGGGGGACATGAAACCTAACCCCTTGTAAACCAAACCTAGAGGTCTAAACCTGCAAAACAAGTTGAGCAACACCAAAAAGTTAGGAAAAAAAAACAAGAAAGTGAGACAAACCTAGATGTCAAGATGCACATTAATTTGAGAACCGATAGCCAGGCAAGCCAACGTAGTTTGAAAACAATGTAGCACGAGCTGCCAGTGGAGGAAAATCATGCCAAGTTAAAGTTGGAGAAGACAAGCCCATGTTAGCGAAATTGTCCACAACAAAATTTCCTTCCCAATATATGTCAGATGCGTAGAAAGTCATTTTCCGAAAGCGGTCCAAACAAATAGACCATTGTGTACAGAGAGGCCAAGGAAGATCAAAATTAGACGATTGATAAGCAGAAATAACACTAGAATTGTCACTTTGCAACCAAAGACAATGTCAACCTAGCTGATATGCAAACTCTACACAAATAATAATTGCAGATAATTCTGCAAATAAGAGTTTCGATGACCAATCCATTGGCAAAAACCACCAATAAAATGACCATGGCAATTCATGAAAACTCCTCCACAAGCAGTAGGACCGGAATTTCCTTGGTTTCCTCCAACAAACCATCCTATCTTTAATGTGATGATGATTCCTTACTTGTTTGAGTTGAGCTTTAATTAGGAATGTATTAAAGATAGGATTTGGCAATTAATCATATCTTTAATGCCTTTGACTTTTCTTTCTTGTCACGAGTAGGGAAGTTTGGTGGTGTCATAATCTACTTGAGCCTCCAAGGATGTCAGACTGTGTGTGGAAATATTGTGGGGCCCATTTAATGATGGCATTCTTACCTTCTTCACAGAGAAATTCATGTATCGTTTCTAGAATTTTTGAAATTATTTTTGACTCCACATACGCCACATCTAAATGCTTATACTACATGGCCCATCAGCATCACGCAATTCGCTGCTTGGTCCAACAGTGGTAAAGAATTTCTCCAAACCAAACGAGATGAGTAGATGTGAGAAGGGAGGATGGATATGACAGGAACTTTTGAAGGTGGTAGACTTCGGATTTCTGTACTTCTGGAAAGATCACAAGTTCTACCGATCGATGTATCCGATCAATGTATCTTTCTTTAAACAATATAGGGTCACCGTACTAAAAAGTAAATCTAAATGCGCTTTCGATCGGTAAACCTTGTTAGCATTTGTCCGACATCAGATTCTGTTAACTATGATTGTTAAGCTGTTTCTTAGTTCTTAACCTAGCATGATTCAGTTCAGCTAATTCTGTTCAGCTAATTCTGTTCTTCACTAAATAACATTAGAAATCAAGTAGTTGAATACACGGGCGCACTTAAATTTCATTATATTTTTCCGGAATCAAACATCGCCTTATAAATAACACACAAGTAATATGTTGATACTTATAGCCAACTTCATGCCATATTTGATCAGTCTTAGCAGGTACAGTGGTGTACAAAGGGTTTCAATAAATTAGCTGAACACAAATAATAGCTAAATAAGGAATTTTTCTTTTGAAGGTAGCTAGATAAGGAAATTAGGTCCCTATACAACCTCTAGCTTAACAAATGCTTGATTGAGTGACCGTATCAATGTACATTGGAGACAGCAAAATCACACTAGTGTACTGAGTGTATATTCGATCTGCATGTGCTTCAACCACCTTATGCTCAGCAGAGACGCGCTATAAGACCCTCTCCATTCCTATAAATACCTGCCCACTCTTCTCTTGCAATGTACTCCATTGTTGTGCATTCAACTGCATTGTTCCAATGGCTACTCAAAATGCTCATACTTTTGTTTTCTTTGTGTTATTGGGTATGGAGATATGTTCTGCGGCTAGAACACTCCTAAATTATAAGGAGCCTGTCCACGTGCCTGCTGTAGGCCACGGCATTGGGGGTGGTGCTGGAGGTTATGGTGGCGGAGGAGGTGCAGGAAGTGGTGGTGGTTATGGAGCTGTAGGAGAGCATGGTGCTGCTGGACATGGAGGTGGTAGTGGTGGTGGAGAAGGTGGTGGTGTTGCCTATGGAGGTGCTAGTGGACATGGTGGCGGTGGCGGTGGAGGAAGTGGTGGTGGTGGAGGAGCTTATGGTGCTGGGGGCGCAGGAGGATATGGAAGTGGGGGTGGTGAAGGAGGTGGGTCTGGCTACGGTGCTGGTGGAGAACATGCTGCTGGCGGTGGAGGAGGAGGAGGTACCGGTGGTGGTGGAGGGTCCGGATATTCCGGAGAGCATGGTAGTGGCTATGGAGGAGGAGAAGGTGGTGGTGCTGGTGGGGTTTATGGCGCTGGTGGAGAACATGGTGGAGGATATGGAGGTGGCGGTGGGCATGGTGGTGGTGCTGGAGGAGGTTATGCTGTTGGAGGAGCAAGTGGAGGAGGATATGGGAGTGGTGGAGGAGCTGGGGCTGGAGTTGGTGGTGGTAGCTATGCAGGTGGTGGTGGTGGAGGTTCGGGTGGCGGCAGTGGCTATGGTGGAGTGCACAGAGGTGCATATGGAGGAGGTGGTGAAGGTAGTGGTCCTGGTGGTTATGTTCCTTGAAATTACCTTCACTTATTTGACACTAAAGATATGCCTCATATTACCTTATTAAATTATGAGTATTAATGGTATTAAATGGGAAAACAAAATAAGAAAAACATAACGGTAAGAGGATATTTACAAATTTGAGTGTATTACGAATCCCAGTTGTATGCTACCAAAGGTTCTATTCATCATTAATATGGATTCTTGATGATTGTTCTTCAAAATATATTAAAGGGAAAATTAGAATCCCCTATAGTTTTTTATATTATTTAGATTAAACATCTATGACTTTTTAAAATTTGATTAAAATGTTTTGACCAATAGTCACGTTTATTTTTTTAAATTAAAATAATTTTTGAATTTATCATTTTATTTGCATGATGCATTTTTTCTTATTTAGTGGAGATATTAGTAATTAAACTATATTTTCTCTTCTTCCAAATATGTTTTTTCAATCACAATTTTTTTATTTTTTTTGGTTATGCAAACTTTTAATATTATTTCTTTTTCCAAATCGTTTTTTCTTTTTCAAATAGTTGATGATCAACATAAAAGCTCCGTGTAATTTTTTCAATTTTTTTTTTTTGAAATTATATTTTTTTTGCTGTTTTTTTAAGTATAGTTGTCACATCCCGGCCCGGGGCGGATCACTTCCCGGGCCCACTCCACCACCGTAGCACGATATTGTCCGCTTTGGGCCCCGACCACGCCCTCACGGTTTTGTTTCTGGGAACTCACACGAGAACTTCCCGATGGGTCACCCATCCTGGGAATGCTCTCGCGCGCTACTCGCTTAACTTCGGAGTTCTCCCAAAAGGCCTCGTGCTAGGTAGGGATGGGAATATACATTTAAGGATCACTCCCCTGGGTGATGTGGGATGTCACAATCCACCCCCTTTAGGGGCCCGACGTCCTCGTCGGCACACACGCGGCCAGGGTTAGGCTCTAATACCAAATTGTCACATCCCGGCCCGGGGCGAATCACTTCCCGGGCCCGCTCCACCACCGTAGCACGATATTGTCCGCTTTGGGCTTACTATTCCCTCACGGTTTTGTTTTTGGGAACTCACGAGCAACTTCCCAGTGGGTCACCCATCATGGAATTGCTCTAGCCCCCTTCTCGCTTAACTTCGGAGTTCCTACGGAACCCGAAGCCAGTGAGCTCCCAAAAGGCCTCGTGCTAGGTAGGGATGGGAATATACATTTAAGGATCACTCCCCTGGGTGATGTGGGATGTCACAATAGTTGTTGACGAATTATTATTAAGTACAATACATTACGTATATATTATTTGCGGGTACATTTGAATTTACAAAAATAATTAATTGGTAAGTTTATTTGCAATTTTGGCACGTTTGATTTGATATATATTGTTAATATACGTACATTATTTTCATTTTGGTACGTTTTATTTTGTACACATTGTGTATTGGTACGTTTATATTATTCTCAATCCTATTTTCTCTTAACGTACTAAAAGAAAAACTTATTTCGGTACAATTGATTTTGGGAAAAATATTTTAAACTATTTTGGAAAGAAAATATCTTAAATCATATCATAGATAATTAATTGAATCTAACCAATTTTTTTTTTTATTTTTTTTTACAATTATCTCTAACGGAGGAGAGTGTAATCAAAATGCTAGATTATAGGAAATTTGTTACAATATAATGTGCATATAGCACCAAAATTATGACAAAAAAAATGTTTAATCAAAACTAAGATAAATTCATTAGATTCAAATAATGGTCAACTTAAAGGTAGAAGATGAGTCAGTCGTGAATAAATTTATACTTTTAAATTTTCACAAAATTTAATTTGTAAGTGAAAAATTATGGGTTCGAATCTCGTGCATAACGAGTTCTACACCAATTTAGTATAAATATTTCATTGTATAAATCTTTTTTTACAAAGTAGTGTGATATTCATTCCTTGTAACTACTACATGATTCCTTCGACCTGGATTTTTTTTTTCTTTTCAATTTACCATACTTAAAATCTAGTGAGTTACTTCACTTCAATTTAACATATTATACACATACTCACATATTTTTCAAAAATATTTTCTTATTCTGTACACTTCTCAATGATTCCTTCAATTACACATTTTATAAATTAAACTCCAATGAACAATACACATACACGTTCAATCACATTACTTTTGTTTGAGGGTATGCCCCAAAGGCTTGATAACTCTTTAAGTGATACAATGATTAATCCATAATCTAATCATATGGGAAGGACCACTAAAACTGTTGGACCATCCATGGTCTCAACTTAGTGGATCCTTGGATAAACATTAAATTCTTGCCTCGTTTGCATACATAGGAATGTGATTATAGGGATAATCCTTTCCTGAAATGAAGTAGCTTAAAGGGTTAAGTTAATGAGACCCTCTCTTAATTACATGTTTGTCCTAAAACCTATTACAGATCGTTTGGGGTCAGGAAGATTGATACACACTATGTTTACATATAAAAGATATATGCATGGCTAGTCCTAAGAGCCATTAGCGGAAACCGCTAGACAAGTGTGTAGATCCTCAATAGGGATTGAATTCACTGAATGCAATCACGAAGAGTTCTTGCATGGAGTCCTATTCACATGTCAAGCAAGTCAACTCTTAAGTTGTGACAGATGCAAAAATTAATCCTTTGATATGTTAATCTAGTGATTTATATAACCCTTTGAGCTTTTAAGCCTACTATAGATTGAACCATTAGGCATCAATCTCATTTATTATTGAGTGTATGATCTCATTGTACATGTATCTCTAGATATTGCCTTATACCTCTTGATCCATTTATCAGTTTATGCAACAAACTTGGAAGTGATATAGTCATTGTTTCTTTCGTTTGAGCCTTTCTAGCTAATCCTTAAATTACTTTTCTAGTTAGCCATTTTCAGCCATTGTGTGAGTCATTTTGTTCTTAAACCTGAATCATCCCTACATAGCTTGATAGTGTAATCCTTTAAGAAGAGAGATTTCAAAGTTCTTAGGGCCAAATATTGTAATTATAATTCTTCTTCTTATTTTTATTCAGTTAAAGAAAAGAAAAGAAAAGGAGTGAAAAAGCTGTGATTTGCTATAAATTTTTTTTTTAAAAAAAAAAAATGTTTTTGTTAGAAGTATGCCCTTAAAGCTACTTATTTGATGTAATAACTTTTGGAGTACTTATTTTTGTTGAACTCTTATTTAGTTTAATGAAGGGGCATTGTTTATTGTTAATCGCTTTTAAATGTATTGTGTGTTTAAGCAATAACAAAATCCAAGGAATATAATCAACCTAACAGAGAAGTAATCTTAGTAAGTTAGATCAATTAAACCTTTCTCTTATGTTCATTCCTAAAACGTTCATAGCCAAGTCAATCGGGCATTAACAATCCGCTAAGGCTACGTGTTATGTCAACTCATCAATTGAGAGTATGACTTGTCTCAAGTCATTAGTGTTAGACACTAAGATGAACACCTAGGTGTTCAAAAGGTTGTTGAGTACACTGAACCACAATAAAAAGGTCCTTTCAAATAAAATTTCTTAATCATAAGCTAATATAATTAGAAAATCGCAACATGTCTGATGAAATTCTTCCTTGCAATAGAATATCAGTAGAATTATTGATATGAAGAATAAGAGTGAGCGGAAGCATGAAATCCCATAAACTCATGAAAGAATATATTTAATCATAGAAGAACTTGAGAGGATCCATGTATACATAGAAAATATGAGCTGAAGCAAGAACGAAAACCTCACAAACTCATAACAAAATTCCATATTAAACCGTATAAAAATTTGAATTGGAAAACAATTTTATCCATACCCAGTTTAACTCATGACGGCGAGTGATTCTCGCTGAAAATTGCCGAGAGGGCAAAGACCCACACAGCATAACCAAAATTTATTATTTATTTATTTTACGTGTACAAAACAGCTTTCTTTTTTTATAAAGAACACTAATGAAAAGTATTATTTAAATGGGATTTGAAAACAAAGAAACCCTAGACAATGTAGAGCAGCAGCAACAATGCACCCAAGCCAATCTTGATATTAATCATATATAAAAATAATTAAATCAAACCATTTAGATGCAAATTGTATCAAGCAATATTTATGGTTTTCTGAAACCAAATCCTAGTTCTGCAATTTTGACTACGCATAATTCAGAGGTGAAAAATAAGAACCTGCAAAATGGGATTATCTCATTATCGATGTCCTGAGTCCAGAGAGAGTACATATGCACAGACATAATGTGATGAACGGCATGACCATAGTATTCCACTCCAATGTATTTTATTTTTCCGTCATTTAGCAGCTTTTAAAGTTAGTACTCCATTTGAATTGGACGCTAAGCTTGTTGTGTGGCTTTGATACCACATGTAAGACTGTTGACCTTAAAAACTACCTAGCCTACGTGGCACGCATATTGAATAATTAATAAGCTAACTATGTCCTTCGGTTGAATGCGGGGTGTGCCAACTTGTCAGCCGAGTTCGGCCAGAGAGTAAAATATGTTAATGTGGCGTTGGGCGCACTGCTGACTTCTTGATCTTGTGACTGCGGCAGAGGAAGGAACTGTCTTGGCCTTCAAGTTCTAGAGCCTGAAGATAAGGCTGCTAGTTCTGCAACGTTCAATATCAAATTCGGCTTTCAATGTCCCGAATGTAGTAACCTGGTAACACCTCACTTCACTGAGAAGGCTGATGAGATGACCTCTACGACCAAGGACTCGGAAATCCTTGTTGATCGAGACTTGGATGAATAACCAGTTGGTCTTGAAGCACTGCTGTTTATCCAAACTAAAGATGTTGCCAGTTGCCTCCACAGTGTTGTTTATCGAAACTGAAGATGTGTTGGCAGAAAATAGAAAATAAAAATCTCAAGGTGTTTGAGAGGTTTACGCAAGGCAATTGTGTGTTGAATTAGAGGGCTTTGAATGATGCAGTCCCCTTTCTATTTATAGTAATGATCTCCTTAATGATCAAGATAGAATTCCACTTGGATTAGAATTCCTCAACCTAATCTTATCAGGTCTCGACCAATCCTAACCCTTATAGGACTCTGAACCAAACTCTTTAATCACCCAAATTCATCCCTTGATTCTCGGCATCTTTTTTGACTCAAAGCATCCTTAATTTTCGAGAATCCTCATTGTACTGGGATTCACCTAACCCCTATCCAGATAAAATCATCTTCTGATAGGATTTCGCCGAACTGCATTGGGCTCGACCTATGATAGAATATTCCTAGTATCCCTTTTTGGACCGAGAATAACTCTAGGCTCAGCCCAAAGCGTTATTTCGGGCCCAAACATTGCCCTCTCGTTTCTGAGGTCTTCGGCCTACAGCAACTGGCCGAACTTCGGCTTTGAAGAAGCAATCCATTATCAACCGAGAAATAAACCCTTGGCCTACACTTTGTAGTCGATCAAAAGATCCTTGCAAAAATGAATATTTTGTATCCACTCAAATGCATTTATCATGCATGATCTCCTATTATATGCCAGTCCTTGATAATCGCAACTGTTTGACATGCGGCATCTTCTCATCACGACTGCCTGGATTTGGCAACATACGTGCTTCACACCTGAGGCACATAGACATCGAAATGTCTCTTCATAATGATCATGCCTTAAAGTTTGATGTCACACACAGTCGTGAAACCTCAATTAGCGTGTTTTCGGCCTCTTCGCTTGGATTTTAAATATTTTGTAATGATTGCAAAATATTTGGGTAGGATTTACCCCTTAACTTTTGAATTTGAAACCGTCGATCTTCTTCTCCAATTGCCTATAAATATCACTTCCGGCCTCATTCCAACTTTACGCTTCCAAAATTCTCGAAACTCTTGCCATTTTGCTTTTGAGCTTTCGAAACCCAGAAAAGACCAACCTTCGAAACCCAGACAAAAACCTCCAAACTTTTGCTTCAATGGCTGCCAATAACTTCATCACCAAGCTCATCGAGGAATGCGACAAGTGTCGTGATTTCATTGACCACAATGCTATCAAACCACTACACTTTGAAGGAGACGTAGTTGCCACTCACTAGATCCTCGATTCCTTGTTAAAGGACGAGGTTCCAAAAATCATTATTGAGATGTTAAAGGCCCATTGCTTAAGTCCTCTCACCCAGGGACACGATTCGTCGAAATGGGAGTTTGCCAAACCACAAAGAGCCTAGCCCTTGACCCCTGTGGTCTGGGCTGCTTGGGTTAGCTGATTAGAGTCCCAATTCGGCGATGCATGGAAATCACTCGGCATCTTCAACATTATCAAGCTCTTGACCATTGAAATTAGCATAGATCGAAAACTCCTAATAGTTGCTCTGAACTTTTAGTGCTCGACCACCAACACTATGGTACTTCCTCTCAGCCCCATCAAACTAACCATCCTTAATATAATGGCCATCCTCGACACATCTCTATTTGATCTTCTAGTTGATATCGCCTTCTCTCGGTATCAATTTAACTTAGACCTAAACACGGTCTTCGAATAACGTACTGTCGAGGTTTTGAAGAAAAACATTTAAGATGAAGTGTCGAAAGACGAAGTGAACAAGCTGCACAAAAATTTCTTTAATTATAGCCTGCTTATCAATGATTTCGTCGACCGACAAAAAGAATGCCTCAAGAAAGGAGAACACAAAGCTTTCTTGTTCTACTGGTACAATAAGTACATATTTTGTACTAAGTCGAACAAATGCCTCGCCGAGAATATGCCAGTGGCTGAGGCCCTGGCCAATGGTCATTGCCTAGCCCTTAGTCCTGCCATCCTTGCCATCCTCACGCATTGTCTCACCGAGGCTACTGTCAGGAAAATCGACCCACACTAGAATGGCCCACTTTAGGTCTTTCAACTTTGTATGCAAGTCTACTTCGCCAATCTGAGTCCAGAAAGTTTCAATTTTGATTCCTCTGAAGTAATGGGCCCACAACTAGCCTCACGCCCCACCCTAGCTTATTTAGCCGAAGAAATTTTCAAATTCTTCTTCGGCCTCGACGACTTCACCAATGACAAATTCTTAATATGTTGTCGAAGAAACTACCCTTCCTTCCTCAGACTTCCCACATCTGCATAGGAGGAAATGGAAGACATCAATCTTCGACAAAACTAGAGATTGTTCGTGCTGGCCTGCAACCTCTTCTTTGGTTGCGACGCTAGGCCCAGTTAGAAGGCCAACCATCCCCATGTCATGGCTCGACAACTCGGCTATCTCCAGGGTTGCCCAATACCTTTGCTTATGTCTTGCTCTCTCGTGACCCAAGAATGAGTGTGAAGACGAGGAAAGGGAGTTTCAGGAGTGGTGTAAAAAATTTTACCTTCGGCCAAACATTCCCGAGATTCACGACATCAGCACATTCACCAACTAGTACGATATTTACATCAAGGATTTCTTCGGAGCGCCAGTCGAAAAGATCACAGATAAAATTTTTAGCAATTGATCAAAGAAAATCAGTGCTCTAAAATCCAAAGAGACAGCCCAAGGTACTTTTTATTTCTACAGTCTTGCTTGTATATATATATCTAAACAAACGTATCTGAATTAACACTTCATCAGTTTTTCGAGCTCGTCGCTCAATAAAATGGGTTGAAGTGGTTGTGATGGTTGTGACTAAGAGAAAACTCACCCCTCCACAAAAAAATATTGTCGTTGTCACAATCGCTTTTCCCCGAACAACCTTGACCCTTCCAACCCTCACAAACGCTACCACCGAGAAAACCACTACTGCCTTGACCATCTTTCGCAAGGTGGCTTTGACCTCGCCTAGGCTAGTAGACACTGCTGCTAGGTCAATAATGGCAGTCAAACAGCCGCATCCTTCGACTAAGGAAACTGGCGCCGTATCACAACCCTTAAAACAGGTGAAGAGAATGGCTAGGAAAAGAGAACGTGAGATTCTCGTTTTCTCGAGCCAAGACACAGGAACCACTATTCCTAAAATCACTCATCCCCATATGGTCGAGGTATCCATAGGAATACTACCAGGCTTTCGCCTCAACTGCTGATCAACCCGCCATTACACGACCAACGACACAACTGACAGACTTGGTTGATCAGTTGCAAAACTAGATGGTCAAAAAACCTGTAGTAGTTCATGTGATTGATCCCCAACCTAACATAATCGTTATTAGCATAAGGCCTGGCACCATTCTTGTCGAAGCAGCGATCGAGTCGGCCCCAACAACTCTGTTATCAAATCCAAAAACCACCCTTGTGTTATTTGTCTTAGATGCAAAGGTATGAAAACATCCCAACATCGATCATATATATCTTAGTTGACTTTACGAAATCTTCTTTGTTATTAGGATGATAACGACAGGCAGAGTCTTTTGCTGAGACGCTTTCAGCTGAGTAAGCAACCGAGTGCGACTTCCTTGCCTCTAAACAAAGGCAAGGCTATTGCATCTTCTATGCCTAATCCAAATAAAGATGATGTCCATCCACTGGTCAAGGAAACCCATGACGGTGTTCCTGAGGCGGTCGTCGAGGGTCCATTAGTTAATCCAGCAGTTCCTGCTAAACCAGAAACCACGATAGAAACTTCAGTTCATCCTCAAGACCAAGACCTCGGCATCCTTGCACATGATGTCACTTCAGCTTTTGTATGCCTCTTTCTTCTATTTTGGTTGAATTTTGTGTTAGAACGCTAAACCAAAATAAAAACATTAACTGTCAGGTGCCCAATCGTTCATTTCATTGAAAATTCTATGCGCCGAAGAGTTTTGTCTATATTACATAGTTGCCTTAATGGCCATCAAACATAGACAACCTTCACTGGCCATATGAATTGAATAGCTATCTTAAACATTAAGCTTGGCCATTAAGTTCTCTGGCTTGAACCAACAACCCAGAAGTTATGGCCGAAGTCACTTCTTTAGATTTTGCTCATCCAACCCTTCTTCTTGTACAGCCTTCATGTGAGGTCAAGCTTGACGCCTAGTTTGCCAGCACATTTGGGATGGCTAGTCCTTCTATAGCCCCGGCCAAGTCCAACGCCCTAACCAAACTTCGAGAGACTTTGTCATTCTCAACTCTGCAAGCTCTTCAAAAAAAAAAAGGTCTCGACTTTATGGAGGAATGCTTAAACAACCTTGCAGCTGATGGTCTGGTGAGTAACGAAAGTGTCGTTCACCTGACATTTATTTTGAAGAGAATTTGGTTATACTTTGATATTTTTGAGAAGGCTCTTCAAGCCGACAAATACCTGAAGGCTGAAATGGCCACTTAAGAAGCTATCCTACTATAGCTCGAGGCGATGAAAGCAAAGAAAGAGAATATGGCTGACCTCAATCGTTAGACTGTTGAACTTCAATCCCAAAGGTCTGCTATTGCCTCTGAGCTTGAGAGGGATTTTGAGGCAAATAAACCTCGACTGGTGAAATATGCGACTGGCGTAAAAGGGATACAAACGCTAAAAGTTGACAAGAGGACTCAGCAGGCCGAGATTACTATAGGCGAGGTGAAATGGCTAGAGCTAAAAGCTGTACTTGAAGCTTTCCTCCTTTCGACCCCATAAGTCCTATTCCCAGTGCCGACTTATGGGCCAATTGACTTTGTATGCATCCATTTTTAAGAAAATTAATGAAATATTTCCTTACTCTTGCATCTCCCAAGTAATTGGATAATACTTCTTTAAGAATTTCCCATTGATTGGCAACCTATATATCAAACCAGTTTGATCCTTGAGATGGTATATCCCATTGCCAAGAATTTTGTGAATGATGAATGGTCATTCCCAATTCAACGACCATTTTCTAAATTTGGGATCCTTGATCCCTACTGATTACACGGTCTGCAAAACTAAATCACCTTTGTCGAATGTCTTCTGCTTAATCATTGATTATAAGCTCAATCAATGATCTTTTTCTACGCTGCTAATAGGTTATAGGCATCGAGCCGAGCCTCCTCTAAATCTTCCAAATATTGCCTAATTGCTTGACTATATTCGACACTAAACAAACTACTTTGTTCGATAATTTGTAATGAGTTTACGCTTAGCTCGACTAGTAACATTGCATCGTGTCCACAAGTTAATTCATATGGAGTCATCCCTGTTGCTGATCGAAGCGAAGTTCGATATGCCCGTAATGCTTCATTTAACTTTCAATGCCACATACCGGGCTTTTCTTTCACCATTTTTTCGAGAATACCGATCAAAACTTTGTTACTTGCGTTGGCCTGCCCATTCACTTACGGGTAATATGGCATGGATAGTTTGAGCCAAATTTTCAAACCTGCCATATACCCTTTAAACCTATTGGCCATAAAATCTTGCCATTGTCTGTGATAATCATCTTTGGCATGCCGAATTTTGTCACAATGTTTTACTTTACAAAATTGCAAACTTCTTTGGACGTTAACTCGGCGTACAATCTTGCTTCCACCCACTTGGTGAAGTAATCAGTCGCTACAAGTATCCATGCATGTTTTGCCAATCTAGACGACCTGCATGATTTTTCTAATTACAACCATGGCTTATCCTCTAAACGGCCATGGTTTGGTGACCGAATAAAGTAGTTCGGCTAAGACTCTCTGGATAGGCCCATGGATTTGACATTGTAAACAACTCTGAGCATATTCTATGCAATCTTTTATAATATTCGGCCAAAAATATCCATATCGGTGGAGCAACCAATGCATTTTGCGGTCGGATTATTAGGCACCGCATGCTCCTTCATGCACCTCTGTAATAACTTGGGCAGCCTCTTCGGGGCCGAGACACAATAACAGCAAACCGTACTATCCCTTTTGATAAAACTTATTTTGATATACTATATAATTTGTAGCATGTAACCTTGTCTTGCAGTCATACTTGCCATTGATATCATCAAGGTATCGTATAATTGATCTTTTCCAATCATCTGGCAACGTCTTGACTGTACAAATGTCTATAGAAGCTTCTCGTTCGAGTAACAAGGGCAAAGACATAACCTGTGTCCAGATTACGTCGTCCAATTTGAAAGCTTGTTAATTAACCAAGGTTAGGTATGGACGCTAATCTACTGGTACGACTTGGTTTACCTCGCCGCCCAAGAGTTGTGCGCTGGAGGCTATTTGAGCTAACTCGTCTACATCAGTATTCTGACAGCGAGAGATATGTTTGAACGTGATGCTTGCAAATGATTCAGTTAAATAGCTGGCAATTATATGATAAGGGGCCAGAGTACAACTCATGCAACGGAAAGTCCCATTAAGCTAGTTAATCATAAATTTGGAATCGCTGAGAATGAGTACAGGGGCAACCTTCAAGTCATGAAGAATTTTAAGGTCAATGATGAGGTCTTCGTATTCGGCCTGATTGTTCATATGATCGAAATCTAGCTTGAGAGAAAAATACCATTTGTAGTGATCGAGCGATTGGATGACAATGCCAACCACAGCCGAGGTTGCGGTACTGAACCCATCAAAATACATCATCAAAAATTGTTGCGTGTTATGACCATGCTGATTTCGACGTCGTTGCCCCTAAATCCATATAGTGAAGGATGCTGGGCAAGGAAATCATCCTAAACCTGTCATTTGACAACTTTTTTACGTACATACTATAAACTAGATTCAAATAAAGCCATTGTCCATTTTCCAATTCGGCCCTTGACTATTGGTTGAGTAAGCATATATTGGATAACATCAGTTTGGGCAATGACTTGAGTGACTGAAGGGAGCACATAATGCCTAAGTTTAGATGCAGTGAAGAAAAAAGACAAACAGAGTTTCTCGAGTGCCGAATAATTTATCTCAGTTGAGTTAAGGTTTTGACTAAGATAAAAGATGGCGTGTTCCCGTGCGATGTCATTATCTTGCGCCAGAAGACAACCAATGGATTCTTCAGCAGCCAAGATATACAATTGATAGGTTTATCATGCCAAGGTGGCATGAGAACATGAGGATTAGTGAGAGATACCTTGATTTTTTTAAAAGCATCCCGATGTTCTTCTCGCCATTCGAATCGGTCGAAATCCTTGAGTTTTAGGAGCGTGGAGAAAGCCTTTATCATTCCCGTCAAGTTAGAGATAAAACAGCGAAGGAAATTGATTTTACTGAGCAAGGATTGTAATTGCTTCTTGGTTGTTGGGGGTGAAGCATCGATGATCACACGAGCCTTGTTCTGATCCACCTCGATGCCTCGATGGTGTACGAGGAAACCTAAGAAATTCCTTGCAGATATGCTAAATACACATTTAGCAAGGTTTATTTTAAGGTTATGTTGGTGCGTATGAAAAAACATGCGCCAAAGGTCATCCAAATGTATTCGGCGGCATTTTGACTTGACCATGACATGATCTATATATACTTCAACAATTGTACCAATTAGGTCATAAAAAATGGTGTTCATGACACGCTGATATGTGGCACCAATGTTCTTAAGTCCAAAAGGCATAACGACCCATTCATAGGTCCCAAGCGTCCCCGGGCATCAAAAAGAGATTTTGTGGACATCGCCCTTGGCAATGAAAATTTGATTGTAACCCGCGTAGCCGTCCGTGAAAGATAAAATATTGTGGTTTGCTATGGCGTTAATTAACAAATCTGAAATTGGCATGGTATATTCATCTTTGGGAGTTGCTAAATTCCGATTACGAAAATCAATGCAAATAAGTAAAGCACCACTTTTCTTTAAGACTAAGACGATATTCGCTAACCATTCGACATATCGAGCTGTCCAAATAAAGCCAGCTTTTAAAAGTCGAATAATTTTGTCTTTTATGCCAAGCTGAACTTCAATCGAGAATCGTCGAGGAGGTTGGCGAGAAGGTTTATACCCAGTTTTAATACATAATTCGTGTTCAACTAGTGTTTGATCAAGGTCAAACATCTTAAGGTAGCTTCAAGTGAAACAATCTTTAAATTCCTCAAGTAATTTACAAACTCGACCTTCATGAGTTAAGGCAATAAAGCACTAATAAATAAAGGCAACATTTATTTCTTCCAAATGGTCTTTGACTTTAGGCCGATTATCTTCGAGCTCAGCTGGTGCAACCCAAACTTGATCTAGGGATAAGATTGGGCCGTAATCTTCTTTGACAATGAACTCGACTAAGTTCATGCCAAAATTCAGTTGTTTGGAAATGGTATACAAATAAGCCAGCAGTTGTTCCATAATAGATAAAACCGTGACCCTGAGTCTGTCCTGTTGTGTTGTATCAGTCATCAGGATTATCAACTAGATCGGCTAACCCAATCTTCGCCGAATCCTGCTGAACAATCTCGACACCAACCTCGATGGCTTTCTGGATAAAGATCCAGGTTGGATGTCCATCTTCGTCGAAACCTTGTAGGGTGATGTAGCAGTCCTGGTCATCATAATAGCAGGCTTAAATCATGTTAGCCTCGAACAGCTGATTATCGGACGGATAAACTACAACTAATTTATTGTCCTAGAAGATGAAGACTTGATATAGCGATGAAGGAATGCAATCAGTCTAGTGGATCCAGTCGCGATTGCGCAATGCATTGTAATCGGTCTTCCAATCAATTATGAAAAACGCAGTTATATGATTTTGACCTGCGATATTTACTTCCTGATGATGCATTCCTTCAGTCTGAGACTTGTCGCCTACAAAGCTGCTCATGGTCACACCTGATGGGATGAGCTCATCTTTGGAACGTCGCAATGTCTTCATAATGGAAATCGACATGATGTTGACCGTCACTCCACAGTCGACGAAAACTTTAGATATTGGATAGCCTTCAATATGGACCGTTACTTATAACGGCTTCAAGTGGTGAAGGTTATCGGTCGAAGAACGAGGGAACAGTTCAGCCAAAGCTGTTCTAAGCTTGTCCTCCTTACTAATCAGCTCAGCTTCTTCAATGGCTACGAAATCGATTTGTGAGGTCTCTTCGGCAACCACATCGTCATCCAAAAAAATTGCTTGGGATTTGGTTAGCTAGAATTTTGCAGGTAAGGAATGGACCATGCTAATTTCCATGTTGTTAAGGACTGAAGGGCCCATTGGGTCACGACCTTCATCCTCTTGATCATTTGACAAGATGTCTTGCTCTTTAGTCACACTAACAGAGCCATATTCAACCACAGGTAAAACA
Organism: Pyrus x bretschneideri; assembly: GCF_019419815.1. Lineage (NCBI taxonomy): Eukaryota > Viridiplantae > Streptophyta > Magnoliopsida > Rosales > Rosaceae > Pyrus > Pyrus x bretschneideri. Next base: position 1,737,567 of record NW_025999808.1, on the reverse strand, counting down.
CGTTCATGTGGTGCATATGGTGTGGCTATTTCATCTTTGAGTTCGACGACTGACTCTATTGGTGCTGGTACATATTGCGTGGTCTTGTGCTTGCAAAGCCTTACAAGTTTACTCTTGATATGCGACGCGAGCGTCTCTTGTGTCTAGATAAACGTCTAACCGTGCCACACATTCCTTTTCGTCGATTGTGAGGTAATAATGATACGGTTGAGAAGACCTCAAAGTGATGTCGTAGGTACTGGAGGTCTTTGAGAGAAAATAGGAGGTCGGCATGATCAATATTAGTATATGGTTCCACCTCAAAACTGAGCACACTGGCTTCGTAGATATGTTGGAAACTAACCTTCATCCCTAACTCTAACCATTTTTGGATGATTTGTTCGGCATCAAGACAGATTAAAGCCAAATCAAGATACTCTTGGCATGCCCTTGGAAGGCCATACAAATTGTTAGCCGAATGTTTCTTGTGAAACTCTCACATGTATTCCAGAGCCTCGCCGAAAAATGGCGGATGGCGATTTCGTTTTACTTTAATCAATGGCTCTTGTGGAGGCAGTGGAGGAAGTTTGCTTCCGGCCTCTTTCCCGAAATGTTTGAAGCAAGCTTTCATTTCTCCAGGCCGAAGAAGGGTTTTGATTCGTTTCTCGAATTCTTCAATCTCAGTTTCAAAATCATGATCAATTACCTTCTTTTCTTGAAGTAGCTCAGTCATGATTGCCAGAGTTTGTCGATCATTCTCTTTGCTCATCATTTCTTTAGGCTACCACTTTGTAACTGAGACTTCCTGAGCCGTTTGACGACAAGCCATGCAATCCATTCTCTAACGGCGATGTTTCTGGGATTTAGATAGGACAGTATATACGCCGACATGAGAATTGTAGCTATACCATCATTGTTAGCGTGGCTTAGGTGGCTTGAAGGTTCGCTAGGTCGTGGACAAGCTTAAGCTGCCAGAGTTGCGTACATAATAATCCTCATCATAAAATGGTTCGTCAAAATTAACTCGTCGTCTGGCTGAAGACAGTTTGTAATTTTATGGTTGAGGATCGAGCCTATCGAAAACTCTTTGTTGGTGTTGGCCTGAGCCGAGCATCATTTGAGATGTTGCTGAAGCCGCATGTTCAAGTTGTGGTGGTTCGGCCAGAGGTTTTTGTGACTTTGGTTCGGTTATGATGACTTTCGACTAGCACCGACTACACAAGACCATTGGGCCTTCAGTATATTCTATGCTAAAGTTTGACATTGGTTCGACATAGACTGGGCTTGAGAAGAAACTAGGTGGTTTGTTTTGAGATAGATCAATCTTCAGTCGTGGCCAAGAGTTTTGCTTCAAGACATGGTATGTTGGGATGGACTCATCTTTTCCTTTTTTTCTTGTCCCTTGGCAGTTGGGCATCCACCATGCTTATTATTGCCGAAAGGAAAGGATTAGCATCCACTAGCATTTGAGTTTTCTCCGGGAACTTAAGTTTATCGTTATCGATCCAGCTTTGAATGGCATCACGGAATACGACACAGTTATTTGTCGTCTACTTATTCAAGTTATGATACTTGTAGAATGTCTTCCCTTTCAAATCTTTGGCCTTAGGAATGTCATGCCCCGGCCGAAGCTTGATGCTTTTTGCAAGTAGTAGTTGATCGAAAATGGCATCAGCCTTGGTGATGTCGAAAGTGTATACCTTTAATGTTTTGACAGCCGCTTCCACAGAGGTCAAGCGTGCTTTGACATCTTTGGAATTAGCATGTGCCAGTGCCTTGAACATATACGGTTTATCAATTATTATCTCAATCGCATCTATACTGACATATTGGGACTTTTCGCCCCCAGCTGATGCATAAGTCACCGTTGGATTCTTATAGATTATCCCTCGGTTTGGGGTTTTCGAGATTTTTTCTTCTTTGAGCAAATAATCATATTACTCGACATGCTAAGCCAGCTCATACATATCTGGAAAGTTTGCCCCTAAGAATTTCTTCTTGTATTCCACGTGTAGGCCATTCTGGGCGAGCTTAACAAATTTGACCTCGGGGAGGGGTACTCGGCACCAATTCCTGGCTGATTTAAACCTGGTAAGAAATTCCATTGGTGACTCATCAAATTACTGAGCCATCCTAGCCAAAGAAGAGATCGACACTTCCATTCCCGATTGATAGAATTGTTCATGAAATTTCTGAACCAATTCCTCCCAGTTTTGTATAGAATTTGGTGGGAGGTTGATGTATCATGTGAATGTTGTGCCAGTCAACGAGAAATTGAATAGTCGTAGTTTATGGAAATCATTGTTGACATCTCCACACTAGGCAGTGAACCTGGCCACATATTCTAACGAGGACAATGATGACTCTTCAACGAAGAGACTAAAATCTGGAATTTTGAATCTTCGGGGATATTCAAACCTTTCGACAAAGGCCGGATATGGATGAATGAATTTTGGGAACTTCAGCCCTTTTTTCAAAGTCGAATCAGTCATTCTCTGGACTTTAACCATATCAACGAGCGTTGTTTTCGTTCTTCTGTCAACTCCGACCGAACTAGTGCTTGGCTCACCATATATTTTCTTAAGATCAATCATCTCGGGCCAAGCGATTCCTGATTCAGCCTGTACCGGCGACAATTTTTCCCATGCCAATGGAGTATTCTTTAAAAATGGAAGCTGCCTAGGTCGATCGACGTGCCCATTCTCGTGAGCGTTTTTCTATAATTTCGAGCAACTTATTATTCAAAGTGCCATTATCACGTACTTCTTCAAGTATGCTTTTCACGTCTCGGCCAAAAATTTGCTCAAACTGCCGAGATTGCTCTTCCAATCGTTGCCGAAGGAAAAATTTAGATGGTGGATCAAAGATCTCATCATGATTGTCGCAATCCTCTACCAGACCTTCAATAAAACCATATTTTGCCGTCTTGGTATTATGGGCAAAAAAATATGGCATCATGACTCTGATCGCTAAGATTAATTTTCTTTTCCCTGTGCACCGTACCCGTAGCTTCAGGCGTCACGGCAACAAGAGGATCTTGTGCCTGCGACGCATTACTTTGTACTGGACTCTAAACTATAGGTGCTAAATTGGTGGTCGACTTTCCTATAGTTGTTTTCTTTTTTATTGATTGTGTTTCAATGGTCATGAACTTCCTAGCTTTAGCACTGGGTCCCATTGGGCGTACCAAAATGTTGACCCTAAAAACTACCTAGCCTACGTGGCATGCATGTCGAGTAATTAATAAGCTAACTACGTCATTCGGTTGAATGCAGGGTGTGCCAACTCTTCGTCCGAGTTCGGCCGGGGAGTAAAATATGTTGATGTGGCATTGGGCGCACTGCTGACTTCTTAATCTCGCTACTGCAGCCGAGGAAGGAACAGTCTAGGCCTTCAGGTTCTAGAGCCTGGAGACAAGGCTGCTAGTTCCGCGAAGTTCAACATCAAATTCGGTTTTCAATGTGCTAAATGTATTAACTTGGTAACACCTTACTTCGCCAAGAAGGCTGATGAGATAACCTCTACTAACAAGGACTCAGAAATCCTTGTTGACCGAGACTTAGATAAATAATCAGTCGGTCTCAAAGTAGTGTTGTTTATCCAAACTGAAGGTGTTCCTTAATCGGCTAATTCTACGACTCCAGTGCTATTTATCCAAACTGAAGATGTTGCCGGTTGCCTCCACAGTGCTGTTTATCCAAACTGAAGATGTGTTGGTGAAAAAAAGAAAATAAAAATCTCAAGGTGTTTGAGAAGTTTGCGCAGGGCAGTTATGTGTTGAATTTGAGGGCTTTGAATGATGCACTCCCCTCTCTATTTATAGTAATCATCTTCTCCATGGCTAAGATAGAATTCCACTTGGATTAGAATTCCTCAACCCAATCTTGTCAAGTCTCGACCAATCTTAACCCATATAGGACTTTGAACCAAACTCTTTAATCACCCAGATTCATCCCTTGATTCTCGGCATATTTCCTTACTCAAAGCATCCTTAATTTTCGAGAATCCTCATTGTACTGGGATTTGATCACCTAACCCCTATCCAGATAAAACCGTCTCCTGATAGGATTTGGCCGAACTCCACTGGGCTTGGCCCATGACAGAATATTCCCAATATCCTTTTCTAAACCGAGAATAACTCTAGGCTCGACCCCAAGCGTTATTTCAGGCCCAAACATATATTCTAAAATGCACAACAACAACAAGACATTAGAATCACAAATGCAATAACCAAATTGACATGAAAATGAAATAAACTTATCTGCAGAATACGGAAGACATGGCTCTTGCAATGTGACATCCCACATCGCCCAGGGGAGTGATCCTTAAATGTATATTCCCATCCTTACCTAGCACGAGGCCTTTTGGGAGCTCACTGGCTTCGGGTTCCGTAGGAACTCCGAAGTTAAGCGAGAATGGGGCTAGAGCAATCCCATGATGGGTGACCCACTGGGAAGTTGCTCGTGAGTTCCCAAAAACAAAACCGTGAGAGAATGGTAAGCCCAAAGCGGACAATATCGTGCTACGGTGGTGGAGTGGGCCCGGGAAGTGATCCGCACCGGGCCGGGATGTGACAAATTGGTATCAGAGCCAATCCCTGGCCGGAAATGTTCCGACGAGGACGTAGGGCCCCTAAGGGGGGTGGATTGTGACATCCCACATCGCCCAGGGGAGTGATCCTTAAATGTATATTCCCATCCCTACCTAGCACGAGGCTTTTTGGGAACTCACGAGCAACTTCCCAGTGGGTCACCCATCATGGGATTGCTCTAGCCCCCTTTTCGCTTAACTTCGGAGTTCCTACGGAACCCGAAGCCAGTGAGCTCCCAAAAGGCCTCGTGCTACGGTGGTGGAGCGGGCCCGGGAAGTGATCCGCCCCGGGCCGGGATGTGACAAATTGGTATCAGAGCCAATCCCTGGCCGGAAATGTGCCGACGAGGACGTCGGGCCCCTAAGGGGGGTGGATTGTGACATCCCACATCGCCCAGGGGAGTGATCCTTAAATGTATATTCCCATCCCTACCTAGCACGAGGCCTTTTGGGAGCTCACTGGCTTCGAGTTCCGTAGGAACTTCGAAGTTAAGCGAGAAGGGGGCTAGAGCAATCCCATGATGGGTGACCCACTGGGAAGTTGCTCGTGAGTTCCCAAAAACAAAACCGTGAGGGAATGGTAAGCCCAAAGCGGATAATATCGTGCTACGGTGGTGGAGCGGGTCCGGGAAGTGATCCGCCCCGGGCCGGGATGTGACATGCAAACTACAAGCGAGTATTCTACTTTTAGCAAACTGAAGTGTTCCAACAATAATAGGGTTTGCTCATAAATGGAACTTATTTTTGTGAAAGTAGAGATTGCTTATACATAGTGATAAGGGCTAATTTGGTATTAATGTGTTTTCCAAAAATACTGCTTTTGTTGTGAAAATAAACTACTATAAAATAAAGTTGTTTTGTAAACCTTTTCTTTTTCTTTTTTTTTTAATAAAAGTGCTTTTAACAAAAAAAAAAAAAATAGTGTCTGAGTACTTTGTAAACTTATATAAATTGTTGTTGATATATTAAATGACTAAAAAAGATATAATAATTGTCAAAGAAAATAATGTAAAGGTAATGATTGTAATTTTGTAAAATATGTGGAGTACACTAGTCATTTGAAAATTTCATTAAATGGGCCCTTATTACTATGTTTTGGAAGAAAAAAAAACACTGTTTTTAGAAGCATAGTAGACCTTGCTTCTGCTTTTCTATGCTTTTTACTGTCATTGACAACAGTTTTTTAAGTTTAAAAAAAAAACACTTTTTTTATGTTTTACCAAACACATTTGATGTTCCTCATGTTTTAGCAAGCTTTTTTTTCTTTTCTTTTTTTATTTTTTTTATTTTTTTATTTTTTTATTTTTTTATTTTTTTATTTTATTTTTTTTATTTTTTTTTAAAGCAACACAGTTGCAAACAAGCCCTAAGACCCATACTAGTCCGATCTATTATTGATAAGTAGGGATTTGTTAAATCATAGGATATCATTTAGAGTCCTAAATAGTATAGAGATCTTGTCTAACCAAATAAGGCCTTCTAATTACTTGCACAGAATAAGGAATCGAAATCTTAATTAAAATAAGATTCCTAGATTTCCTCAATATCAATTAACTCGTTGACTAGCTTAATTGATTGCCGAGAAATTAGTAAATCATATTTATTGACACTCACAAGCTTACAGTATATATATCGTCGCCATAAACACAATGCAACAACACACTCTTGTGGTTTTAAACTTGAAGCGATGACGGTCTTTGTCCCTTTATCTTTGGGGCGACGAATGCATACTTGGTCACGCAATGATCCTTGCGGGACGATATTTTTGTGTGTGTCGCACAAATGTTCGACCTTTGCAGAACGACGTTTGGGCAACGAAATTTTCATCATGTAAATTTTCAGCCGACAAAAGTTTGCTTTACGCAACGAACTTCCATTCGTTGCGAAAGCTGTCTACTGTGGTAATGATATAGATAGCAAATTCATATTCCATCAGAAAATATCTTGGTAATACGTTTGCCGAACATAAAAAGATTAATTTGATAGCTTGACTCTCAAGACAAATAAAAGAAGGAAAAAAAAAAAAAAAAAAAAAAAAAACATGACCAAGGTACTCCCCCAAGTAGTTATTATTGCATCTCTATCCTGTCTTAGTTTCTGCCTTCCTAGTTCATTATTTCAGGTCCTTCCCACCTTGATCCTTTTCCTAGGGGTCTTGATCTTGGGCTTGTTTCTTAAGAATTTCCTTCAAGTGGTCGGAAATCAGGATCTGCGGAGTAGGTAGTGAAGAGGCTGGTGACTCTTCTACAGCGCTGTCCATATTTTCGATCATCGACCGACCTTTAATCATATCAACCTCCCCATCTTCGTTCATCATCACCATATTACAGGGAAGTTTTCCAGCGTAAAATTTTCTGTCATTTTTTTGGTGCCTGCATTGGTAGACATCCTATTAAACGACACAGACTTGCATTGCAAGGGTATACATAAATAGTTTCATTATACATCAATAGTTTTACTATACCAATACATCCAAACACACTGCAATGATTTACTAAATGTATACTAAATAAATCCGAATTCTTGGATGTTACTACATGGTTTATACCTGTCAAAAACCACCCATGTCGCATGAAGGGTTGTAATTTCCTCAACAACCATTAGCCGTAAGGGATAACCCATTATAACTTTCTTCCGTGGAAAAACCTGCATGAACATGCGATACACAAGCAATCATATGTTTACGGGGACTTGGTATAATACAACTTGCTATAGCACCGTACGTATAGCTTGATTGTTATACGTACTCCATATTTGTTGCACAGATCCACGACTTTCTGAAGCTTTAGATATTTGATGTCACTCTTCCACTCGTTCGTCTCTTTGAAAAATGATAGCTCTTCTAACCCCACCGGCCAAACATCCAACCATGTCTTGGAAGAGACTGTACATTACCAGAACCCAAGTATTCCATTTCACATAAATATGAGATATAAAGTCTTGGTAAAAATTAAAAGAGTTTTATGTCTAGTCATCTATAGTTCCATATGATATTCAACTGTTCATTAACACATAAACTGACCGTTTTGCAGGACTAATTTTAATGTGAATCCCATCGGTCCCTCTATCATAACTAAGAAATATCCTCTCCAAATGAATAGGCATAGATGCACGTAGCTAGAATTGAGCTAAACATTGCTATGCATTCAGAGCTAATTCGCACGCTATAAATTCATGCATACTACTAGCTAGCTAATTGTAAGCATGTATGTATGTCTACTCACGGGCGATATTAAGCCACGGCATGACACCAAGAAGAGTGACCGTGGAACCAGCGTTGATTACATTCTCGAGTGCCCATTCAAGCGGCTCTGTTCTGAACTCTTTCATCCCATCCATCACGATGAGTACATGTTTCGGAGTGTTCATCGACCCTGGTGACTCCAACATAAGATCGTTTTCCAGTGCCCTCCTGTTCCAGCTGAGAATAGATTTTCGTAATATTTTCTGCTTATTCCCTCCTCTTTTGAAGAAAACAACCATATTGAATCACCTGCTAATGTCTTTGGAAACTTTACTAAGCCAAGCTTCTTGTGCAAAATGCTCAGCACGGAGAGAGAGATGGAGGTACCCAAAAGGGAATTGTTACAAGAAATTCATGTCCTTAAATAGTATGCAAACTTTGTTTCCAAGGGATACCCCAAAACTAAGGGCTTTGATGAAACCAAGAATGTGTGCATAGTTGTGGTACGTACTTCGACATAAACAAAGATTCGTTGGCAATATGCATTCATGACAAAGGAGTATACGGTTGTGCAATTTTGGGTTTTGGTTTTCCCTAAGATTAGTCAAGATGCTCATTCCTAAATCTTATCTCCGACCTCTATTAATTCCAAATTAAGGAGTCCACGGCCATATTATTAGTTACTAGCAAGAACAACCTCCATTAGTTTATTGCAATAGACTCAATTTTTAAAAATAAAAAGTTTTTATTAAACGAAACTTTTTTTCCCAGAAGGTAAATTGATTTTATTGAACCAAATCAAAGACGAACATCAAACACCTGCCTCAGCGGCTAATGCATTCAACAACCAACGCGATAAATACACATTTTTGTTGTAAATATTATGTATTAGTATTTAAGCGTGATGGTGTAAACTAGATGTACCTACCTAGGGTTTTATTGTGGGTCTCTTGCATAAGACTCACAATTAGATTGTAATTGCTTAAGACTTCCGACCATCCCTACTACAATACTTACATGTATTTAATACAATTAATGTGACGTATTTCTAGTATAAATTTATTTATGCCTTCATTCACATCACTAGTTGGCTGTCAAAAAGCAGCAATTATTTTCTTTTAGCCAATTTGATTGAGCCAAATCGCCCCTTAACTCAAAGACAAGAAATGTCAAGGGTATTTAATTAGTCTATAAAAGCTACTTAGTACTACGGTCTAGTGATATCACACTATCTCACCCCATAACATTTCTTTCTTTTTTTTTTTTTAAAAAAAAAAAAAAAAAAAAAAAAAAGGCCTACGAATTGACTAGTTTAACTAGGAAATTATTCCTTTGCCAAATTCTCTTTTTACATTATTATACCAGGCTTCTAACCTAATCATCAAAATAAACCCAATGATTGTGATTATGTTACATAGTCCAAATTAATTTTATTTTTGCCATTCCTGTATATGAATCAAAAGAGAAATAATAAATACACCATTTTTAATCCCTCACGCATCTGTTTAATTTTGTTTGTTGTTTCCATTTTATTTATTTAATTTGATGGCCAAAAATAAAAATGAGTGCAAGAAGCTAAAATGAGTAAAAATCATCTCCCGAATCAAAATCTCCTCATCGGTTGAATTTCCTCCTGTGCCAAAAATTATAATGATAAACACACTCTACAGGATTTTGCACCTACAATATAAGATCAAATCTTCTTTTTGTTTCTGTTCAAATGAAATATTTGAACAAACCATCTTTACATTTGTTGCTTAACTAGACAGCTTAAAAGGCAAATGATCAACCAAATGAACTTCATAGCGAAAATATCCCACAAAAAAACCGCACTCAGCGTAATGCAGCTGTCACAGGACGCATGGTGTGGTTGGTTTTAAGGCTGCCGCCACCACGGCTGACCTTTTTGCACGGCGATGATCCCACTCTCTTCCGTTTCTTGTCCAAAGAACTTCCACTCTGAGGTCCTACCATGGCAGCTAAGAGTTGACTTGCCCTCCCCTTAGTCAGACTTTTTTTTGAAAGATATCTGAGAGCTTCAGTTCTCTCTGCATCATCTACAACATTGTTCGAAGCTCTTTTACACAACGCATTGTCCGCTGACTTCAAATGATCCATTCGAATAACATTGTTCAATGATCTTTTACATGTCACGTTGTCTGCTGACTTCACATGATCATGTGGAAGACGAAAACTTGGTTCTGATAAATTCCATTCAAACTCGTTAAGTTAGTTGCATTCATAAATTTCATGAAGAAGCCAGTAAAATTTTTGGATCAGACTGAATTTTCTTACCTGGAGACTCAAAAACCAAATCTGGACTTGGAGATCTAGGTGGCGTCATAGGTTGGAGAATAACTCTAGCAGACCCTTTATGACAGCCACTTCCAACAAGAGTTGATGTACTACATATATTCTCAGTTTTGAGTGACATTTTATCAAAATTGTTTCGTCCCCGACCTGGAGTCGAAGCATCAATGACAGCATCAGTATCTATAGTCTCCTTGGAACAACCAGCATCACGCCTAGATCCGTTAATCCGTTCAGAAAGTCCACTAGCTGCACCTCTAGTGTCAGAGACCTCAACTCCTTTAGGTCTCACTGGACTCAACGAAAGAGTAATCATCTCACGAGCATTGGTGGGTTCATTGGCAGCACGACAATGAACATCATTCACACTAGGAGATAAATTACTGATGTTCTCAACATTCTCTAGAACCGACACAGGTGATGTACTCATAATAGCTGGATCCAAGCATGGCTTTAGTGCTTCCACTACACTCGAAAACCAGGGAGTACCCTTCCTTGCATAGAACAGAATGTATGCCCCCTGTGATAGAACAAATTCTTCTCGAACCCTAGTGACCTACAAAAAGAAAGAGACATGAATGGCAACCCAACCACCTCCACACACACCAGATTCCCAAGAATTATAAAGCCACACAGGTAAAACAGTCATAGTGAACACTACAGAATTTATACAGGAAGTATTTACCCTTGAGTCATCCAACCTATGCCATGTATCTGGAGACGACCGAATGAAGCAAAAGTAATGCCCAGAAGTAGATGAGAACCCAACATGCTCAACAATTGCATAAAGTTCGTACTTCAATTCCACCTATTGCAACAAAACAGAGAATTAGAACTCCAGGACGACACCCATTTTTTCATTTTCGTAACATTCGAAGAAACCAAACCCTTGACGTAACCTAATCCTAACCCATTACTCCCACCCTTCCTCACCAATTGAGCCAACCCCAAGGGCTTGAGAGACCACACATTTAAAATTACGGTACCTAAACTGTGCACATAACATTCAGCTGACCTTTATTATAAGATCATTTAATCATTATCATGTATTAACAAACCTTGCATTTCTCGTAACTGAATTCCGGTTGAATAATAAGCTAATAAGCAGCATTGTAAATATACTAATAAGCAGCAACTCACATCGCTGTCAATGTCATTGCCACTGGTGTATGGCTTCAAGTCCAACTCCAGAGGAAACTCTACATGTTTTTCAATCTTCTGAACATTAGATCCATCAGTCTTAAATCTCTTTAGATGAAATGCAGCAACTTGAGGGGCCTGGACAACCACAAGCTGTTTCTCCACCAACACTTCTTCTTTGCACTTCTCACATGTAAACTTTGTCTCAGAGTCATTGATATTTTCTATCTTAGTGAAGGACTCCAGAGCCCTTGGAAGTGTATCTGCTTCTTCAATCTCCAGACTCAGATCAATCAGAGGTTCATACGTGTCAGAACAGTGACCGCAATTGCAACATCGGAGCTGAAAGCAATTCATACATACAAATATCAATAAAAGTTATAACTGAAAATTGATTTTCTGGGTTTCCCATCAAATGTTAACCATAATACAAAGAACAACGGCAGTCACATGTAGTCATACTTTGCTTAGGAGACGACCACCAAAAACCCTTTCCACAAGGTTTTTATCTTGCACAGAGTAACTCTCATCCTTTTTCATACAATCCAAAGAAGATCTCTCAAGTTTATCTAAAAAACACTGCAAAAACTCATGTGCATCTTCTTGCTGGTATCTTTGGAAGTAAGATGAGATATCTAGTTTCATGAGGAGTTAAGAATCACATTCCAATGCGAAAATTCTTGAGTATAACTTAAGCATTTTCAAATCTACGAGTAAAATTATAAACATTACAAAGTGCAATGGAAAATCCAAATTTTACAAATATAAAGTCAAAATCTTTATCAATATAAATATCATTTCATGTGAATGAAAGGATACGATTCAAATTGTCAACAAGTTTCCATGGTGAAATAACTCTTCCTGAAGAAGCTATTGAAAGATCAATGTGATCACGAAGAGCACAAAGAATGCAGAATCCTTCACTACCACCTGAATACTCCCAATTTCATATTTAAATCAGTAAATTTGACTAAGAAATCATCATAAACCGGCAATAGAAACTAATAAATGAATATGAAAAAACTGCAAAAGAAACTAAGGTCTTACAATCACAGGGCATCGAATGATTGGAAGAACGAAGACTCTCCAAGAGCGGCACAGTGTGTGTAAAGCACTGCAGGATTGCATTCATAAAGCATGTGTTACCTAGATTTGCAAGCCCTGCACTCTGCAACACCAAAACCACAACAAATCTCAACTTCTTAAGATTACTGAAATCAAAATAAAACGAAAAAAACACTGAAGCAAGCACATCCACAAATGGTAAGCAAAGAAGCACTAATAAAGATGCAAAAAAAAAAAAAAAAAAAAAAAAAAAAGGAGCATACCACCATAGAGGGTTTGGTTTTTTCCATGGGATACTGGGATTGTAAAGAAATCAGCGAATCCTTGGTAGAAGACGATGAAGTCCACGGAGAGAACCAAGAAGACGAAAATCGCAATGAATCGGAAGAATTCGATTCACAATTTGATAAATTATTACCGGCAAGATTGAGAGGCGAAGGCAGTAGAGAATGTTCACCTTCTTCTTCTTGTTCTCCTTGTTCTTGTTCAAAAATTGGTGAAGAGCCGTTAGGGTTTGGTAAAGAAGAATCCGGCGATGGGTCGCCCAGGGCTTTCAGAGGCGAAGACCCATCTGCATTTTTGGGCATAGAAGCCAAAGCAAGGCCGTCCATGGCGTCAGGTTGGGAAAATGGCGGAGACCTATCGAGGGTTTCTGCCATTGAAGCTGGAGAAGATGAAATTCTCAGTTGGGTGTTTGGAAGAGGTGAATCAGAAGGCGAAGAGTTGTTTTCTGAGAGAGGGATTTCTTCCATTGATGACTCTGAAGAGATGAAGAGGTGGGATTTACAGAAAAATGAAAATTGAGTGAAATTGGAAATTGGGTTTTGGCTCCACGAATTAGGAGGGAAATGGGGATTTGCTTTTTTTATTTTTTTAGAATTTTTGTCTTTTCATTTTTTTCGAATGGAAATATTTTTATTCACCACTATCAAATAATGGTAATACTCAACATTATATTTATTATCGTTAGATGAATTTAAATTTTAAAATCATAAACATAAATCTTAAAATTTAAATTCATACTAACGGTTGTAACTAGAATAATGAACAAAAATGCATTATTTTTGGGATTTTGAAATTTGAAGAGCCGGTTGGGAAAGAGAGGAAAAAGCTAAAAGGTGTGTCAAAAATATTTTTTGGGTTTAGGAAAAGGAGGGAAAACTTCTTTTTGGGGCCAAATTTGAACAGAGAGAGGGAAAGAGTGAATCACTTTGACTTGAGCTTCCCCACCACTTTTCCTTAAGTTCCAATTATGCAGATTTTTAAAAATTTAAAAACAATTTATCCCACGTTCTTAATAAAAATTTGTAACTTTTACTTAACCACTCTTAATTTCTTAAACCATCCTCAACCATTAGGTTAAAACTTAAATTTTTAAGCCATAAAATTTAGGATTAAATTCAAAAATGATGCAGTCTTATTAGATTAGGAATGTGATTGTGTAAATCATAACATATCTAGGATATGCTTATGGAATTCTATCAAATCTCTAAGACTGTATATTATCCTATTAGAGTTGTAATTCTCTTAGGGTAAGGAATTAATTTTCCCTACTACTATAAATAAATCCACAATGAGGTGGAATAGAACATACCTCACAATTACACATCTCTTTCTTCTCTCTTTATGTACCGCACCCCCTTTCTCTCGCCTCCGTAATTGTTCAATAAATTATGCCTATAACACGTTATCATCAGTCTCTTGACGTTGCGTTAAAAAAAGTTTGATCTTCAATCAGGGAAGTATTACATTTTAATCATTCTTTTTATGATTAATTTATTATTTTATTGAATTGATATACATGTTATTGATTCAATTTAATTTTTCTGTGTTGAACGTGATACAACACATTGGAGATGCAATTCCGACTTTCCGAGAAGGACCTTCTACAAAATTCAAAGGCTTGTTTTCTGCCAATCAGGTACGCTTAAAATAAAGGAAGATATTTGAAACGACCATGAAGCATGAAAACATTCCCCATGATGTATGAACCCCCTACATTTATATTTTCCTTCCGATATATATATATATATATATAGGAAAACTAATAAAAATGGCTTGAAAACTTTGAGTTTTAATGATAATGACAAAATAAATGGTAAAGTGAATAGTACCAAGATTGACTTTTTAGTGTAAAAATGTGGTTTTCGTTAAAGTGAACAGTATCGCGTGCGTTTTGTTAAAACTCCCTATATATATATATATATACACGCTTCATGCATCACACAATTTTTGCTATGTGGAATTTGTGAGTCAAAGAATCGAAAAAAAAAATAGAAGCAATTAGGGTTTTTCAAACCCTAGAAATTTTGAAAAAAAATTTAAAATTTATGGGAAATTTTTTGGCTAGGCCACGGCCTGGGTTTTTTACTGTTGTTGGACCCATATGCTTGGGTTCCACACGATTGGGCCAGCAGCCTAAATCCATGCCTCGACCCATCTCAACAGAAGCTAGCCTTGTTTAGTTTTTGCTTTTTGACCCAATAATCGAAGCTAGCGTTGCTGGGCTTCATCCACGTCGAGCTAGTCGCTGGAGCCACGCGTTCGCGCTGAGTTGCAAAACCGAGCGTACCAGGTAGCTAAGCCACTGATCTGTTACCAAGCCCAACCCGAGGTCACCAAAAACAACAGCGTTCTCGCATCGTCTCCTTCATTTGACATGCCACAATCCTGATATCCCCAAATACCAGGGGGTACATGTGATGGCCGAAACCCGAGGGTGACGAAACCATTTTAAACATGCTTACAAATAAAAATATATCAATAAAAAGAACAACATCGATGCCGAATCGTGTTCAGAGCATACAACTAACCAAGAAAAACACTAAAGATCCAAACAAAGAAATGAGATCTACACTAAGAAGACTCAAGAATACCTATGCGGAAATGCCCTTACGCCGGGATCGAATGTCTCGCTGCTAACTCTTGAGGGGGCGCAAAAACCAAAGGGTGAGTGGACCATAATTTATATTAATAATACAAATAATAGGAAAAACCATTTTCCTCTCTAAACATAATAACCCTCTGTTTTGAAAACACATATATAATACTACATATAGGTTTTTTTGAAAACACTAACATGCCATGGAAAACGTTTGTAAAACTCGTATACATAAACTAGTGCTCAAAGATGTTAGTATAGCCACCTAAAGGCAAATCCGTAAAACATCTGTATATCGCATCCATTATGTACTCACTAGGGGTATCATAGTCGCCCGAAGGCATAACCTCTCTATCACCTGAAGGTGAAGATGTACGACACTCGGTTACGCTAGTGAAGAAACATGGTAGGCCCCATCACCCGAAGGTGAAGCTGTATGACTCTGGGTTGCACCAGAGAAGAAATATATCCATATATACATAACTCACCGACACTAGCCGTGGCTAATGAAGCTATCCGACACTGGTTTCACCAGTGAAGTTGGGGGTATGACATAAATATCCTCAACTGTGTCCTATGACCATAGACGTCTAAATACTCGTGTTATGTGTATGTGTTGTATGATAACCCACTAGCTAAGCACAGAAAAACATAGATCACAAACTCGTCGGAGTTCTGCCGGAAGGGACTAGTAAATGCAACGGTTGAAGAACAAAAAATTACAAGGGTGTTAGACCTTGGATTTCAAGTCGATTTGAACATGCAAGGCTTGAGGATGATACCCGAGACATTATAGAGGTAATCTTGAGCCAAAACAAAGACTGGAAGGCTGAGCTCTTCCCTGAATTCGGCGAGGACTCTGAAGCTCCTTGTTCAACTTCATTCCGTCGTCAAACTGGACATGCAGCACCACCATTCAATTTCCCAAGCCACGAATATGCTTAATTTAAGGGTTTAGAGGCCATATTTACACGGAGGTTTAGGATGGTGGTGATCTGTGGCCTTCGGTGCAGAGAAGAGAAATAGAGAGTGCTCTAGAGTGAGAGAGATATCACGGGAGGAGGAAGAAAACAGTGGGCCTGGTTACAAACCCAACACATGGATATTTTTACAATTTTAGACACCATTTTTAAAACAGGTTGGTACAATCTACCCTCCTAAGAAATTTTCGTCCCTAAAATTTGAAAAAACTTGCTATATGTAAAATACTTGAAAATAGGGAGAAAATATGTATACACACACACACACACACACACACACACACACAAGGAAGAAATCAAGTTAGAGCAGTTGTATAAAAGAGAATGTCATTACGTCGCGATCGGATTGCATTGATTCCTCTTTCTTGCCTCCAAGCTCATACCTTCTTCTTTCCTCAAATAATAGAGTATAGTATAATACTTATATAAAGACATAACGTTGAAAATACATATTATTATGTAAGAACATAAAGTCAAAAATATATATACGTAAAATAAGACAACGACAAAAATAAATATATAAAAACATAAGATTCAAATACTTGTACTGAGTTTAAAATCGAAAGTGGAAATGACTACCCAAATATTTATAACGTGAAAAATACATAAATACTATAATAATGTAATTTAAAATATTTTCACTAAAAATTAAAACTGAAAATGAAAATGAGTTTTGCCCTTGCATTCGAACCGTCATGTATTCCAAGAATGAGTGTAGGTGTCACGAATCAAGTCCAAACCATAGCTAATCAATAACTACTGTCGTAGATGAGCCGACTTGCCCACTTGCTTAACGAACCAAATAAATAAGCCATCGATATTACAATCTGTAACCTGAAACGCCGATAACTCATTGATGTCTCGGTAAGCGAGTGAGAAGTTCCTAAGAGTGCCAAAACACCGTCTTGCCACTTGGAACTCTTACTGTTAAATCTGATAAGCTTGTGAGAAGATTATGCTTTAACGTTTTGGTCAAAACCACTATGAAACTGAGCCCACAATTCAGCCGAGTCGATCTATCACGAATTCCTCATGGATTTAGCGAGAAACCATGTTGAGAATGCTAAAGGAATACTCAAGAGTTAAAAGGTCAAAACAAGTCCATTAAATCTAGAGTACAAGATATCTGGATCGAATATACAACTCTGATGCTTGAACACGTAGAGATACTTAACTTGATTATGTGATAGCAATTGAAATGGTAGAACGCTAGCTCAACTCGAATGATAGCCTAATGAAAACTGACGAACGGAAATTAGATTTTCCTCGAACCAAAAATTTACTGAAATTTGTTAGAATGGTAACTTCAGGAATCTTAAATCATGAATGGTGAAGATTCGTTCGATAGGATGCTAATTGGGTGATTCAAGGACTAATGATCTCAACTAAAAACTTTAAGTATGGGTGGTTTATCTGGACTGTCTGTCTACTTCATAAATGATAGGAAGAACAAAAGAGTGACCCAAGATTGACTAAAATATCTTTTTGTACTAGGAGATGAATCTAGGATTACGAACAAAGTCGATGCAGACCAAAACGTTAGAGAGTTTGACAAATTCGAAAATGAAGAATTTTGCCGAAGGACTAATCAGTTCTTTTGTCATCTCAGGCCAAGGTAGAAAGGTTGAACTTGAAAATTAGTTAACACAGTTTCTTGATGATCAAAAAGTAACGTCACAAAAGTATTCGAGAGTTCTGTATAAGGTGGAAATAAAACTGATTGAAGAGCATTTGGGACCTATGTGTCTGATGCGAGATTTATACGCACACAAATTAAACCCTCTTTTCGTCAAATTGTAGTATATGTATAAGTAGGGATCGTTCTGGACCGGGGATTAGGAGGGATTGCAAATCACTTGGAAACTGACTCAAAAACGTAAAAACACAAAATAAATGTATTTCTAACTAATCTAACACTTTAAAATAAATGGGGGATTGGTTTTGGATGAATTTAAACTAAAACAGAAACTTGGAAACAGATTATAAAAACGAAATTGATAAAATAGAATGATGAAAAACTAGTTAGAGGGTTCCTTATCCACACATGAACATAAGCGTATAATTTGACTCCCAGTTATGACTTCAACAAACGATGAATGACAATGCTCCAAGTTAATTAGGTCCGCTTAAATTAACCTTCAGATTTCCCTAGATTCATTGGATTGAATGGGATACGCATTACAACCAAATTATTCCTAATCAAAGTCTCTCACATGGAATACGCATGATAGAGACATTCAACAAAGATCATTAAGTTCAACGGAAATCATAAACATCGACTAGGCATTCATAACTATGGGATACGCATGTTAATCCAGCCTAGGGTTTACTAAACACAATCGTGACTAGCGATTTTTACTACTCATGAATATAAGTTCATAACGATTAGGTGAAATTCCCTTATATCCTAGCATCAAGTTTTAGGCATGCAAATTAAGTGTCGACCCTCAACCCACATACATAAACAAGTTCTTAATCAAAACAGGAAAGTAACCCACATCTAAAGTTCATGAATTCATAACTGGAGTAAATCAAATCATAACCAACATATGTCCATGGCTTCAAATTCGCTTCTAACTAAAAAGAAATTAGTTTCACATGTTTAACATAATTGAATAACAAGTTAAATTAAACATGAAAACAGAAACAAGAAAAGAAAGAACAAATGGATGGAATTGGATGGAAAGTTAGCTACGGGGTTCATCTCCACATATGTTATACTTGCATAATAAAACGATTTCCAATTGCATTTCAACAAATCATTAATTCTCAACGCCCCGGGTCAATTAGGTCCGCTTAAATTAACCGTCAAGTTTTCCTTAAGTTAATGAATTGGATGGGTTAGCGCAACGCAATTCACAACATTCTCCAAAAGTCCTTTACGTGAAAAGCACAATAAAGATACAATCAAAGATCATTAAGCATCATGAAAACTATAAGTGTTGACGAGGCATTCGTTACTATGGAATACGCATGAAACTCGTGCCAAGAATTCATTTAACGCGATTGTTTATAAGCAACCTCCACTACTTGTGAATATAAGTTCATAACGATTAGGTGAAATTCACTTATATTCTAGCGTCATATTCATGCATGAAAATTAAGCGCGCATTCTTAATAAACATTCATAAATAAGTTATCAATCAAACGGTTAAACAAATTGAACCACAACTTATGAAACGCAATTAGAAGTAATCAAATCAAAATGCAAGCATAAACATATATTTCGAATCACCCCCTAGCTAAAGGGGGTTTAGTTTATTATAACTTTGAAATCAAAGAAACACCTAAACATTCCAACAACTTAAACTTGAATTGTATGAACGTTTAGGCACTCTTCTCTTCCATTCCTCATACGTACAAACAAAGAGAATTGAATTTAAACATTGAAATCAAAGAAACACCTAAACATTCCAACAACTCAAACTTGAATTGTATGAACGTTTAGGCCCTCTTCTCTTCCTCTTTATTGTAGCATAAGGTCTAAGGATAGTTGGTTTGGGGCAATGGAAGTGTGGAATGGAGTGAGGAGTGATGGAAATGGAAAGATGGTGTTTGGATTACAAGGGAACTCACGGCAACAAGGGGGGGTTTGGATGTGTTTGTGGTATGTACAATGGAATGGATGTGTTGTGTGTGGAATTGTATGAAAATGAGATGTGAATTGAATGAATGAATGCAAGGGTATTTATAGGAGTAGTGGAGGGAACATATGGCTATGTCATTTGTAGGTGAAGTAAGTGTGTGAGGTTGGTGAAGTAAGTGGAGGTTGTAGGTGAAGTAGGTGGATGTTGTAGGTGAAGTAGGTGGATGTTGTAGGTGAAGTACATGTGTTTAAATGGTTGAAATGTGTAGATGATTATGAGTGATAAGTGATAAGTGTATGATATGTTAAGTGATAAGTGAATGATTATGATAAGTGATAAATGAATGTATGATATGATAAGTGGTGAATGATATGTGGTTATGATAAGTGATAAGTGGTGATGATATGTGATAAGTAATGAGTGGTGATGATAAGTATGGAGCATGTGAATTAACTAATGAAGGAAATGCATGTGCAATGACAATGTGTTAGAATGGATGTGTGTTATGCATGGCATGATTAGGATTAGGAAAGGTTTTAAATGTCCTAAAACTAAAGAGAACAAGGTTCCAACACTTTGGTCTTCAATTAGGTCTTCAATTTCGTCCAACACTTTGGCGCCAAGCATAAGCTATCCATCCTTAGCCCAAAAGTGCTCCAAAAGTCTCCAAAATGCATCTTTTTGCTCCTTTAGC
Organism: Pyrus x bretschneideri; assembly: GCF_019419815.1. Taxonomy (NCBI): domain Eukaryota; kingdom Viridiplantae; phylum Streptophyta; class Magnoliopsida; order Rosales; family Rosaceae; genus Pyrus; species Pyrus x bretschneideri. The sequence continues at coordinate 1,717,157 of NW_025999808.1, read as the reverse complement.
CCTTTGGACCTATAAACACACGAAAATAGCTTAAAGTACTAAAATAACTAAAGAAACATAACGTAAATGCACGAGAACAAGCCATTTAAGTCGCATGAATATGCTCCTATCAGTGTCTTTCTACTGTGGTCGTCAGTAACTACAATTTCACAATCGGGGTGTTACACGATGGTGCAATCGTAGACATTGATATATCCTACCATTGCTATTGCATGAGATTTTGGTCATTTTCAGTGAAGAAAATTGAGAAGTTCGCGAGGTTGATAAAGATTTGACGCATTTCTCCACAAAAAAATGTCAGTAAGTTTTCAAGTAAGGATGATAACCGTAGACTCTATGTCGTAGATAGGATGGTTCACATCATGTGGTCCTAACCGTTGAAAGGTAAAAATGTTCACTCGATCATGTTGCATTAGAGCACAATTACCCATTCTATAAGACATCATTGCAAAATTTGAAATTGATTGATGTCATCGAAAGGTGTAAGAATAATGGGCAAGTGAGACAACACTTCAGTTGTCAGGAACTTCGTTCACATCCAACATCTTAAAAAAACTGACTTTTTCCTAACCAAAGGAAATGGAAATAGGACTGTGGTCAAAGAATTGTTGACAACTGTCAATAGAAGCAATAAGACTAATGATATCTCGTAATTTGTGACAATCGTGAAGATTTTCAATTTCCAACTGTCACAACCTTGGATTTGGTAAGATTACCTTCTGCTGTTCTCACGTCTCCCAAGAAAGATACGAAATCTAAGCAAGATCGACATTTGAGGAATTTGGCATAGAGCGGGCTGTTGGTGTTTAATAAACTAACTTCGTGGTTGGAGTAGATAAGAATGTTATCACTAAAACAAACACCGAGAAATTTTCCTGAGGGTCCACACAAATTCCCTAAGCGAAAACAACAAGCCCGAGGAAATTGATTCGGTCTACTATTGGTGCTTTCTTGATTAAATTTTTTTTCCAACATGAACTTTGGTTGTTTTAAGCGATCTCCTAACAGGTATGCCTCTGCCCGCCATTCCTAAGGAATGCAAGTCGTAGAGGACCATCATAACCTTCGATCTTCAACTGATCCCAACTGGACTCCATCCTACTAGGATTTCTTCTAATTCACATCACTTCTATGTAGAACTGACTCTGCCTACCATTCCTAAGGAACACATGACGCAGAATATCGGTCCAATGCTAAAAGTCATTCACCACTCAGTTACGTCAAACTTGAGGCACGAATCCCGACACAAATTTCTTATGCTTCAAATATGAGGTGACTATTCAGGCAGACTAAGGATTGCACAACCGTGTCGAAGGACATCAATAAATAGAAGTTGTGACATCCAAATGATATTAAGGCCAACACACTACTAGAATAGGGGAGATCCTAAGTATGCTATGAACAAACCTTTCTCTAATACCAAACTGACACGCCCTAACCCCGATATCCATAAATACCAGGGTGGGCACGTGTTGGCCGACACTGGAGGGTGATGAAGCCATTTTAAACATGCTTACAAATAAAAATATATCAATAGAAAGAACAACACCAATGCCGAATCGTGTTCAAAGCATACAACTAACCAAGAAAAACCCTAAAGATTCGAACAAAGGAATGAGATCTACACTAAGAAGACTCGAAAATACCTATGCGGAAATGCCCTGACACCGGGATCGAATGTCTCGCTTCTAACTCCTGAGGGGGCGCAAAAACCAAAAGGTGAGTGGACCATAATTTATATTAATAATACAAATATAGGAAAAACCATTTTCCTCTCTGAACATAATAACCCCCTGTTTTGAATACACATATATAATACTACATATAGGTTTTTCTGAAATCACTAACATGCCATGGAAAACATTCATAAAACTCGTATACATAAACTAGTGCTAAGAGATGGTAGTATAGTTGCCCGAAGGCAAATCCGTAAAACATATGTATATCACATCCATTATGTACTCACTAGGGGTATCATAGTCGCTTGAAGGCATAACTTATCCATCACCCAAAGATGAAGTTGTACGACTCTAGGTTATGCTAGAGAAGAAATATATCCATATGTACATAACACACCAACACTAGTCGTGGCTAGTGAAGCTGTCCGACATTGGTTTCGCCAGTGAAACTAGGGGTATGACATAAATATCCTCAACTGTGTCCTATGACCATAGACATCTAAATACCCGTGTTGTGTGTATGTGCTATATGATAACCCACTAGCTAAGCATAGAAAAACATAAATCACAAACTCGTATTCAATCTCATAGCTTAGAAGCTCAAATATCATATTGTAAAGTCATAAGACTTTCTAGCTCGAATCATCATCAAAAACCGCAATAAATCAATCATGGGAAACCATAAATCTATATCTGAAAATCCACAGAATATCATACGTATAAATCCAATAATTCATAGCCTTTAATAAAATGTAAATTCGATAAATCGTAAGTATTTCATAAAAGCAATTTAAATAAATCAAGAAATATGCAATCCATGCAAAACTAATATTTTGGAGAAACATGTACTTTAAGAAGGGGTCCACTCACCATTAATGCAGGCATAATCCTCAATAGGTTCCTCTAGACAAGTTAGTAACTCTTAATATTGCACATATAAAAAAATATAGTTTAGCTTTATCAAGCACGTTCTAAGATTTCACAATTTCTAACTCCTAAACAAAATTAACGGCTTTGAATTAGCCTAAATGGACTCGTTACGTGAATCGAAATGTTGAAAAACCCAAAGTAGGCCTTGGGTCCCACACACGCCGGTCACCGGAGATTCATAAGAAACGTCGCTACAGTCGTTGTTAAAGTTAATGGCAACCGCCGTTGACCGCCGCTGAAGCTCCATCAGATTTTTGTAGATTTCCAGAAATGAACAAGGGTTAGTTTCGAATCATTTCTTCACCCAAATTCACTCAAAACCTCCTAAAATTATGTAACTTACTCACTTAAATCCAATCCATAAGAACTTCGACTAAAAAAGGCTTCGGACTCGATGGAATTTAACCAGAGTTCATCGATGTGATTGTGCAAATCCTAACATATCTAGGATATTCTTATGGGATTCTATCATATCTCTTAGACTAGATATTATCCTATTAGAGTTGTAATCCTATTAGGGTAATGAATTAACCTTCCCTACTACTGTAAATAAAGGCATAATGGGGTGGAATAGAATACACCTCACAATTACACATCTCTCTTTTCTCTCTCTATGTACCACACCCCTCTCTCTCTCACCTCCATAATTGTTTAGTAAATTATGCCTACAATAAGAAACAGTTTTTTTACTCTAACCCTTATGGGTTAAATTTTTAGCCTGAAATTATTAAAAAATGAATTTAGGATTTTTTTTTCCTTAAAGTAACTTAAAAAAATATATTATAGAGACCATCTTAATTTAATTTTATGAACACTTTAACTAAAAAAATATTTAGATTCCAATAAATATTGAAAAAATCACTAAACCGGCACTATGAAACATGTGAAACACAATGAAAGAATATGGAAAACATGAAAGAAATTTTTTTTTAAATTATTATAGAGTTGGATTTAAATTTGTACCATTAGATCTTTTTTTGCCATTGGATTTAATCATATTAAATCTTAGCTGTTGAATTCAATGAATTCATAAATATAAAACTAAAAAAAGAAAATTACATATGTATAGTGGGCCAGCCCACTAACCCAGTTAAAACTCATATTTGGCCTAAGGGTTGAAGTAAGTTGGAGTAGGTTTAGAACCTAACATTTAAGTGTTACTCTGAGGGTTGGAGTAGCTCTTACGTGCACATCTTATAATAATTATTGTAATTCATTTTAAAACAAAATAAATTAATGATACCCAAAATTGCATAAATAATCTGAAAAGCATGGTACAAAGATGAGAGTAGAGAGGGGAAAAGGGGAAAAGGGGGAAATTTTCTAGGGTTAAGGTTTTTCCCATTTCATTCAATTAGTTTTGCTAATTGGTGGTTACTAGTTTGTATTACCTCTCTAATTGGAGCTAAGTTAACTAGTTTGCTAATTAAGTGGCTGAAAATTCATCTAAGTGATAAGCGCAGTAGGAAATTAGGGCTTGAAGGTGATTTTTGTGTTTGCTTTATGGTGATGCTTAGAATAAGCAATCCTCATCATTATAGTAGAGGTGATTATTTTTGCGTGAAGGAAGGAGGCGTGAATATGCAAAAGGTTGAGGAAGTATCCAAGGAACTACTCATGGTTGATGTCACCATCTTTTGACGGTTACTGCAAGGCAGGATGATCCCTAGATTGGGCGTGTGAGGTAAGCTCTTTTTCTCATTGGGTTTCTTGCGGCAATGTTAATTATTGTGCTTGAGGGAAGCTAAAGGGTTGCTATTGCTTGTCTAGTTTTTCGATTTCTAGCTCAAATCAAGATTTCTTAAGGCTAATTAATAGGGTTTACGTTTTTTATTGCTTTGCTTTTATGAGTTTCGAGGTCGAGCGCGCTCAGTTTGTTGGTAGGATTGGCTTAATTTGAATCTTGCTAATTATTATGTCTTGGTGCTTATGTGAGACTATTGATCTTTAACCTTCAATTGCCCCCCTTTTTTAGGTTCACTTAAACAACTTTTGTTCTAGTATTTATAGGCTATGGGTGTTGCACATTCTATCTATCCTAACTCCTAAATTACCCTACCTGAATTTCTATACTTCAACCATGACGGTCATCTCCCAACTTGAAGTCTCCTTATCTAGGCAAGTTCATGTCCCAACTAGCCCAAGAATTCCTTCTTAGGCTGGCAAGTTTGCCAACCCCCTCCCTGGTCATCCCCTAGTAGTGGTTGAAGGTGTTTGTGGCACTTTCACGCTGGAAAACGGCGTTACTAGGGTCTCAACCAACCTTTACTCCAACCTTAATGTCGAGTATATGGAGAGCAAAGTCCTTATGGGCAAACTTGTGGGTAAGCAGCTTGATGCTAGGACCATTAAGTGGAAGCTTGATTTAACTTGGGGGGGGGGGGTGGGGTGGGATAAAGTTAAGAACTCTTTTTATTTTGATCATTTTGGGCATAGGTGGTATGCCATTGAGTTTACTGGTAAGGAGGAGCTGGAGTTTACTTTGGATAATAGGCCTTGGTATGTCAGAGGGCAAATCTTTCATATGGAAAAGTGGAATGTCCATTTTCATGACACATATTTTATCTCCAATTTTAGAGTGTGGTTAAGGATTCCAAAGGTGCTGGTTCAATAAAATGATGCAGAGATTCTTGAAGCAATTACCCAACATGTGGATAGTTTTATAAGAGCTGATGAGACCATTCTCTCTAGTCTCAATGGTTCATTAATTAGAGTTTTACTCGAAGTGGTTCTAAGGCTGCCACTTAAAAGGATTCTAGTGGTGAATGATGATGAAGAATGTCCTCTATTGCTGACTTACCAAAAACTCTTCGAAGTCTATTTCTACAGTGGAAGAAAGCGCATTGAAAGGCATTCTTGCCTTACGAATCATGACAATAACGGTTATGTGCTAGTTGATAGGATTTTTGAGGATAAGCCATTGATATATCCAGCTGATTTCCCAATTATTGAGGGAACTAAGAAGGATTTGCATGATGGGGTTATGCTACTATTCCCTCAGGCCACTTTACTTGATGAATTTAGCTCTGTTAAGGGAGATATCCATGCTCGAGGTGATAACACTCAAGAATTCCTACTAGGCAAGTTCGTGTCCCTACTAGCCCAAGAATTCCTTCTTAGGCTGGCAAGTTTGCCAACCCTCTCCCTGGTCATCCCCTAGTAGTGGTTGAAGGTGATTGTGGCACTTTCACGCTGGAAAACGGTGTTACTAGGGTCTCAACCAACCTTTACTCCAACCTTAATGTCGAGTATATGGAGAGCAAAGTCCTTATGGGCAAACTTGTGTGTAAGCAGCTTGATGCTAGGACCATTAAGAGGAAGCTTGGTTTAACCTTGGGGGGGGGGGGGGGGGGGATAAAGTTAAGAACTCTTTTTATTTTGATCATTTTGGGCATATGTGGTATGCCATTGAGTTTACTGGTAAGGAGGAGCTGGAGTTTACTTTGGATAATAGGCCTTGGTATGTTAGAGGGCAAATCTTTCATATGGAAAGGTGGAATGTCCATTTTCATGACACATATTTTATCTCCAATTTTAGAGTATGGTTAAGGATTCCAAAGGTGCTGGTTCAATAAAATGATGCAGAGATTCTTAAACTAATTACCCAACATGTGGATAGTTTTATAAGAGCTGATGAGACCATTCTCTCTAGTCTCAATGGTTTATTAATTAGAGTTTTACTCGAAGTGGTTCTAAGGCTGCCACTTAAAAGCATTCTAGTGGTGAATGATGATGAAGAATGTCCTTTATTGCTGACTTACCAAAAACTTTTCGAAGCCTGTTTCTATAGTGGAAGAAAGCGCATTGAGAGGTATTCTTGCCCTACGAATCATGACAATGACGGTTATGTGCTAGTTGATAGGATTTTTGAGGATGAGCCATTGATATATCCAGCTGATTTCCTAATTAGTGATGGGACTAAGAAGGATTTGCATGATGGGGTTATGCTACTATTCGCTCATCCCACTTTACTTGATGAATTTAGCTCCGTTAAGGGAGATATCCATGCTCGAGGTGATAACACTCAAGAATTCCTACTAGGCAAGTTCGTGTCCCTACTAGCCCAAGAATTCCTTTTTAGGCTGGCAAGTTTGCCAACCCTCTCCCTGGTCATCCCCTAGTAGTGGTTGAAGGTGCTTGTGGCACTTTCACGCTGGAAAAAGGTGTTACTTGGGTCTCAACCAACCTTTATTCCAACCTTAATGTCGAGTATATGGAAAGCAAAGTCCTTATGGGCAAACTTGTGGGTAAGCAGCGTGATGCTAGGACCATTAAGTGGAAGCTTGGTTTAACCTTGGGGGGGGGGGGGTGGGATAAAGTTAAGAACTCTTTTTATTTTGATCATTTTGGGCATAGGTGGTATGCCATTGAGTTTACTGGTAAGGAGGAGCTGGAGTTTACTTTGGATAATAGGCCTTGGTATGTCAGAGGGCAAATCTTTCATATGGAAAGGTGGAATGTGCATTTTCATGACACATATTTTATCTCCAATTTTAGAGTGTGGTTAAGGATTCCAAAGGTGCTGGTTCAATAAAATGATGCAGAGATTCTTGAAGTAATTACCCAACATGTGGATAATTTTATAGGAGCTGATGAGCCAATTCCCTCTAGTCTCAATGGTTTAGTAATTAGAGTTTTACTCGAAGTGGTTCTAAGGCTGCCACTTAAAAGGATTCTAGTGGTGAATGATGATGAAGAATGTCCTCTATTGCTGAATTACAAAAAACTCTTCGAAGTTTGTTTCTACAGTGGAAGAAAGCGCATTGAGAGGCATTCTTGCTTTACGAATCATGACAATGACGGTTATGTGCTAGTTGATAGGATTTTTGAGGATGAGCCATTGATATATCCAGCTGATTTCCCAATTAATGAGGGGACTAAGCAGGATTTGAATGATGGGGTTATGATACTATTCCCTCAGCCCACTTTACTTGATGAATTTAGCTCCGTTAAGGGAGATATCCATGCTCGAGGTGATAACACTCAAGAATTCCTACTAGGCAAGTTCGTGTCCTTACTAGCCCAAGAATTCTTTCTTAGGCTGGCAAGTTTGCCAACCCTCTCCCTGGTCATCCCCTAGTAGTGGTCGAAGGTGCCTGTTGCACTTTCACGCTGGAAAACGGTGTTACTAGGGTTTCAACCAACCTTTACTCCAACCTTAATGTCGAGTATATGGAGAGCAAAGTCCTTATGGGCAAACTTGTGGGTAAGCAGCTTGATGCTAGAACCATTAAGTGGAAGCTTGGTTTAACCTAGGGGGTGGGATAAAGTTAAGAACTCTTTTTATTTTGATCATTTTGGGCATAGGTGGTATGCCATTGAGTTTACTGGTAAGGAGGAGCTGGAGTTTACTTTGGATAATAGGCCTTGGTATGTCAGAGGGCAAATCTTTAATATGGAAAGGTTGAATGTCCATTTTCATGACACATATTTTATCTCCAATTTTAGAGTGTGGTTAAGGATTCCAAAGGTGCTGGTTCAATAAAATGATGCAGAGATTCTTAAACTAATTACCCAACATGTGGATAGTTTTATAAGAGCTGATGAGACCATTCTCTCTAGTCTCAATGGTTTATTAATTAGAGTTTTACTCGAAGTGGTTCTAAGGCTGCCACTTAAAGGGATTCTAGTGGTGAATGATGATGAAGAATGTCCTCTATTGCTCACTTACAAAAAACTCTTCGAAGTCTGTTTCTACAGTGGAAGAAAGCGCATTGAGAGGCATTCTTGCCTGACGAATCATGACAATGACGGTCATGTGCTAGTTGATAGGATTTTTGAGGATGAGCCATTGATATATCCAGCTGATTTCCCAATTAGTGAGGGGACTAAGAAGGATTTGCGTGATGGGGTTATACTACTATTCCCTCAGCCCCCTTTACTTGATGAATTTAGCTCCGTTAAGGGAGATATCCATGCTCGAGGTGATAACACTCAAGAATTCCTACTAGGAAAGTTCATGTCCCTACTAGCCCAAGAATTCCTTCTTAGGCTGGCAAGTTTGCCAAACCTCTCCCTGGTCATCCCCTAGTAGTGGTTGAAGGTGCTTATGGCACTTTCACGCTGGAAAACGGTGTTACTAGGGTCTCAACAAACCTTTACTCCAACCTTAATGTCGAGAATATGGAGAGCAAAGTCCTTATGGGCAAACTTGTGGGTAAGCAGCTTGATGCTAGGGCCATTAAGTGGAAGCTTGGTTTAACCTGGGGGGGGGGGGGGGGTGGGATAAAGTTAAGAACTCTTTTTATTTTGATCATTTTGGGCATAGGTGGTATGCCATTGAGTTTCCTGGTAAGGAGGAGCTGGAGTTTACTTTGGATAATAGGCTTTGGTATGTTAGAGGGCAAATCTTTCATTTGGAAAGGTTGAATGTCCATTTTCATGACACATATTTTATCTCCAATTTTAAAGTGTGGTTAAGGATTCCAAAGGTGCTGGTTCCATAAAATGATGCAGAGATTCTTGAAGTAATTACCCAACATGTGGATAGTTTTATAAGAGCTGATGAGACCATTCTCTCTAGTCTCAATGGTTTATTAATTAGAGTTTTACTCATAGTGGTTCGAAGGCTGCCACTTAAAAGGATTCTAGTGGTGAATGATGATGAAGAATGTCCTCTATTGCTGACTTACGAAAAACTCTTCGAAGTCTGTTTCTACAGTGGAAGAAAGTGCATTGAGAGGCATTCTGGCCCTACGAATCATGACAATGACGGTTATGTTCTAGTTGATTGGATTTTTGAGGATAAGCCATTGATATATCCAGCTGATTTCCCAATTAGTGAGGGGACTAAGAAGGATTTGCATGATGGGGTTATGCTACTATTCCCTCAGCCCACTTTACTTGATGAATTTAGCTCCGTTAAGGGAGATATCCATGGTCGAGGTGATAACACTCAAGAACATCTTAAGGAAGATGAGGGATGTACTCCGATGCTTGTGAGGAGGGCTAAAAGTGCAAATAGGGGAAGTGGTTCAGCTCGCAGAGATGGTTGAAGCTATGATAATGTTGTTAAGGGTAATAGGACATGAGTGTCTCGTGCTAATCTTGTATCTAAATGCTGCCCTATGGCTGATGGGGGTTCTGATACTAGGGTTGCTAGTGGGAAGAGTGGTGTTGCGAAGCAAGCTAATGAGAGTGGCATTAAGGGAAAAGTGCTAAGGAGGTTACGAAAACTGGAGATGGTGAGATTGAAAAAGTGCAGATTGAAGGTAATAGGAAAATGATAAGAAGTGAAGCTAAAGGAGGATCGTGATTGAGTTACAATCTGGAATATGTTGACTAATGAAGTTGATGCTTTGAAAATGTAGGGGCTGGGGCTGACCTGATTTTTCCAATCGGTTTAATTTTCTTGGTTGTTTAAATGTTTTAGATGTTTTTTGTATTGTTGAACTAAAGTGTGGCCTAGATAGTGGTCTAGGTGCTTTAATGTCTACCAGTTGTTTGGGCCCAAAATAATATTATTGGGCCGAGTGTAGGTCTATGTTTGGCCCAAAGCTTTTCCAAATATACTATGGGTTGCTGATGGTCCTGGGCCATTTAGTAAAGGTGGTCGAGTCCTATTGCCAGAAGGAGTAGTTTGGATGAGCAGACGGATCAAAGAAATCCCAATACGATAAGGGGGCCTAGTGCAATATGGATTCTCGGCTGGCAATGAATACGGCCTCAAAAGAGGGGGTTAGTTCAAAGTCCTTGTAGAAGTAGGATTAGTCGAGATAAACTTGGAATAGAATAAGAAGTCCTAATCTGAATGTGGTTTCAATTTGATCTTAAGGAGGATTTGTTGCTATAAATAGAGAGCAGAGTGCATCATTCAAGGCCTCCAATTCAATACACAATTACCCTGCGCATACCTCTCAAAACAACTTGAGAATTTTTATTTTCTTTTTCTGCCAACACATCTTCAGTTTGGATAAACAGCACTGTGAAGGCAACCGACGAACATCTTCAGTTTGGCTAAACAGCACTGTTGCCGTAGAATCAGCTAACTGAGGAGCATATTCAATTTGGATAAACAGCACTGTGTCACGGCCGACTGGTTATTTATCCAAGTCTTGGTCGAGAAGGGTTTCCGAATCCTTATTGGCAGAGGTCATCTTATTAGCCTTCTCGGCGATGTAAGGTGTTACGAGTTACGACATTCGACACATTGAATGCCAAGTGATTTTATGATTGGATACTCATAAGTGAGTTTTAAAGTTCGGCATTCTGATGATCGAACCACATTTACCATCAAGACATATGTCTCATTTGAGTACTTGTGTCCATATAGTCTGGTGTCGATTTGACGTGATTATATTCTCACGAATATAATCACTGTGACCAAATCCAGCGCCAAAGATTCATGAACTTCGCAGAACTAGCAGCCTTATCTTCAGGCTCGAGAATCCGAATGCCGAGACTTGTTCCTTCCTCGATCGCAATCGCAAGATCAAGAAGTTAGCAACGCGCTCAACGCAATATCAACAAACTGTACTCCTCGGCTAAGCTCGGCCGATGAGTTGGCACGCCTTGCATCAACCGAATGATGTAGTTAGTTCATTAGATACTTGGCCTGCGCGCTATGTAGGCTTTCTAATTTTTAGGGTCAACATTTTGGCACACCTAGTGAGACACAGTGCTAAAACCTTCGGATTCATGACCATTGAGACACGGTTAGTTAAAAAGAAAACAGTCATGGGAAAATCAACGACCGACCTACCAGTACAGGGCCCTGGACAAGATTTGTCACAGGTGCAAAATCCCCTTATTACTGTGCCACCCGAGGCTGCAAGTACGACACACCGAGAAAAGGAAGTTTTGTCTTGGTAGCCAGCCTCGTAATGCAGAAATTCACAACAAAACTACAAGCATTTTCATCAAATGAATAGTGGAAGATTGCGATGAAGATGGTGGGGAATGTTTTGATCCCCCGACTAGGTCGTTTATTCGAAGACGCTTGATGAGCAATCTCGACAAATTGAACAGTCAATTGACCAGAAAATGAACAATTTACTCAAAGCACTCAAAAACAATAGTGATACGCAGACTAGATTGCTTGAACTATTGGTCAGTAAAACCTTCGAAGATGGCCACGTCGGCCAACCTCAACAACTTCCATTTAAGAATGTTTTACTACAAGCTGAGACAGGATCCACTCGGCTCTAACCAATAGACTTAGAAAAAAAAAAGGGATTTAGCAGTAAAACAGACGGGCCCTACCAGGGAGTGGAGACAACAACCGTCAATATGATCGAGGTCCAAAGGATGATAGATTCAACCTTAAAAAAGGGGCCAAAGTTCCCAAATTTCATCCATCCGTACCCGGCTTATGTGGAGAAATTCGAATATCCTATAGGCTTCAAGATCCCAGACTGCAGTCTTTTCGCTGGAGAATCGTCCTTATCTTCATTATAACATGTAGCTCGGTTCATTATGCAATGTGGAGACGTTAATAGGGACTTCCATAAACTACGACAATTCAACTTCTCACTAACCGGTACATCATTTGCTTGGTACATCAACCTCCCACCTAACTCCGTTCAGAGTTAGGAGGCATTGATCGAAAAATTCCATGAACAATTCTATCGACTGGGGATGGAAATGTCAGGCTCATCATTAGCTAGGATGGCTCAAGCCTCAGACGAGTCCCCAATGGAATACTTGACAAGGTTCAAGTCGGCCAGAAATTGGTGCCGAGTACCTCTCCCTGAAGTTGAATTCGTCAGAATTGCTCTAAACGACCTGGATGTGGAATACAAAAAGAAATTCCTGGGGGCAAATATCCGAGATATGTACGAATTGGCTCAGCATGTTGAGCAGTATGATTATTTTCTTCGAGAAGAAAAGATCTCAAAGTCCCCATCCCGGGGAATGATATACAAGAATCCCACAGTTAGTTACGCATTGGTCGAAAGCGAGGATCCCCAATACGCCAATGTAGACACGGCTGAAATAGTCATAGATAAACCATATGTTTGCAAGGCATTAGCTCAAATCAATTCCAAGGATGCCAAAACCCGCTCGACCTTTGAAGAGACGATTAAAACATCGAAAGTCTACACTTTCAATATCACCAAGGCCGATGCAATTTTTGACCAGTTGTTGTTAGCAAAAATCATAAAACTCCGACCAAGACACAACATCCTAAAGGCCTAAGAGTTGAAAGGAAAAACAAGTATCATAATTCAAACAAGCATACCACCAATAATTGTGTCGTGTTCCGTGATGCGATTCAAAGTTGGATTGATAAAGGTAAGTTAAAATTTCATGAGAAACATATGGCGGTTGATGTCAATCCCTTTCCCTCAATGACAATTGGCATGGTGGACACTCATCTACCTAAAAACAAAGGGAAAAGGAAGGCCGAGTTCGTCCCAGTACAATATATCCGTAAGCAGAGCTCTCAGCCGAGACTCAAGATTGATTTATTTTCAAATGAACCGCCCACGGAGTCTTCGAGACCGGCCATAGTCGAATCTATTTTAGGTTCTAGTTCTGAAGAAACTGATGAACCAATGGTTTTGTATGGCCGCTGTAAAACACAAGTCGTCCTAACCAAACCTGAAGAAAGAACACCTCAAGCTCCAACTTCATGTCAACCGTCCACGACCGCAGCAAAACCTCTAAAGGAACTCGGTGCCGGCCAACGCCGGCAGGTGTTCGAGACTCGGCCCACAAATACAAAAAATGATCCAACCCCAGTCAAACGATGTCTTAACTTTGACGCGTCATTCTATAATGATGATTATTACTCACGTAACTCCAACAGTGCGAGTTCATCGGTGGGTCAAAAAACCTTCAAGCCACCTAAGCCACGCGACCAGCGTTGGTATAGTTACAATTCTCCTACTGGTATGTATACGCCGTTATCCAAGTCTCAAAAATGTCGCCGCCAGCGGATAGACTGCATGGCCTGACGACAGGAAGCATAAGCTAATTCAAGTACCCGGTGGCAGCCAAAAGAGGTAGCGGGAAGCGGCGACGACCGACCTACCCCGACCATTATGGCCGAATTATTTCAAGAGAAAAAAGAAGTTGATCGCGACTTTGAAACTACCATTGAAGAGTCCGAAAAACGCATCAAACTCCTTTTTCGGCTTGAAGAGATGAAAGCTCGTCTCGAGCATTTCAGACAAGAAGCCGAAAGCAAGCTTCCCCCTTTACCACCGCAAGAACCGTTAATAAAAATTCGGTGAAATCTACACCCTCTATTTCTCGGTGAATCCTTGGAGTACATGCGAGAATTTCATAAGACACATTCTGCCAATGACTTGTACGGACTGCCCAAGGTATTTCAGAAAGCCCTCGACCTAGCACTAACCTGTCCTGATGCTGAACAAATTATCCAGAAAACCACCGATCTAGCAATAAAAGCTAGGTTCTAGCATATATGTGAGGCTCGAGTCCTCAGCTTTGAGGTCGACCCATACATAGATATGGACACTGCCGAGCTACCTTTTTCCCTCAAAGACCTTCAGCACTTGAGATATCATTTCGAAGTTTTCTCGGTCGTGTCTCTCTTCGGCCTTATGGCTAATGAGGAGGATCGTGTGGCGTGTTTAGATGCATACCTGGACACAAGGAATGCCCGAATCGCATACGAAGAACGAGCCCGTAAAGCACTACAAGAACAAAATCACTCTTCGGCAACAAACAAGTTTGAGGACAACGACCAGAATGAAATAGGTTCAGTCAACATGTCACAAGAGGAGGTACATAACGGGGCGAAAGATAATTTGGTTGAGGACATTCCAAAGAATGATACCACACTCGCTAACCTGGAAGATGACAACCAAGACCCGATGGGTTATTTGGTCTTCGAGCACATGGAAATCAGCATGGTCCATGTCCTACCGGCTGAATTTCAACTAACCACCCACCAGTCAAATTTTGTCGATGAGGACGTGGTTGCCAAAGAAACGACACAAGTCGATTTCATCGCTACCGAGGAAGATGGGGAAATCAGTAAAGACGACAAACTTAAAGCAGCCCTGGCCAAATTGTTTCCCCGCTCTCCTTCTGTTAATCTCCAACATCTAAAGCTGTTATACGTCACGGCTCATATTGAAGGATACCCATCATGAAGGCATAATAATGAGTAGCTTCATCGACGACAAGCTCATACCGTCAGGAATAATAATGAGTAGCTTCATCAACGACATGTTCTAAACCAAATGAGTGCTCCCGTTATAAGTAAGTGTTGCAGGTCGCAACCACAGGACTGCATTCTTTATAATTGACTCAAAGACCGACTTTAATGCATTGCTTGGCCGCGACTGGATCCATCAAATGAGCTGCATTCCTGCATCGATATACCAAGTTCTCATCTTTTGGGACAGCAAATCGGTGATAGTCCATCCAGCCGATAATCAGCCGTTTGAGACCAGCATGATTCAGGCCCGCTATTATGACGATCACGTCGGCTACATTACCCTACAGGGTTTTAATGAGGACGGACGGCCAACTCGGATCTCAGTCCAGAAAGCCATCGAGGTAGGCACCGAGAATATATACCAGGATTCGGCAAGACTCGATTTGGCAGACTTAATTACCAATACAGATGACTGATGTCGCCAAACAAGAAAGGCGTCTAGTTGCGGTTTCTTCCACCATGGAACGTCTGCTGGCTCATTGGTATGCTATTTCCAAGCAACCACAATCGGGCATAAACTTAATCAAATTTTTGGCCGAGGGAGATAATGGCCCAGTTTTATCGTTAGACAGAGTTCAGGCCGTACCGGCCGAACTCGAAGACAGTCAACCTCAAGTCAAGGACTCATTAGAAGAGATAAATGTTGGCACAGCCGATGAGTCTTGACCATTGTTTATTAGCGCGTTGTTGCTTCACCCCATGAAGGTCGAACTTAGTAAATTACTCAACGAGTTTAAAGATTGTTTCGCGTGGAATTATCATGAGATGTTGGGCCTTAACTGAAACCTTATCGAACATGAGTTACGCATCAAAGCTGGTTGTAAGCCTTTCCGACAACCCCTTCACCGATTCTCGAACGAAGTAGAACTCGGCATAAAAGAGGAATTAGTTCGACTTTTAAAAGCCAGGTTTATTCAGACCACTCGATATGTTGAGTGGTTGGCCAATGCCGGTGCTAAAGAAAAATGGAACCCTATGCATCTGCATCGATTTCCATAATTTGAATATGGCAACTCCCAAGGATGAATACCCGATGCCGATCTCGGATTTGTTAATTGATGCCGCAACCAATCATGAAATATTGTCCTTCATCGACGGCCATGCCGGCTACAACCAGATCTTTATCACTAAAGCTGACGTTCACAAAATCGTCTTCCGTTGCTTAGGAGCACTCGGTACATACGAATGGGTCGTTATGCCATTCAGCCTCAAGAACGTTGGTGCCACATACCAACGAGCTATGAATACGATATTCCATGATTTGATCGATACAGTCATAGAAGTATATATCGACGATGTGGTAGTAAAATCGAAGTGTTGCTAAACGCATTTAGATGATCTTCAGCAAGCATTCATTTGTATGCGCCAGCATAATCTAAAAACGAACCCGGCCAAATGCGCCTTTGGCGTATTGGCTGGTAACTTCTTGGGTTTTCTTGTGCACCATTGTGGCATCAAGGTCGACGAAAATAAAGCCCACGCAATCATTAATGCTCAACCCTTGATGACCAAGAAGCAACTCCAGTCGTTACTTGGGAAGATAAATTTTCTCCGCCGTTTCATAGCTAATTTGGCAGACAAAATGAAAGCATTCTCTACGCTCTTGAAACTTAAGGACTCAAATAGGTTTGAGTGGTAAGAAGAACATCAAGCGGCTTTCATGCAAATTAAGGTCTCCCTTATCATGCCACCAGTGCTAGTACCGCCTTGCCGTGGTAAACCTCTCAAACTGTACATTTTAGCAGCCGACGAGTCCATCAGTTGCTCTTTGCGCAAGATAACAATGTTGGGCGCGAACAAGTTATCTTTTATCTAAGCCGGAATCTGAAGTCGCCTGAGATCAATTATTCACCCGTCAAGAAACTTTGCTTGGCTTTGTTTTTCGTCGCGTCAAAACTTCGACATTACATGCTCCCATCAATTACATAGGTCATCGCCCAAACAGGCGTTATTCGTTACATGCTTACCCGGCCTATCGTAAAAGGCCGAATTGGAAAATGGACAATGGCATTATCAGAGTTTAGTTTGCAGTACATACCCCAAAACGCCGTCAAAAGTCAAGCCCTAGTCGATTTTTTGGCCCAACACCCCTCTCCTTATGGTTTTGGGGGCAGCGAAGTCAACATAGGTTTAGTCAAAACACGAGACAACTATTGGATGATGCATTTTGATGGTTCTTGCACCTCAACCTCGGCTGGTGTTGGCATCGTCATTTAATCTCCCCACCACTATTGTTGGTATTTCTCTCTCAAGTTAGACTTCAGCTGTACGAATAATCAGGTCGAATATGAAGCTCTTATCATCGGCCTTCACGTCTTCCACGACTTAAGAGCAGCCCGTGTCCTTGTCTTTGGTGATTTCGAACTCGTAATTAACCAACTAAACAGCGTTTTTCGTTGCATAAGCTGTACTTTGGCACCCTATCACATGGTTGCCACCTATTTAGCCGAGTCGTTTGAAAGAATTACATTTGAGCACATTTCACGTGTTCAAAACACTAACGCAGACGAACTTGCCCAAATAGCCTCCGGAGCACAACTCTCGGAGGACGAGTTAGGCCTGGCAATATCCACAGAACGGTGATCTTACCCAGCCTTGGTTAATCAGTAAGTTTTCCAGTGCAGTCAAGTGATACATACATGAGTGATGTCTTTACCATCATTGCTAGAGCGAGGAAACCCTGTAAATGTATGTGTCGTCGAGACGTTGCCAGACGATTGAAGAACGGCAATTATACGATATCTCGATAACCCCAGTGACAAACACGACCTTAGGACAAGAGTAGATGCCACAAATTACGTGTCATACCAGAATGAGTTATATCGAAATGGTGATGATGGTTTGTTGTTGTTATGCCTTAGCCCACAGGAGGCAACCCAAGCAATGGCTGAAATACATGAAGGGATTTGTGGAGCTCACTAATCCGAACATAAAATGCGTTGTTTACTTCACCAACATGGCTACTTCTGGCCGAGTATATTGAAGGATTGTATTGAATACGCACGAGGATGCATACAGTGTCACCAAAATATGGCCGTTCAGAGGATGGGCAATAGACATAATCGGCAAAATCACGTCGTTTTTCAGAGTAGTAAAACATGCGTGGATACTAGTGGCAATCGATTACTTTACTAAGTGGGTCGAAGCAAAATCATACGCCGAGTTGACAACGAAAAAAGTTTGCAATTTCGTAGAGGAAAATATTGTGACTAGATTCGGCGTACCAGAAATTATCATAACTGACAACGGCACAATCTTTACAGTCGATAGGTTTAAGGAGTGCACGGCAAACCTAAATATTCAACTCGAGCAATCTATGTCGTATTATCCACAGGCGAATAGCCAGGCCGAAGCAAGTAATAAGGATTTGATCGGCATTCTTGAAAAAATGGTAAGAGAAAGACTTGGTATGTGGCATTTAAAGCTAAATGAAGCATTATGGGCTTATCGAACCTCACCCTGATCAGCCACCGGAACAACCCCATGCGCTTTAACCTACGGACACGACGCTATGCTACCAATCGAGCTAAGTATAAATTCATTGCGAGTAATCGAACAAAGTAGTTTGTTCAGTGCCGAATACAGCCAAGCCATGGGACAAAAGTTGGAAGATTTAGAAGAAATTCGGCTTGACGCTTATAACTTATTAGTAGTGCAGAAGAAGATCGCTGAGCGAGCTTATAATCAACGAGTCAAACAAAAGACGTTCGGCGAAGGAGAGTTGGTTTAGCAAACTGTGTTGCCCGTGGGAACTAAAGACCCCAGATTCGGCAAGTGGTCACCGAATTGGGAGGGGCCATTCGTAGTCCATAAAGTCCTCGGCAAGGGGGCTTACTATCTCGAAGATCAAACCGGCTTCATTCACAAACTACTAATCAATGGGAAATTTTTAAAGAAATATTATCCAGTCACATGGGAAATGAGAGAATAAAGATCATTGTATTAAATATATAAAAGGCTCCTAAAATTCTAAGGGGTCGAGGGGAGAAAGGTTTCAAGAGCAGCCTTCAACTCCAGCCACCTTACTTTGCTTAGTATGATCTCGGCCTGCCTCGTCTTCTTATTAAGTTGAAGCTGCTGGATCTGCTTTATGCCAACCGCGAAATTCGTCAATCAAGCTTTATTCGTCTCGAAATCCCTTTCGAGTTCTGAAGCAACAGTCGACCTTTGTTGTTGAAGCTTGGCGATCAAAATTGGTCAGTTGCGCCTTCTTCGCTTTTATAACCTCAACCTCTGACCAGCTGGCTTCATGAGCAATCTTGGCCGTTTTTAGGTCATCCTCGGCTCGAAGAGCTTGTTCAAAAGTGATAAAATGTTGTCAGGTTTACTCTAGAAGATCAGACAAATAGGCGACATTTTCAGTACTCAAGAAATCGCCGTTTGCAAGGTCGTTGAGGCACTTCCCTACAAAGTTGAGGCCCTTGCACTGAAAGACCTGAGAGGCAGAAAGGGATAGAAGTTCTTGTAGCTTGACAAAAGCATGGGATTCGGCCACGGTTTCTGCAGGCTCAACCGAAGCAGGAGAAGAACTAGCCATGCCAGTGATGCTCTGAAGAAGACCGTCAAGCTCGACCTCCCATGAAGGCTGCACAAGAAAGGATTTTAAACAGGAAGAAAATTATAAGAAACATAGTAGAGGGAATTTGTTTTAAACCTGCCGAGACGAGACCTCGACCATGTTTTCTGGTTCATTGCTCGAACCCAGAGAGCTCAATGGCCGAGCTCAGTATTTAAGACTGCTTCTTAATTCACACGGCCGATGGAGGTTATCCACGTTCAACGGCCATTGAGGCGGCCAGAAAATATAGATAACACCTTTCGGTGCGTAGAATTGTCAGTGAAATAAATAGTTGGGCACCTAACATTTAATATTTTCTAGGTTCAGATTTGTTATAGTAAAATTGATGAAAGAAGGGTATCAAGCCTTAGAAAAGCCGAAGTGACCTCTTGGGGAAGAACACCAAGGTTTTGATCCTGCGGATGGATTGGCGTCTCTGTTGTCACTTCAGGCTCGACGAGTGGCCTTTTCCCGCGATCTGATGCAGGAGGGTCGACTAGGTCAGCCGCCTCAACCGCTGAAGGATTAATGGTAGGAGTTTTGATTGGTCGAGGACGGTTAGCCAACGACATTTCGTCGTCCTGAAATAAAAAGCTGTTAATACTTGTGAATCTGATAAAATGAAGAAGGTTACTAGCGACATAATCATAACTCTTCCAAGATGATCATCGATTATTTTTTCAGGAGATTTGTCCCGACGGGTGGGGCCATTTTTTCCAAGACGGGCACAACCATCGACCCCGGAACTGCAGGTTCTTTGACCAACAGAGTAGCCTCTGGATCAGCCACAACCCCAAGGATGGGTCGGGCAACTTGGCAGGTTGGTGTTGGCCATTTTTCAGTTGGGGCTTGGATGACCGGGGCTAGAGGAGAGTCACTAGGAGCGGTCGTTCTAGTGGTGTGGCTGGAGATCACGTGAATCTCCCATTCCCCCTTCTTCGTCAATTTCTTGACGCGTTTTGAGGGTAGGGGAGCTTCGCCGACCATCTCGGCTTTCGAACGAGGTCATTTTCTTTGCGGAGGTTGCATGACAGCTTTGCTTTTCTTGGAGATGATAGGTTTTTTCTTGGCCGCAGCCGCGGCAATCACGTCTGCTTTCTTCAACACTCGACCATCTGAGAAAACGAGATTAAATTAGTGGGGTTTAGTGACAGAATAAAAAGGAGAAATAAAGGTAAAGGTAGCCATATACCTCGGGTCGGCTATTTGGATTGGGGGGCAGAGGTTTTTTTGGGTCGATCGCCAAAAATTTTGTTGACGACATCCTCGAAACCCCAAAAAAGGCTTGAGTATACTCTTCCCACCAGTCGCCGAAGGTGTCAATGCCAAGAGATTTAGGAAGAGTTAGTTGGAGCCGAAATGTTTTGCCCTGTTCCTGAAACTCTTTTTCAGAATCTCTACACTCCCTCTCTGAAGAGCCAGAAAGGCGTTCTCAGCTTATGAAGGAGTGAGAAGTAAGTAGAGGTACCGGACAACCATGGAGGTAGCCAACTTGTCGGCCAGTGAAGTGAGGGTGGTAGACCTCCCAACTCGCTCGGCGAGAGTCACAACCGAGGGGAAGGTCGCGTTTTAACACGATCGATCCCCAATTCTGAAGAAGAACAGCATCTTCACTTTCACTCCATGCTGATGCTGGAAGCCTGATGGAGCAGGGGTGCTCTTGACGATGACACACTAAAAACTTGTCGTCAGAGAGGACATCTAGGCCGAAAAGATATTTGAAGACTTTTTCGGCCTGGTGAGGAGGCGCCGGCCAGGATGCCAACTGAAGGCCGAGAAAGGTAGTGGGTTGGAAGTTAGAGATCTCTGGTTGAAGTGTGGCGAAATAGACCTGTAGCGAGAGTTGGAAGACCCAGAGATGACTATTCTGGTTTGGGTCAATTTTGTCAATGGTCACCTCGGCCAGGCAACGAAGAAGATTGGCAAGAATGCTTGAGCTGAGCGCCAGGTTGTGACCACTAGCCAAGGCTTCGACCACTAACATATTTTCGACCAGGCACTTGTTTGACTTGGTACAACAAATAAATTTGTTATACTAGTAAAATAGGAAGGCTTCGTGTTCTCCCTTCCGTAGACTTGCCTCTCCTTGACCAGTGAAGTGGAGGATGAGGGTGTTGTAGTTGAAGAAGTTCTTGTGTAACTTCTGAATCTCTTCTTTCAAAGAGTCTTGACCGTCTCGACGGCTTGTTCATTGAAAAGCACCTTGAGGTCAAGATTCAACTAGCATCCAAAGAGGGTGGCATCTATCGAGATGCTAGAAGGAGAGGTCCCAAGAATAGCTAAGACGTCGAGGATGGTGGGGCCGAGAGGGCCAAAAGGAAAGATCATGGTGTTGGTGGCCGAGTACCAGAGACTTAGTTCTGCCATAAGAAGTTCCTTGTCCATAACCAGCTCCATGGTCGAGAGTCTAATGGAATCATAGATACCAAGAGCCTTCTATTCTTGACCGAAGAAATCTTCCATTCGGATGACCCAGGTTGCCCAATTGGCGTTGCTCATAGGCTAGGCTCCTTGGGGTTTTGTTAAGTCCCATTTTGACCAATCGAACCTTTGCAGCAAGGGTGTCAAGCAGTGAGCCTTGAAGAGTGTGGTGATGGAGGATGGTATTGCATCCTTGAAGAGTGGCCCCAGGATTTGATAAGTGGTGCTCAGATCACTCTCGAAGCGCAGAGTTTTGATGGCGCTCCGATCGATGAAGCCTTTGCATAAAGGTGTTGGAGACCATTGTGGAGAATTTGAAGGATTTCTGGGTTTTCTAGGGTAATGAAGGTAGAAATGAGGAAAGGAGTTTCAAGGTTTCAGAAAGCGTAAAATGCAAATGGAAGGGATTCGGGTATTTATAGGCATTTCAAGAGGAAGGTCAAGCTTTTGGTTTTCTGAAGCGTTTGATTTTTTAAATTTCGGGGTGAAATCGACCAGGAAATCACTACTCATTATGGATATCTAGGAAATCTCGGGGGAGAGAATCAAGGTTTTTGTGGTTTGAGGGCACACGATTGCGTGTTGCGGCGGATTTAATGCATTAATGTGGAAGAGATGTTTCGGCTGGCGCATGTTTCTAAGGGTCATGATTAAAGGCTGCCAGGTTAACCAAGGGATTGACATGCGGCAAAACGTACAGGGGAATTCGGATCGTGCAATCGTGCTTCATAAATGCGATCAATAGATGGGATGTGTAAGGCTTTTCATTATCCCGTAGTTATCTTGTAGGGTTCGCTTCTTCAAGATCAAAAATTGGCTAGGGGATTTTAGGCCAAAGACCTTAGAAGTGAGGGGGCAATGTTTGGGCCCAAAATAATATTATTGGGCCGAGTGTAGGTCTATGTTCGGCCCAAAGCTTTTCCAAATATACTATAGGCTGCCTGATGGTCCTAGGCCGTTCAGTAAAGGTGGTCGCGTCCTATTGCTAGAAAGAGTAGTTTGGATGAACGGATGGGTCAAAGAAATCCCAATACGATAAGGGGGCCTAGTGCAATATGGATTCTCAACCGACAATGAATATGGCCTCAAAAGGGGGGGTGAGTTCAAAGTCCTAGTAGGAGTATGATTGGTCGAGATAAAGTTGGAACAGAATAAGAAGTCCTAATCCGAATGTGGTTTCAATTTGATCTTAAGGAGGATTTATTGCTATAAATAGAGAGCAGAGTGCATCATTCAAGGCCTCCAATTCAACACACAATTGCCCTGCGCAAACCTCTCAAGCATCTTGAGAATTTTTATTTTCTTTTTCTGCCAACACATTTTTAGTTTGGCTGTGAAAGCAACCGGCGAACATCTTCGGTTTGAATAAACAGCATTGTTGCCGTAGAATCAGCCGACCGAGGAGTATCTTCAGTTTGGATAAACAACACTGCGTCGAGGCCGACTAGTTATCTATCCAAGTCTCGGTCGAGAAGGGTTTCCAAATCCTTATTGGCAAAGGTCATCTTATTAGCCTTCTCGGCGAAGTAAGGTGTTACAAGTTACGACATTCGGCACATTGAACGCCGAGTGATTTTATGATTAGATACTCACAAGTGAGTTTCAGAGTTCGGCATTCTGACGGTCGAACCACATTTACCATCAAGATATACATCTCCTTTGAGTACTTGTGTCCATATAGTCTGGTGTCGATTCGATGTGCTTATACTCTCACGAATATAATCATTGTGACTGAATCCGGTGCCAACCATTCGTGAACTTCATAGAACTAGCAGCCTTGTCTTCAAGCTCGAGAATCTGAAGGCCGAGACTTGTTCCTTCCTTGACCGTAATCGCAAGATCAAGAAGTCAGCAACGCGCTCAATGCAACATCAACAAATTGTACTCTTCGGCCAGGCTCAGCCGACGAGTTGGCACACCTCGCATCAACCGAATGACGTAGTTAGCTCATTAGTTACTCAGCCTGTGCGCCACGTAGGCTTTGTAATTTTTAGGGTCAACAACAATTCTCTAAAATGTTTTTTGCTATCGGTCATGGTAGGGCTAGATGCCTTTGTTTGTGCTAGAATGATCTTAATATAAATCTAAATGTGATTGCCCATAGTTCCAGATTTATTCATTGTGAAGTCATGGAAAAAGTTATGAGAATCATTTCTTATTTACATGTGTATATGCCTATCCCCAAAAGAATCTTTAACCTCAATTGTGGAATGAAATTATTAATCTAATTCCAAGTAATAACTTTAACCAGCCTTGGATGCTTCTTGGTGATTTTAATAATATTACGAATCTAGTTGAAAATGTTGGGGTGACAGAAATGCCAATAATCACTTGATAAATTTCAATAGCTTCCTACATGGCGGAAATTAAATTTCTATTCCTACCTCTAGTGTGCCTTTTACCTAGTGCAGTGGTCATAGGATAGTACTATTATTTTCGAGAGACTTGATAGGGCTATTGCTAATATGAGCTGGCTTAACTCGTTCCCTAATGCCAAGCTCCATAACTATCCTATATATGGGTCTGATCATAGCTCGATCTTACTTGAGACTAGTAGTTATAGTAATGCCATCAATCTGGGTGCGAGTACCTTTAAGTTTGAAGCTATATGGTTCTCCAACCCGGATTTTAAAAATATTGTAAGTAAAGTTGGATACAAAACATTCCTGGCAGTGTTTGTGATAAGATTAGGGGTTATCTGGGGACATTTAAGTTTTTGGTTAGAAATTGGAATAAATATGTGTTTGAAAATTTATTTGAAAAGAAGAAATGTCTCCTGTGAGACCTGAATAAAGTTTAGCAAGAGATTATGCATGTTTATGATCCAAGTAATCTCTTTGATAAAGAACTAGAGATAAAAAAAAAATTATTAAAAAAAAAAAAACCAGCTGAGTGAAGTGTTAAAGAATGAGGAATTTTTTCGGGCCCAAAAAGTTAGAACTGACTGGTTACAACTTGGAGATAAGAAAACTAAATATTTCCAAATGGTGGCCAAATAAGAAGAATAAGAAATGAAATTAATAAAATAAAAGACAACCAAGGAAATTGGTGGTGGGAGGGTGATGGTTTGGAGAGAGTATTTGTGGATGATTTTAAAAAATAGGTTCTCAGCTTCTAACATGCCTTTCCCAGGAGTTCTTGATAAATTCGTTGATATTATTGATCCTTGTATAAGTGTTGAGCAAAATGGCAGGTTAAATAGCCTTATCATTGAAGGTGAGGTGGCTGATGTTGTTAAAAGCATTGGTGCTTTGAAAGCACCAAGACCGGATGAAATTCATGCTTCTTTTTACCAAAACTACTGGGATCTTGTTGGTCCCTCAGTAGTAAATTTAGTTAGGGACTTTTTTTGACAATGGCTCAAGTCTTAGACTGATTAATCATACTAATATTGCTCTTATCCCTAAAGTGGAGAACCCTGAGGTGGTTTATAGCTTTAGACAGATTAGCCTATGTAATGTCACATTCAAAATTATTACTAAAACATTGGTGAGTAGAATTCAGCCTTTATTAAATAGGTGCATTTCCAAGAACCAGGGAGCTTTTGCTCAGGAAGATCCATTCAGGATAACATCTTTATTGCTCATGAAGTGTTTTCCTCTTTTAAAGGTAAAAATGGTGCAATGGCTATTAAACTATACCTTGAAACGGCCTATGATTTCCTCAGTTGTAATTATATTAAAGCTATGCCTGCTAAATTTGGTTTTAATGATCACTGGATCAAGCTTATCATGGAGTGTAGTACTTCGACGTCCTTCTCTATCCTTATTAATGGTAAGTCTCATGGTTATTTTTGTCCTTCTAGAGCTATTAGGCAAGGAGACCTTCTATCTCCTTATATTTTTATCCTTTGTATGGAATCCTTGATTAGACATTTAGATAAAATTGGAGAATCTTCTAAAAGTAATGTTGGCTTGTTGACTGCACCTCGAGGTTTTAGAATTACAAATTTGATGTTTGTAGATGATTGTCTAATTTTTGCAAAACCACTAGTACTGCAGCCAAGAATATTGCTAAGGTGCTGGGTAATTTCTCTCATGCCTTAGGTCAAAAGATAAATTTTCATAAGTCTTCTTTTTATTTTTCAAATAATACGCTTAACCATACCAGGAATGATATTGTTAATATTCTAGTGATCCAACATAAAACCACTATTGGTAGGTACCTAGGCATTCACAATATCATTTTCTGGAAGGATCAAGTTAATGCAAAGGAGCTTATAATCAAGATTAAAAATAAACTTTCTGGTTGGAAGGAAAATACCCTTTTCTAAAGCTGGAAGGCTAACTCTTATAAAAGCTAATTTATTAGGTGTCCCCAACCATACTATGTCTTGTTTTAACTGTTCTGAGAAAGTTACAAATGCTATTGATAGGGAAAGTTGGAATTTTCCATGGGGTAAAGATTGCAAGCTTGTCCTTGTGGCTTGGAATAAAGTGTGCAACTCTAAGGAAAATGGGGGATTAGGTATTAGGAAAAGTGTTCATTTTAATAATGCTTGTTTAGCAAAACTTGGGTGGAAAGTTCTTACTGATAACCAGAATTTGTAGGTACAAATTGTTAAGAATAAATACTTGCAGGGGAATTTCCTTCACACCAAAATAAGACAGAACCACTTATGTGCCTGGAAAGGTATTCTGAAAGCTAGAGATGTTATTAGAATGAGGCTAAGGTGGGTTGTGGGAAATGGAGATGGTATTTACTTCTGGACCCATAATTGGGTTTTTCCTTTCCCACGCTCCAATCTTGATGTTGTCAATCAAGTTAATGATCTCGATTTGAATTTAAAGGTGTGTCAATTCATTAACAATGGACAATGGGACAAAGACCAATTGCGGTGTCTGGTTGATAAGGACAATGTGAATAAAAGTTGTAGTTTTCCTTTCCCCTTGATTCCCCAATGTGATTCATGTTGTTGGGGGACCAAATGCGAATGGCAAGTTCTCAGTTAAGTCGGCAATTTGGATCCAAAATTGTGATAATAATATTGTGAATGCAAGAGAGCTTCTAAAGAAAATGTGGAATCTCAAACTCCCTCATAAGGTTAAAATTTTTAGTTGGCTTCTTATTCTTGGAATGATCCCCACAAGAGACAGACTATCAAGATATGTTGATAATATTTCATCTATATGTCCTATGTGTAATTTAGAGGATGCAAATAGATCCCATTTATTTATAAATTAAGGTTTTGCTAGACTTGTTTGGAATTGTCAAGCTATATCAAACAACACAAGGTTAAATCAATCTCTCCTCTTTAATGACTGGCTAAATGCTCTAGCTGTCAAGAGTGATGAAGGTTTATGTGATCTTAGCAAAGCTTTACTAATTTGCTAGCAAATTTGGAAAGAGAAGAATCTAGTTGTGTTCCAAAGAAAAAATCCAAACCTTGTAAGGATTGTTAAGGCTGCTCTCAACTTTGGAAGAGACTTCATCATTGCCAACAACATGGTTCCTGAAGGTTGTGATGATATGAGGTCTCCACCGCCCTCCTTTATCCGGTGGTCCCCTTCCAAATCCTGGTTTTTTGTTAAACTTAATTTTGATGGCTCTATGGTGAATCAAGGTGCTACTGTGGGATTTATGATTAGAAATGAGAAAGGGGAGCCTATTGTTGTGGGAGCTAGATTTATTGGTCAGAATACCATCTCTATTGTAGAATGTCTGGCTTTACGGGATAGTTTGTGGATGGCATGGTCTAAGGGTTTGTCTTGTATTGTGGTGAAGGGTGATTTGAAGTTGGTGATTGAGTTCATCCGTGGAGCTTATAGCCCCCCTTGGAGATTGAAGTCCATCTTGGAGGAAATTCGCTGGCTTGTTGGTTTTTTTTATGACATTTGTTGGAAACATGTCTTCAAGGAAGTCAATTTTCTGGTGAATGCTATAACTAGTATCGGTTACTCTGTTGCTGATTTTCATGTTTCGGATAGAACTCTTCCTTTGGCTGCTCGTCAAGCCTGCTTGTTTGATTATACCCAAACTGAATGCCCTAAGGGCTTTTCTCTTTAATGAAGTCCTTTTCTATCAAAATAAATAATCCGACATGCCCGTCAAGCCTTCTAGTTTGATTGTACCCAAACTGGATGTCGTGGAGGCTTTTCTCCTTAATGAAGTTCCTTTTCTATCAAAATAAATAAATAATCCGTCATGTTGTGTAGCTTTATGTGTCATTTTCCGTAAGGTACCAACCATGCCCCTTTATAAAATTTAAAGTACAAAAAACAAAAGAGAATTGTTATTAACATTCCAAAAATCTCATTTTACACTCCAAACTTTCTATATTACGAAAGAAAAATACATTTGTCAGGAGTGTAGAATAAGATTTTTGGAGTCCCAATAACACTTCCCAAACAAAAATTGATCTCACAATTTTAAAAATATATATTTTAACTTGTACATATAACTGCCTTGACACATATCTTGTATTCACGTAGCCTTCAACAACACGTTCCTTTCAAGGAAACCGTATTCGAGATTGAATTAAAATTGGGCAGGGACAAATCCACGGTTTTAAGAGAATACAGTATTCTCGCGTTGCTTCCTTGACACAAAGCAGTAATGTTACGGTGGTTCACAAGAGCACATATAATCCACAATCTCAGAACAATAATAGTTTCCTGTTCTACGAAACAAATCACCCGCCAACCCGCCACTCTTAGGCCTTGAGAATTTTCGTCAAGTCTTGCTTTCTTTGAAAGAATTTTATCAACCCCTCTTTGCAATCCCTACATACGATGTTGACAGGTGGGTTTACTTTAACAAATGAACACAGAGCATATCAACATCACAGGATTCTGTCCTGAAGATCCGTCATTAAATTGGACGCCAAGGAACTAAGCTTCTTCCCGGTCTCTCCAGCGATATTCGTTAAGGAAGAGAGATCCTGTTGTGCCTGGAAAGGATCACCCCCCCAATTAAACCCAAATTCATTAAACCAACCTCAGGATGGAAATTCAAAAGCAAATACATACAACACTAAAAAACCACCGGCGAAGTTTATTGTCTACCACTGCAAGGCATATACCTGAAACGACAGTCGGTTGATTAGGTCGCTTGCAGTAAGATCAATAGCTGAATTATCTCCCCTGTCACCAAATAGATCAGCGCTGGAGATGGCTGCAGAACCCTGGAAGTAGAAAGACAATTGTGTTATCAACTGCTAAATTCATTCTCCAAGATTTCCCACTATCTCAGCATATCAAATATATTGGCAATTTGGTATTGACTTTCAATGCTAAAGTTTCACACGAAAGTTTTATAACTTCAAGCACTCCCAAATGTCATGTCCAGACATGAAAAATACGCATAAGATATGTAAAAATTTAGTTGAACCATGTGATCATCTACAAGAGTGGGTCATCAAAAACACAAATAGATTTCCTTTTAATGAGGAAGGGGGATCGTATAACTGGTACAGATTGCAAATTACTGGGAAGAGCCTACTAGATGGTGGATCTAAAAGGAGAAAAACAAGTCACTTTCAAGGAGAAAGTACTCGGCCAATGCGCTAGAGATACAGATGGGAACGTTGGCCAAATGTGGGATTCCATGGGATTAAGAAAGAACATTGTAAAGCCTTACACAAGGATAGAACCTATGAAAACTTTGAGAGGTATAAAATATCGTAGGAGGAGGCAAAGAAAGGATGAGAATGAAAATGTTTTAACTACAGAGAACACGGTCTTTTCAATGAAAGACACGAAAGGAGTACTTCTTTGGGTGAGTTGAGTAACCCAGAAGGGTGTAAAAATTACTTCTATCGCCGAATCACAAAAGAGGAAGTGGTTGTAGCTTTGAAAAAAATTAAGCATAGAAAAGAAGGGTCCCAAGAGCATATGCTCCGATTAGAAAATGTGATAATGGGATAGAGTCTCAAGGTGAAAGGGGTAACGGAAGACCTAGGAAGACTTTAGATAGAGACTTTAAAAAAAAAAGACATGGAGTAATTGGAGCTAATAGAAGACTTGGCACAACACTGAGCGCAGTGGCATTCTAGGATTCATACAATCGGCCCCACTTAATAGGATAAGGCTTTATTGTTGTTTTTGTATTCATTTTGTTTAATAAAACAGCAAAACATGGATTCAAACAGCCAACCACTAAGTGGGATAAGGCTTTGTTGTTGTTATTGTAATGTAAAAGTATGTAGGCGTACCATGTGTGCTTACTCACTATCTCACTATGGTAGTTACCAATAAAAAATCTAAACTAATTTCCATCTCATGGATGCTTTAATATTCAAAAGACAATTTACTTCGGTTGTATGTTTTCCCTAGAACACGTACATAAAATGGGTGTAGCGGAGATGAGGATGCTTCATTGGATGTGTGGGCACATGAGAAAGGATAAGATTAGGAATGAGGATATCCAAGGTAAAGTAGGAGTAGCCAAAATTGAAGGAAAAATGAGAGAAAATCAGTTACGGTGGTTTGGACATGTGCAAAGAAGGCCTACTGACGCTCCGGTTAAAAGCTGTGACTACGGGACAGAGGTTCAGGGCCAAAGGGTTAGAGGAAGACCTAGGAAAATTTTAGAAGAGACTCTAAGAAAAGACTTTGAGTACTTGGACCTAACAGAGGACATGACACAGAACCGAGCACAATGGTATTCTATGATTCATATAGCCGACCCCACTTAGTGGGAAAAGGCTTTGTTGTTGTTGTTCTTGTTGTTGTTGTTGTTATTGTTGTTATGATTTCCCTAGGATATATATACTTTGCCAATATGAGGTCTAGATGACCAAGAGTAGTAAGATGATAAGACTTCAACCAGAAAGATAGGAAAAAAAAAGAACAGAGATGTGGTACCATAATTCAAAAGAAGCACATGAATATGAACATGGTATTATAATAGTAATGACACACCGAGAACTTCTGCAAGGAGGTTTGAGCATCAACATCAGCAGATCTGCTTTGGTCACCAAAAAATTGTGCAGAAGAGATAGATTTTGCATTTGTGAATTTCTTTCTTGCTTCATCAGACTCCTGAATCTGAAAAACAATAAAACCTGAATATTTAACGAAAAAATAACATGAACAGAAATGAAAACTGGTTTTCAGAGTGTTCTGAACCATGACATAAATAAGTCTTCACATGTCACAAATCTATTCTTATAGGTGTCTCTAGGAATCAATATCCAAGTGCAAAAGGCCAATTGCAAACATCCAAAAGAGCGAACAATATTAGACAACATTTAGATTGAGGAAACCACCAGCAGTATACATTCTCCTGAAGAATAAATGCGTTTTTCCTGAACAGGTTTATAGTTAATACAATCTCACAAGGCACACTTTATTTCCACATCCAAAAATTATATGGCAGAGCCAAGTCAGCCAGACTGGTTGGTGTCATGCGAGGATTGTATATTCCATCTGTCATAAGAAATTTATTCTGAATGTAACTCTACTATTCAATAAACAAGGACTTACCATTTGAGGTATATGGTTTGCTGCTTTAAAACAACATAGAACGGGAATGGATAAAAAAAAGAGCACTCCTCACCAAGCATCAATAAGCCAGTTAAAGTACCATAACGAATAATCTCATTCATCTCGTTAAAGATCATACTCTACCTATTTGTCTTGAAATCATCTCTTACTTTTGTATCAGAATACAAAAGAACAGATTTGTGCCTGACTATTGTTTCGCTTCCTGGTAATATAGTGCCTGTCTATTTTCTTCTTTCCTCAACAGGATAGTAGGAAAAGTTTAACCTGTCTGGTTCTCTTAAATTTATCACCCTGACACTTCTAAATCATGTCAACTCGTTGCTCCTGGTCTGATAGTGAAACATGTATCTAAGGACTAGGGCACATAAAAAATTTGCATAGTGAAACATGTATCTAAGGAACTGGGCACATGACATTTTTTAAATTGCATATGCTAATCCACAATTTAGGGCTTGTAAGGAACCTTTATATAATAATCAAGTGACACAGAAACAGAAATAGCTCCATCCCTTGTGAGGTATCTGAACTAGTTCTTGTGAGAAAACTACTTTACATGTTAATGTCATTGGTCATAAATAACTTACTTGAACTTTTGAGGTATTTGAATTAGTTTTCTTGGGAAAGTTACTGTCCATTCCAAAATCTGCAAAGAAATTTGATGACTTCGGTGGAGCAATATGGCTAATTACATGAGCGCCAGTGGGATTTGTCTCAGTATTTTGGACAATTTCTACATACTCAAATCGAGATGCAAAGGATGATCCAGCTGTTGGAGTGCTGTTAGTTGAGGAAGGCACTGGCACTGGGACAACTGGATCTTCAGGTTTCTGATCGTACAGGCTTTCATTAGGCTGCATTTGATAAAGTTAAGAGAGAGAGGCTTTCTGGTTAACATATAATCAAATAAGAAACAGAATTCAAAGATACTACTATGAATAATCTACCCCAATTTAAGTACGCAATCACAACCTTTGTAGTAAGTTTGCGAGCACCAAGCCCCCCAGTCTTCCCAATTTTCTTAGCACCACCAAGAGGCTTCTTAACAGTACTGGTAACATATGTATGGGGGGCTTTCTGGGAAGCAGTGATTTCAGGCGTTTCTTTCCTTGCTATAGAGTTCTCTTCTGGAGCTTCCTGGGTCTTAACATCAAGAATCCCATTAGATGCTTGTCCTGACTGAGCTGCAACAGGTGATGGTGGAAGACCTGCCTCTTCTGCCATACTTTTGACTACTTCTTTAGAAAGTATTTGCCTATACAACTCGGCAGCTCTTGATGTATACTTAGCCTCAATTTTGCCTCCATCCGTCCATCCATGCTGCTTAAAGAACACTTGTGCACGGTTGTTTCCCCCGAAGCTCATCGTTCTCAGCTGTTCAGGAGTCCATGAGTCTAAATTTGTAGACCTATAAAAAGTTAAAAACAAATGTAAGACACTTGTCATTGCCTTCATTGTTGATTTTACAGTTATTTTAAAGAAAAATCTAAATAAGAATGTTAATATGATAAATTATCAAATACAATGTTGTTAAAATTTAAATAATCTAACATCAAATTGATTCAACCTCAAATAATTGAAAAATAAACAATCTCAGTTGTACTTTAAATTACGAAGACAAAATATATATTAAAAAGTAACTTAGATGTAAACTTAGAAAGTTAGAATCAATAAATGGGGAAATAAGATTTTAACAATTTGATGGAAATAAAATCTGTAATCAGACTATCAGATCCAACCATGATGGTGCTCTGTTCTTATTTCTTAGCAAGCCTAATGTTGGAATGTGGAAGATTTGTCTCTCTAATTGCCGAGCTGGCTGCCTTGATCCCAAACAAACCAAAGACTAGGAAGCTTTGACATCCTTAAGAGGAAGATTCCCCCGTCCTTAACAACAAAAGGAGCAACTATTAAGACATTTCTATGCAAGCATTGTATATTGCACAACACTAGATAAGATTTGCCAATGAACAACTGTGACCATCACTCTATTGGCCGTTGACTAGAAATTACATTAAAAAAACTAAACGGAGATTTTAAGGTTAAAACATGAAGCTAACCTTTTCTTATAACCTTAATGTCTCATTCATTGCTAGAGCTAGTCTGCAATTTACAATAACCATACAGGGAAAAAGCAAAAAGGCTTGCCTATTCAAACCAAAATTCCTCCTTCAAATTAGGAACAGGAGCAAAGATTTCCCGAAAAAAACAGAGCGGCCAAGTAAGTCAGAAAGTGACAATCAACAAAAGCATAAGTTATTGCAGAAACATCCAGAACGACAACATCAATGCATTCTGAATTACATAAAACTAAAGGGTTCCTGGTATTCGTTTGTTTGTGTATCTGCAGTTTCTTGTCTACTTTTGCATATTTCAGAACAATGCATGTGACAGTTTACGGTTTCTAGAAGAAAGCATGATCTTGTGCAGTACGGACAATGCAACACCCTCAATTCCATCCGATCAAATGTGCATCGAGTCACCAAATTTCTAAGATTTAATTAATGAAACAAACTATTACTTGGATCCCCAACATTCAGGCTATTCAACCCCTTCACCGTGCTTCCAGTTCCAAACATAAATTAGCAGCATAAATACGTACATACATATATGTATATGTGGTGACTCCAAGCGAACACTGAAAACTTAACGAATCGAAGATTGAGAGAATTAACAATCTGTTACTGCTATACGAAATCATACCTAACAAAGCTGATATGAACGCCGAGACTGCGATGAACGGCCGAGCAATCGATGCAGAGAAAGATCCCATACGTAACCGATGCCCAAGTCGGGTTCTTTGCATTACAATCGAAACACATCTGAACCAAATACACCACAAAATACATTAAAAAGCAAGTAAATAAAGATCTCAACAAAGAATTCACAGATCTGAATCAGATCTCACAAACCCATATCGAATTTTTCACAAAAATTAAAAACCCATAAAAAAAAATACAAAAAAAAAAGGGAAAAATGAAACTAAAAAAAACCAACCTTGTTTTCTGACTTTGCTTTCAGTTTTCTGAAAACAGCGGTCTTGTCGTTTGAGATTTCGGACGCCATTGGGAAGGCAATTCAAATCCCAGAGAAACAGAGAGAAATCAAATAAATCCGAAGAGGTGCTTGGAACACCTCCTCAGGCAAAAGAGAGAAGAGACGGAGACTAAAGGTTGAAGTGAAATCCCCAAATCGATTTTAGCTTTCTGTTTTTTGGAATTTTTATTTCGCAAAAATTTTTAAACGAAAGCATTTTATGATGCGCACGGTTGGGCAAAATGGCTAAATTGCCCGTGCGTTTTTGGGGTATTTGCGGCTTTGGTGCTTTTGGTTATGTCGAGTGGTAATTAATGATTTGGATGAAGGTTAAATGCAAAACCAATCGTTAATGGCTGGGGGGCTTGTATGGGATGGGCCAAGCTGAACCTTGAGTTGTTCATTTTTTCTTTAAAACGTTTTGATTTTAGTATAAATGACATTGTTGGTTAAAAAAAAAAAAAAATATTGATTTTAAAATCATTGGGAGAGCTTGCCCTCCGAATGGGTTCCGACCCGGCTCAAGGGATTAATCCTTGTCTAAGTGCAGGGGATACCCTGGATTCATCCAAAACGTGAGATGAATAGACGTAGAGAAAATAACTTTTACTGTTTTACATATAAATATCTATTTATAATGAGGTCTAATTTGAGTTGAATCATTTTGAAATGTTACTATATAAAAATAAAAAAGGGCTTAAATAGTCCTTGAGTTTTATTCATATGCCAATTTAATCCTCGTGTTTAAGCTTGGCCAAATTGATTCTTGTGTTTTACTCTGTCAGTTAATGTAGTCCATTAGTGATTGAATGGGTGGGGACTCCGAAAGCACATGCAGGATAAACAAGTGATTCAGATTTAAAACTGGGTCCAGTCGAGAAAGAACAGAAAACTCTCAACAAGCCAAAACTAATCAAGATCAATAGGAAGACTAGTAATTTATTGACAAAGTTAGTTCATGCGACAATCTATATGGAAGGGCAGTTTATTTGATGCATTCCTATTGAGGAAGTTTTTTTTAGACTATCTCCGAAGGAGATGTCAAATTCTAAGTGGAATGTCATGTAATCAAATTTGAAGGTAAGAAAAATGTCCAACCAAAATGTCAATCGTATGTGGATTGACATATGAATTTTCATATGTCAAATTTGACATATAAGAAAATGTGATGTTAAATTATTTTTTTAATTATTTTATTGTGTGGGTCTCATCAATGCGCCAATTATAGATCTTGAACATTTATTTTAATTGATTTCTTTTTTAAAATGGATCCTACAAATATCATTTATAACAAAAAAAAACATCGGTTGGAGGAAGAGAAAATCTGACATTGCCATGTCAGCCATCAAATTAACATTTGAAATTTATCTTTTGAGATCTCCATTGGAGATAGTCTTATTCTCCAACTCTAGAGTCACTTTGTAACGACCTGTCCCCAATTGTTATCATTTTTATAATTTTTTAAATGTGAATTTACGAAAATGCCCTTCGAGGTAAAGTGTTGAATTTTGTTGACTGCCGTGTTGTGTCACGTAAGGTTCAATTTCTTGGCGTATCCTCGTAGTACTTGTCGCCACGAACGCGTGGGCGCAAACGGATCGTGATTTGGAGTTATAACGAAGGAGTTTTAACATTTAAAGTTGGGGGCATTTTGTAAATTGGTTAATATCAAGAAAATTCCAGATTTTTGGAGCAAAATCCGGGATGCCACGTGTGTGGCCCAGATTAAAAGGAACAAAGGATGGTCGGTGCAGATGGAGTATATAAGAGAGAAAGGAGGGAGGAACTGGACCAATCAGAAAATGAGAGATGATAGGGTGAGCAATCAAAAAAAAAAGGAAGGAGGGGAAAGGAGAGAAAGGGAAAGTGGGGGATCCTCGACCCATCCCCCTTCTTCCGACCCAACCCGGCTCCCATTTGTGTTCTCCGATGAATTTCATCCATTTCTCCTGCAAACCAAGTCACCTAACCACAGGGAAAACATTCCCTATCATTCTCTCTTCCTATTACACCCTAGAAATCATAGATTTTTAGCATGGAATTCGGGAAACACCACACCGGTGGGTGTGGCGGTTCTTGAGACGATCCTCCCATTTCTGAAACATTTTCTTCCAATTACCACCACCCCTAGACTTTTCTTAAGGCCTGGAATAAAGCCCAACCAACCTTAGGGGCGGTAGAGTATCGGAAAAGTCGAATTGAAGCTCACCCTTTATGGGGTTTCCGACTAATTGAGGGGAAATTAAGGTGTTTCCCGACCGAATTGGCCTTGGTCATAGGTATGAAAGTTGCTCCACTCACTAAGATCTTCATTTTTGTGAAGTTTGAGAATTTTTAGAAATAGTTGAATTTTCCGGCAAGTCAGGGCGGCCAACCGGCGAGTGCGGCAGCGATTGGGCCGAGACGTTCCCTGACCTTCCTAGGTTAAACTTGAATACTCTGATTCCATTGGTGAAGTTCTATTGATGAATTTCCATCATTTGAATTTAGTTCCATGAAAGTCCGCCGCTTGATTATTATAGCAATCGACAATCCGATCGTTGGATCATCACCAAACTTTGATACGTTATAATACGTAATATTTGAGGATATTAGAAACTTACAGATCAGGAATCCGACGTGCGGATCTTCCCAGTTAGGACATGTAAGTTATATGTCTATTGATAAGAATTCTAAGACATGATTTGATAATTGTTCTAGGCGACAATCGTTCGTGACACCTTGATATTTGTGATGGGGAGTTGTAGCGCGGACTCCAGGTGAGTGGGCTTTTAGTTTTCTGTATATATATGTATGTATACTTTACGTTTTTCCTAGAAATTGTTTTAAATGAAATGTGATTGAAATGTCATGTCATACTTGTGTTATATTTTAGTGTATGCATTGGTATAGTCATGTATAATGTTGCATGATGCTATGAAGCCTAGGTAAGCTACAGGTGAGTATATTATGATATTAGCGGTTGTGATGTATATGGTTATGCCTGGATGCATTTGGTACTCATTATCCTGCACCCTGGTGTTAGTGCTCTACCCGAGGTTAGGGCCAGCCTTCACATGATCATTCACCTCCCGCACCGTACGCTTACCTTGGATCTAAGGTAGGTGCCAGCCTATTATACAAACCACATTACGTGGTTCCGACTCGTAGGTGACTTGCGATACTTCACACAGCCTTCACGTGATCGTAGCATTTGAGAGTATTTATTACACCCAGCATATCGTACAGATCACATTAGGTGGTTCTGACTTGTGTGCAGGTTTAGAGCCGTACAGATCACGTTAGGTGACTCCGGCTGGCATATCATTTTACATTGATTTATTTCCCCTGGCTTACTTATTTCATTGCTAAGATACTTGACATGGCATATACTTGGTTTTCCCTACTCTCGAGCATGATTTCTATATACGTATGTATTATTATTTTCTGGGAAATTATACGGGTTTTACGGCAAGGGGTTATAATGTTTTCAAAAAGGTTTTTATTAAAAACTTTATTTTCAGGCCCACTCACCCTTGTTTTTTAGCCCCTCTAGGTTTTAGCTGCTGAAAGTCTGTATCGATGAGGATTTGTGGCGAATCTCAGTATAGGTGGCTACCTCTTAGGGTATGATCCTTACCCACACTACTGTACTTTACTTATACTCTGACGTCACGTGTGAAATGGGTTCATTTCCGCTCACAGTGCACTTTGGTCTTTAGGCATTTTTAGGTTCAAATTTATTCACATTTTCCACATCACTATACTTCATGGCTTCGTCACCTTCCAGGTGTCGGCCAGCACATCTCGATTCGGAGTCCTAGTGGACATTCCGGGTCGGGGTGTGTCACACTTAGAACTATACCATTTAATGGTATTCCTTTTCACTTGTAAGTGAGAGGTCTTAGGTTCGATTCTCGTCAAAGGCAAATTTCAACCACATTATTGCTAGCCCATTGTGAGACTTAACTCACTCCCTCATCTTCTTAGGTCATCTTCAACCGCAGGAGCCATGTTTAGCCCCATCCAGATTATAGCCCTGCAAAAATATTATTTTTTAATGAACACTGCCAAGCCATATTTATATATATCATCTCCAATCCAAGGAGGCTAATTTTTAGCCCCCTCAATAATTTATTGTTTTTTAACTTTGTTCTTTAACTTTATTAGTTAAGTGAATTAAACTACCATATTTATAAATGAGTAACTCTTCAAATTTCTTATTTTTATGTAATCTTACTAATTTTTCAAAATGTTATGTTTGTTTTGCTTCAAAAAAAAAAATTTAATTTTTCGGATAAGATTTTAAAGAATGCAAAGAATAGAAATAAAATGAGGTAAGATAGTATGGAAGGATAAAAATGATGTGAGAAATGACTTAAATATATATAGGGAAAAAATGGGATCGGATCATCTTCTGATTCCTTCCTTGTGGATCCTAGGGATCCTTCAAGCAAGAGCGTTAAATTAAAAGTGGAC
Source organism: Pyrus x bretschneideri (assembly GCF_019419815.1). Classification (NCBI taxonomy): domain Eukaryota; kingdom Viridiplantae; phylum Streptophyta; class Magnoliopsida; order Rosales; family Rosaceae; genus Pyrus; species Pyrus x bretschneideri. The sequence goes on along the minus strand of NW_025999808.1, from coordinate 1,678,499 downwards.
GGCCATAATTAATTTGAATTCTTTCTTCCCTTTACGAAACGCCTCCCTCCATCTTATTCACTGTCTTCTCTCTCAATCTTCACATTCTTCTCTTCACCATTTCTTACACCCCGAAAAATTAATTTCAATTATGCCCAAACAAGTCCTCCATTCCAAACACACTTATAACCCAGAAATTAAATCTCCGAACAGCCAAGCCAAGGAAGGAGAAAGAGGAGAAAATTTCCCATTAAAATTTCATATTTTGTATTTGACGAGAAAACAATTAAACCCAGGGAAGGCGAAGGGGAGAAAAATAGTTAGGATCGAAGATTGTCGCTTGGGTTGTCTCCTGCAAATCAGCACTCAAACGCTTAAGGCACAGCCCGCTAAAAGAGAAGCAGCAGAGACAGTGGACTCGCCAATTTAGTGTTGAAAGAGAAGAGAGAGAGGTAGAACTTTTGATGTGAAATTGAAATGATTTCTACTTCAAATGGTTACAGCTTTTTGATGGAACAAAGGGAAGAAAACTGTAGAAAGTTCCAAAAAAAATTTTCAACTGAAATTGAGAGAGGAAAGAGAGACTGATTTTGACATGAAAACCATTAAAAAGAAGAATAAATTAATAGTTTTATATTCATCTAACGACCATTATTAAATTGGTCTGGAGACTCCGCTTTGAAAGCTCCGAAAAGGACCCGAGCTTGAAAAAAAAATCTAACGGCTAGCTGATATCAGCTAAAATGTGTGTTGCTGATAGTTGGGCCCAACTTTCGAGCTGGATTCAAATGCCCAGCCTGATGGCCATGGACTAGAGTTTGGCCCAGTAGGTCCCATTTTTCCTTTGGCCTGGATGATGCGAGATTTATACGCACACAAATTAAACCCTCTTTTTGTCAATTGTAGTATAAGTATAAGTAGGGATCGTTCTGAATCGGGGATTAGGAGGGATTGTTAATCACTTGGATTTGACTCAAAAACGTAAAAACACAATATAAAATACTAAACTAGACTCAAAGAATGTAAAACTAAACTTTAAAACACTAAAACAAACGAAAAGACTCAAACATCACCCAAAACACTCAAAACTGCCTTAAAATCACTTTCTGGGCAGTTTTGAGCACTTTGGTGAATTTGGACGAATTTATGTAACAAATTTAATCACAACACTTATAAACACAAACTAAATTGATTTCTAACTAATTTGACAAGAAAGTAAAGGGGGATTTAGGTTTTGACGAATTTAAACTAAAAGAACAGATTGTATGTAAAAACAGATAGTAAAGATGAATGTGATGAAAATATGGATGGAAGGCTAGCTAAGGGGTTCATCTCCATACATGTTACACTTGCATAATAAAATGATTTCCAATTGCATTTCAATAAATTATGAAACTCATCACCCCGGGTTAATTAGGTCCGCTTAAATTAACCGTCAAGTTTTCCTTAAGTTAATGAATTGGATGATTGCATACGACAACCCAAAGCATTCCCCACAAGTTCCCTACATGAATTGCATAATAGAGATACAAGCAAGAATCATTAAGTTCTTTGAAAACTATAAGTGTTGACGAGGCATTCGTTACTATGATTGCATGAAACTTATGCCAAGAATTTATTTAACGCGATTGTTTATAAGCAACCTCCACTACTTGTGAATATAAGTTCATAACTATTAGGTGAAACTCACTTATATTCTAGCGTCATATTCATGCATGAAAATTAAGTGTGCACTCTCAATAAACATACATAAATAGGTTATCAATAAAACAGTTAAACAAATTGAATTCACAACTTATGAAACGTAATTAGAAGTAATCAAATCAAAATGCAAGCATAAACATATATTTCGAATTACCCCCTAGCCAAGGGGGTTTTAGTTCCTCATGGTACAAAACAAAGAGAATCAAAGAAACACCTAAACATTCCAACAACTCAAACTTGAATTGTATGAACGTTTAGGCCCTCTTCTCTTCCATTCCTCATTCGTACAAAACAAAGAGTATTGAAATTAAACATTGAAATCAAAGAAACACCTAAACATTCCAACAACTCAAACTTGAATTGTATGAACGTTTAGGCACTCTTCTCTTCCTCTTCGTTGTAGCACAAGGTCTAAGGATAGTTTGATGGTGTGAATGATTTGGGTAGTGGTGCAAAATGGAAGGATGGTGTTTGGATTAATAGGGAAACTCACGGCAAAAAAGGGGGAAGTGTTTGTGGTATGTACAATGGATGAATTTCTGAAATGGAGGAGTGAATGAAAATGTGTATGAATGAGTGTATGAGAATGAATTGAGGTGTGTATCGTTTTTATAGGGAGATGAATGGATGGGAGAGGGAACATGACAGCTAGGTTAAGTGAATGCATGTGCAAAACAGCTAGGATGAATGCATGTGGATGTTTGGTGGCTGAAATGATGAAGTGGGAAGTGCATGTGCTGAAATGATAAAAGGGGAAGTGCATGTGGGTTGGAAATATAAAAGGGGAATGCATGTGGCTGCAAGGTGTGGTGAATGATGATGAATGCATGTGGAAATGTTTTGGGAGAAAATGGGAGTGCATGTCAATGATGGTGTTTGGTGCTGAAAATGAATGTGTTTGCATGTGAATTAAAGCTAGGGTGAATGATGATGAATGCATGTGGATTAAAGAGTGAATGGTGGCTGCAAAGTGAATGAATAATGAAATGGGAAAGCATGTGCAAGGTTTTGGTGTGAATGATTGAATGTGCATGTGGCTGCAATGGATTAGGAATCCTTCAATTTCGTCCATTCCTTTTGCTCCAAACATAAGCTATCCATTCCAAGTCCAATTTTGCTCCAAAATGCTCCAAAATGCATCTTTTTGCTTCCTTAGCCATATGAACCTAAAAACACACGAAAATGGCTTAAACTACTAAAACAACTATGAATTAACAATATAAATGCACGAAAACAAGCTAAGTAAGTCGCCTAAATATGCTCCTATCACTGGACCTCCATTGGAGATGATTTTTTCTTCATTTCGGCCTATAAAAGAAAATATAGCCCTATGGCCCAATCCATTGGAGACGGCTGAAGGGGCTACGTTTAGCCTTATCCAGATTATAGCCCTGCAAAAAATTATTTTTTAATGAACAGTGTCAGACCATATCTATATACAATCTTAAGCTGAAAGGGGCTATTTTTTAGCTCCCTCAATAATTTATTATTTTAAGTTTGTTCTTTCATTTATCGGTTAATTAAATTAAACTACCATATTAAATAAGGTTTCTAGACTTATTTTGAGGGTCACTTGTCACTAAATGTTGTCTTAAGTTTCATGTTATTAAATATTTTAATTTTACTTGCATGTTTGTTAACAACCTTGACATTGAAATGAGGTAATATAGTATGGAATGGTGAAAATGATGTGAGAAATGGTTTAGGTATTTATAGGAAAAATTAGAATTTTTAAAATTTTTTTTTTTTTTCGATTTCTTCTAAAAAAACAAACCTACATTACGTCAACTAGCAGCACAGTTGGGCCTAACTTTCAGGGCTGGCTGGCTAGTTATGTTTGCCTAGCTTTTTGACCATTTGGCTATATTTTGGCCTGGTGGGTCCCAAATTTTTTTGGCCCGGCCCTCCATTGGAGATGGGTTTTGTGTCAAAACAGGCTATGTTTTGGCCTATAGTCCTTTGGTCAGCTCAGTTGGAGATGACCTTAGTGTAGATAATATTGTTTTTGTTCAAAATAAATAAATAAAAATAAAATCTCCCTATCATAAGGGCATGAAAGGGAAATGTTCGAGCAAAGATTTCTCTGGAGAAAGATCATCGAACCTCAGCACAGCTTCCCAAGGGATTGGCATTTTGGACGTGTAGTCGGGCTCTTGCCTGTTGATGTGCTATAAGAAGAGGACATAGTTAGTTCTGAAATGTGCCTTTGTGGGGCCTTAGGTGTAGGCCTTGAGACTTACAATCAAAACTAACTAAGTGCTAGGCGTGCCACTACTATCTCACTATAGCAGATGTAGAACAAGTGTGTTTTTAGTTGATTACTTGCGCCCCAAGTTACTCGGACTTCTTGTTATCAAAGGATTTTCATGGATGGGTTAAGTCCACATTAAGTTCTTTTTTCTTGCCTAGTAAACAAGGACTTTTAGTTCAAAGTCTTGTATGTTCAAATGAAGGGAGTCCAGGGCCCTTTAAGTCATTTATGTGGTTCTTGATTAATTTTAATGATAACATATCCATTAAACTACCCAGATCTAGATGCCAATGGAACTCTTAAGATAGGAAAACTGATGGAAATAACTTGAATACATATTGGAGAATGCATTAAGTAATAGATCTACAAATTTAGAAAACAAACAAAAAGCCTCGGGCAAGATTTCACCTTGTCTGGCAAGGTTGAACCTCTTGCAATCGCTTCTCCTTGAATTAACAGGGGTTTATATGCTAAAAAGGGATGGATGGTAAACAAGTTTACACAAGAGAATCAATACTACGCCACTAGGGAGATACCAGAGCTTTAAACTGGACAAGAGATAGCTTGTTGCTACAAATGACTAAATTTGGGTTGATTTCAACTTTTGGATGCACATCTGGCTTGAGAACAGAGTTTTTATGTTTGTTTGTTTGATTGGTTGAGTGTCCTTGTCTCTAGGGCCTCTTCCTCAGTTTATAAGCAATTTAGCCTGACTGTTGTAACTTTGTTATTGCCCGAAAGCACTTAGAGGGTAGTAAGTCACTAGATCTTTAATTGGAATGCCACTAGAAAGTATTCTTTGGCTAGTAATAGGTTAGTCTCCATCACTTGTCTCGTCAATGGTAAGCACGAGGCTTGTATTTGGCTGAAAAGGCTTCAATTTGCCTTTAGGCTCAGTGCTGGGCTTTAGGCAAGTCCCCTTTTAGTTAGCATCTTTGGGCTTTCCTTCATTCAAATCCAATGTTCAAATATTAACCTAAACAGTGCCCCCTTTAATCATTGTTAAGTCTGCAACCCAAGACGCTAATAATGATTAATAACCATCACACGCCTTCACTCGGGACTTACACCGTTTAAAACAGTTGTTGTTAACTAAACCTTTGCACTAACCCACGAATTCCATCGTTAAGTAACCACTTACTATATAATTCTCACTTAAACCCTTTGGTTAAATACCTTAGCAACTTCAAACCTTCGAATTCCCAGAACTTCCCAGAATTCTCAAAGCATTCAGACTTTCCAAAAACTTCTCTCGTTCTTCAGTTCTTGCCCCCTAATTCTAATTTTCTTCCCATCTTCTCCTCAAAATCAACTAATGGCACCCAAAATTGTTCGAACTCAATCTCCCTGTGAGACTAGTCAGGGGATTTCCATCATGCGTTGCTTGCTCAACAGCCTTCATCGCCCTTGAGCAGGCCTGTATACTGAACTTTTCTTCGATGAGGGATGAGTACATCTCTTGGGGCTTGCATGGACTTCTCAGGTCCCTGTAGCTGTAGAAAACAATATGCCCAAGGAGAATTGGTATACCCCCAACCCATTTCAGGCTAAGTCGGGTATTTTGTCTTCTAAATGGTCAAATCACTGTTGCGACTTCCCATTTATGAAGGATAAGGCATAGACATAATGGATAAACAAGCTCGAGCCCATATTTAAAAGGAAATAGATGAACAACGAAATTTATGACCTGATAATGTTGTCCAAGTCGACCATGATTGCTAAGCCGAAGCTACTCACTACGGCTTTTCTCTTTTAGAACTCGGGCACCAATACCTTCGACTTTAGGATGGGCCCCATGTCTTTGACCATCTTCGATATGACGCAAGTCTTCAGGCTAAGGCACTTGGGCAAGGTCATAGATGTCACCCATGACTGGTCATTGGCTTCTACAATATCCTCAGAAAGGTGTATTGTGTCCAACTTCTGTTTCAGGACTTTTATGGCATTAAGGAGCAACTGAGCAGCTTTAATCATATTGTTTGATTCCACTTGTGAATATAAAGCTATCTTCTTTTGCACTGATATCCACAAGCCCAAATTTCCCTATAGCTTCTGCTTTCTTGATCACTTCATCATCATAGGTGTATGCTTTGGGATCAACTACCACGACCTTGTCGATTTTAGGATCAATGTCAAAGACTTTGGTAGGACTTGTGGAAGAAGGTTCTGCTATGAAGGCAATGATTAAAAAGGTGTCTTCTGAAATTGAGAGGTTGGAAGAGCAACTGTCTGTACTTAAGGCTGAATAAGTGACCTTAACCAACCAGTTTCACCAGAAGATTGAAGAGGTCAAGAAAGTAAATGTTGAAGTTGAAGATGCTGAAGCACAGTTAGCTAATAATAACATTGCTTTAGAGGAGCCGAGTAGAATCTTCACTATCATGCAGACATACCATTCTAGGATAGCTGCCTTAGCCAAGGATGTTAAACTATTGAGCTGATTCTTATGTAACTTCAACATTCAATGAAATGACAATAACTTCTTTAATCCACTTTAGCTTGCATTTCCTCTTTGAAACTCAACTATGATGAGCATATAAGCTGATTTTTGGATTTCTTACAATGTCTAAACTTCTTCAATGTAACAATCCCTAACATCCCACAAGGTTGGGTGATATTTCTTCAAAAACTTAGCATTAATTGGATGCCTCTGTAAGCTTCCTTCCACATCTGCAAAGTAATATCCTCATTTGTCTAGTACATGGTTAATAATGAAAGGACCCTCCCAAGTCGGACTCAACTTCCCAAAGCCTTTGATTTGAGCTCCCATAGGTAGCACTGTTTTCCATACTAATTCCCCCTCCTTGAAGGTTTTTAATTTTACTTTTTTGTTGTATGCTCGCGCAACAACTCTCTTCCTTTCTTGAATTTTATTTAAAGCTTTAATTCGGACTACATCCAAGTTCTCAATTTCTTGACACATAGCCTGAATGTATTCTTCAATGTGTAGCCTGAATTGGTTCTGAATTCTAATAGAACTTACATTAATCTCCATGAGGAGTACAATATCTTGCCTGAATGTTAGAGCATAAGGAGTAGTTCCAGTTGCTGTCATCTTGAAGGTTCTATAAGCCCACAAAGTATCTCTTATCTTCTCATGCCACTTTTCTGGACTCTCGGCTACCATTCTTTTAATAATGTTTACCAAGATCTTATTGCTGGCTTCTGCTTGACCATTTGACTAAGGTAGTAAGGACTAGATTAGATCATCTTTATCTTGAACTTACTTGCAAATTCTTCTACTTCATTCGAAATAAAAGATGGCCCATGGTATGTAATAATTGTCTCAGGCACCCAAAATCTGTGTAGGATCTTGGTTTCAATGAACTTCTTGACTGCAGTTAAGGTGATAGATTTCACAGCTGAAGCTTCTACCTACTTAGTGAAGTAATCTGTTGCCGCGATTATGAATGTATGTCCTTTGCTAGAAGCTGGATAAATTTGCCCGTTGAAGTCCATTGCCCGCCCTCTAAAGGGCCAAAGCTTGACCACGGGGTTCAAGGGTACTAAGGGCACATGTTGGAAAGGTCCATGTCTTTGGCATTTTTCACACCCTCGGGCATAAGCTTTGCAGTCTTTCTCCATCTCGAGCCAGAAATAGCCATATCTTCTAAGCAACCATCTCATTTTAGTTCCAACCTGATATGCCCACAGATTCCTTCATGTACTTCGACCATTACCCTTATTGATTCTTCTTAGCCTAAACATTTTAGCAACAATCCATCTGGAGTTTTTCTTAGTAGATTTTCCTCCCACAAAACATACTTAGTTGCTTGTCGTCTATTTTTCTTACTTGTGGAGAAGGATGGATCTTTCAAATATTGAACAATAGGTGTCCTCCAATCCTCTATCTTCATTTCTTCAATCATCATATCTAGGCTGAATCCCCTTTCAAAGATAGAAGGGAGATTTCTTTTCTAAACTTCTATATCCCCTTCAAACTTCCTTTCTTGGATATGTGCTCCAGAACCCAATTATGCCATCTCATTGGCAATTGCGTTTAACTCTCTGGGGATATGGTTGACTAATATTTCAGTGCGCCAATAGCCTAATAGTTGTGTAGATGCCAAATAGTAACTTGCTATGGTGATGTGTCTGGACTTGTATTCTCCATTTAACTAATTGATCACCAATTCTTAATCACCAAACATCTCAACTTCAGTTGCCCTTAACTCTATTAAGATTTCTAGGCCAATTATCAATGCTTCATACTCTGCCGATTGTTGGTAGTCTCTTGATAAGCCATGAAGAATGAATAACAATGGTGAGTACCTTTGGGATCAATGATGACAATCCCAACTCCAGTAGTATTTTGAGTGCAAGAACCATTAAAATACAATCTCTAAGAAGTGATCCAGAGGGTAGTTATTTTTTTTATCTCTAGCTGGATCCATTCTTTTCTGCCCAAGAAGGCTGTGCTTGATGGGATCCACACACTGGCTACTTCCAGAGTTCTTGGGATGTTGATAATCTCATCTTGAGACTCCTGGTGCTCAGCCAAGAAGTCTGCAATTACTTGTCCCTTGATCGCTCTTTGAGGCACATATTGAAAGCTGGACTCTGTTAGTGCTAGAATCCAATTTCCAATCCTTCCAGTTAGCATTAGCTTTGATAACATGTACTTGATCACATCAGTCTTGGCAATGATGTGGATGTGGCAAGGCAACATGTAATGCCTTAGCTTGCAGGCAATGAAGTATAGAGCCAAACACAACCTTTCTATTGGTGTGTATCTTGTCTCTACCTTAGTAAGGATTATACTGAAGTAGTATATTGCTTGTTCCTTCCCACCTTCATTGTTTTGGACCAGCAAGCTTCCCATTGATTTTTTAGAGGCAGAAATATAAATTTTTAAAGGCTTCCCCCTCTGAGGTAGCATGAGCACTAGTGGAGAGGCCAAGTAAGCCTTTATTCTGTCAAAGGCCTCTTGGTGGGGAAGACCCTACTCAAACTCTTCTTTGTCTTTCAATCTTAACAGAGGGGTTAACGGCTGAATCTTGCCCTTCAAGTTAGTAATGAATCTCCTCAACAAGTTACCTTTCCCCAGCAGCCTTTGCAGTTGTACTTTATTGGTAGGCGGATGTGATTCCATTATTACCCGAACTTTGTTCTTGTCAACCTCTCTACCTTTTTGATGACCAAGGAATCCCAAAAAGTTGCCCGACCTTACCCTAAAAGCATATTTCTTTGGATTCATTTCTAGCTTATGGATCCTCATTCTTGTTAAGGCTTGTCGGATGTCTACCAATTGATGTTCTTCAGTTTTAAACTTCACCACGATGTCATCAATGTATACTTCCATGCTATAGCCAATCAAGTCATGAAAAATGGCTTTCATCGCTCTTTGATAGGTTGCTCCAGCATTTTTTAGCCCGAATGACATTACCAAGTATTCATATGCTCCAACATGACCTGCGCACCTAAAAGCTATTTTGCGTATATCTTTTTTAGCCATTTTTATCTGATTATGACCGGCATTTCCATCCATGAAAGATAGGACTTTGTGTTTGGCAACTACATATATGGATAAGTCAGCCATGGGCATGGGATATTCATCTTTAGGCATGACTCCATTAATGTTTTTATAGTCAACACAACATCGAATTGCATTAGTTATAGCCTTTAATATAGGTACAATGTTGGCCAACCACTCGACATATTTGGCAGGCCTAATAAATCCAGCCTTTACCAGTCTCTCAATCTCTTCTTTGACTTTTTCTTCTATCTCTTTTGACATCCTCTGTGGTGCTTGCTTCACATGTTTATATCCCTCCTTAATAAGCATTATGTGTTTTACTAAGGTTGAATCTAAAGCTGGTATCTCGGTGTAATGCCAAGCAAAATAGTCTTTAAACTCATGCAGAAAGCTGACTATCTTTGCCCGGACTTCAACTTCCAACAAGCCACTGATTTGTATAGGTCCTAGATCTCCTTTAGTCCCCAAATCAATGGTTTCCAAGGGATCTTGTACCTCTGGTGCTGGCTTATTGGGTTCTGCACACAAAAATTCGACCAATTCTAGACTCTCAAGCAAGTCTTCTGGTCTATCCAAGTCATATATACATTCAGCCATTTGTATGTTTGCTTCCAACTCCTCTCTAAAAAACTTTTTTTCACTTTTGTTCTGGTTGCTTGATATTTCTTCCTCTTGTTCCTCGGCCAAGCTCTCCATTTCCTGCTTCCTCTATCTTCCATACACCAACAGTTTTTTTTATTAAGGACTTGACTGCAGCTACTTGGTTATTTTCTTCTTTATTCTGACATTACTGGTGTTGGGGAGTTAGGACAATATGGGGTCTATCCCATTCTTCCTTGGTGAGGAACAATCCTTGCTCCAAAAGCTTCTGGGCCGCCACCTTAGTCGGGTGGCCATTCTCATCAGCTCATAAGCACTGGAGAATCTCAATACTAGGATTATAAAAGCTGGTTTCTACCACAATGATAGTAGGGAGAAATGGCCGTGACTCGGCCTCCATCATCTCCCAAAATCTTAGTCATATGGCTCATTCCTCATGGTAAACTGTTACTTGTTGATGCAGGGAAAGCACAGAGAAACTCTGATGAATCCAATCTCAGCCTAGTAAAACTCTATAGGTGGAAGTATTATCCACAACAAAGAAGGTTATCATGATTTGCTTGGAGCCCAAGTCAACCTCGAGGGGCAATATACCATGAGTTCTAGTGATAGCTCCAGAGAAACTGGAAACTGTTAGATCTGTGGGGATGAGATCTTCTTCACTTCTACACACCTTTTTCATCTGCTTATATGGTAACACATTGACCGTAGCTCCTCCATCAATCAAAAGCCTCTTGAAGAGTACTTCCTCCAGATGAGCAGTTATATATATAGGCTTGAGATGGTTAACTAGAGCTAAATTCAAGCAATTGAAGACTATTCTGTCTAAGTATACTCTCTCGGGCTCTTTCTTTGTGAGCTCGGGCAAACCTATTCTGCCCGACTCCTTTTTTACTCTTTCTTCAACACTAACATGTGCCATCATAGGTTCTATTGCCACGTAATCACCCTCTATTATGGCAGGTTGATCATGTTTGGGACAAAACATGGTAGATAAAACAACTGTCATGTTTACATGGAAGTTGTTAGGTCCAGGTAAATCCTCATTCTTGGCCCTAATGTCGTCCATAAATTCATCTAACCAGACTTGTGCTTTTTTTGGCAACATCAGCTCAAGCAACCTTTTTTCCCAAGTTATGCCAAAGTTCTTTGACTACACTAAGTTTTCATAGAGAGTATCAACCAGTAACGGTAGAAGCATTCCTCTCAGACGAGATAGTTCCAAAACATATTGGCTCCAGGCTCCATCTTAGTGTTAGTATTATTACTATGTCCTCTTGAGCTATCCTTAGGATTCTACACTTCCCAGGTAAGGGCTCTGTGGCACATAATCTCCTTCCTCAGTTTTGATATTTGCCTTTTCTACCTCATTTTGTTTCTCTAATAAAGTTGATTTTTTCCCTCATGAGGTACTTTCTCAAACTGAACATTTTCAGAGGTTCTAAGGCAGTGGGGACTTTTAATAAGTTCATGTGAGCTTTGTGCTGCCTCTAAACTCTCTTGATCATAAAGGCTCCCATTTCCTTGACAGGTCTCCCATCTTTTCCTACTACGTACCATTTCTGCTCGAGTCAAGTAAAATCTTTCTTGGTGAATGGGGATATAATGCTCTTTGTTCTTCCCTTTATTCTGACATCATTGTAACTTGGTTGGGGAGGCCATACATCCACCCATTTTGGTATTTTGGCTTTTCTATCCTCCACCTCTTTGAAGGCTTCATAATTTCTTAATACCTCTGATGAGCCATTTGGTTGAAAATCTCCCCCCAACCTTTAGAAAACATTTCTGGAAGTTTCTTTCTCAACTGCCCGCATGATACTTCTACGGCCTTCTTGTTCATTTCTCTCTTCTTTTAATCAATTCTTGATCAATAATAGCTCCTGATGCTGGCACTTCTAACTCACATTCACACTGGCACTTACTACACAACACTAACCTTTTAACTATGGTTGTTTTGAGTTTCTCGGGCAGCTTGACAGTTCCTTTTGTTAGTTTGTCAACTTGCCTTCTTTCTACTTTCACTTCCCAGGTGGCTCTTCCTTTCCCTTTTTCAGCCCAAGTTAGGTTGATCATGTTTATTAGGGCATCCGAAAAGGGATTCGTGTCAATCATCATATTGGCCTGTGGTTTTTCTAACAGTAACTTTCCCTTCACTATTAGGCCTTGTATCCAATCCCTGAACTAGACATAGTTGGTTATGGAGTAATTGAAGGTATAGAATACGTCTTTCCTCTTAGGTCTTCTGGTGTAGGCATCTTTTTGGTATTGTCGAGCACAATCACTCTTGCCCGCACCAACTCTTCATAGATCTTTGAGGCCTTAGTTAGATCAAAAGAATAACTCTGGTATTTAGGGGGCTTCATAGGGACAAATCCACCATCATTCATCACTATTTTCTGATCCTTGACTAGTTGAACTAAACCATTCACTATTAAAGGTTTAAAAGGGGTAGTCATCTCTGCCACACATGTCCATTCCTTCTCTTCCATGACCATTATTTTGTTTTAGCTCAGCTCCTTCAAACTCCACTTGGTGAATTGCAGCTTTATTTTTGTAAAAAGGATGAGCCTTAAATGAGTGCTTCACTTGATGTTCCTTAAGCAACAACTTTTCGTACTTTGTGGCAACAATTACTAACTCTTGTAACTTATTGAATTGTACATCATTAAACTTTTTCTTCAAATGCAGCCTTAAAGCCTTCTGAGCAATGGATACGAGTTGGGCATGATTAATAGGGAATTGACACCTCATTCTTGTCCTTCTGAACCTCATCACGAAGTCTTCTATAGACTCATGTTTGTATTGCTTCACTTACACTAGGTCATTAATAAACATCTCGGGCTTCATCTTATAGAACTGCTCATGGAAAGCCATCTCCATTTGCCACCAGTTAGCAATAGAATTGGGGGGTAACGGAGAATACCATTAAGATGCTAGGCCAACCAACGAGTTCCCAAACAATCTTAACTTATAATTAGAATTGTCTTTAAATGCCACGCAATGATTGGAGAACTTGAAGATGTGATCTCTAGAGGATGCACTGTCATCATCTCCATTAAAAGTGGGAAACGCAAGCATCTTGAAGTTGAGTGGAAAAGGATTATGCTCATCAATATACTCCGGGTATGGCTTTTGGTAAGTGATCATGAACAGCAGGCTAGCCTGAGGTTGAGCATTATGGGCCACCATCCTTCTTAAATCAGTTAACTCGTCTTTAGGCTGCTGGTTAGATGTATTATTGTATGAGATATGTAAGGCTCCTTATTTCGGGTTGCGATCATTGCTCGACAAGGTTTCCTTCTTTGGGTCGGGCTGTCTCCACTTGGCATCCCCTATCTTATTGGCCAATGGTGGGGGCCTATAAGGAGGAGGCTTGTCTTCCTTGGTAAGCTCGCCTTTTCCACTGGATTCTCCGATTAACTGGGGCATCCCATACTTCTTTCTTTCTTGCCCGTTCTACCTCTAGTACCTAGTGAAAATAATAGGGGGTCGGGCAACTCTGTTTCTAAGATCTCTTCCAATAGTGGCTAACTAGCTCCAAATCCTTCCTTGTTTTTTCCTTTATCCCTCTTTTCCTTAAGCATAGGAAATAAAGGGATAACTGGTTCTTTCTTAGGGCTATATTCCCTCAACATTTCCCTGACATAACCATTCTTTGGAGTAGAGTACTCCAAATTTAATCTTCTTTGTAGACTCCTTGTTAAGGAACAAAGTTTGCTTACTTCTCCTCTTGTTTCCAGAGTGATATTCTTCATATTTTTCAGCACTTGTACCATGGTGGCTTGCAAATCTTCATTGGTTACCTTCCCTCCTAACTTCTCGGATGAAGTCGGGCTTTTTAGAATAACTGGTCCTTGCAGGGAAGGAAAATCCTCTAGATGATTTGTCATGCTCGATCTTGGTAAACACTGGGGTGGGCCGTATTTTGTGTTCCACTTGAAGGTTTTCTCCTTCTTTCTTTTTCTTGGCATATAAGACTATGAATATCCTACCGGGCGTGCCAAAACTATGTTCAGGCAAAGATTTCTCTGGAGAAGGATCCTCGGACCTCGACACAGCTCCCCAAGGGATTGGCACTTTGGATGTGTAGTCAGGCTCTTGCTTGTTGATGTGCCACAAGAAGATGACATAGTTAGTTCTGAAAGGTGCCTTTGTAGGGCCTTAGGTGTAGGCTTTGAGGCTCGCAATCAAAACTAACTAAGTGTTATGTGTGCCACTGCTATCTCAGTATAACAGATGTAGAACAAGTGTGTTTTTAGTCGATTACTTGCACCCCAAGTTACTAGGACTTCTTGTTATCAAAGGACTGTCGTGGATGGGTTAAGTCCACATTAAGTTCTTTTTATTGCCTTGTAAATAAGGACTTTTAGTTCATAGTCTTGTATGTTCAAATGAAGGGAGTCCAGGCCCCTTTAAGCCATTTATGTGGTTCTTGATTGATTTTAATGATAACATATTCATTAATCTACCCAGATCTAGATGCTAATGGAACTCTTAAGATAGGAAAACTGATGGAAATAACTTGAATACATATTGGAGAATGCATTAAGTAATAGATCTACAAAATTAGAAAACAAACAAAGAGCCTCGGGCAAGATTCCACCTTGTCTGGCAAGGTTGAACCTCTTGCAATCGTTTATCTTTGAATTAACAGGGGTTTATGTGCTAAAAAAGGATGGATGGTAAACAAGTTTACACAAGGGAATCGACACTATGCCACTGAGGGAGATAACAGAGCTTTAAACTGGACAAAAGATAGCTTGTCACTAAAAAGGACTGAATCTGGGTTGATTTCAGCTTTTGGATGCAAATCTAGCTTGAGAACAGAGTTTGTATGTTTGTTTGTTTGATTGGTTGGGTGTCCTTGTCTCTGGGGCCTTTTCCTCCTTTTATAGGCAATTTAGCCCGACTGTTGTAACTTTGTTCTTGCCTGAAAGCACTTGGAGGGTAGTGAGTCACCAGCTTTTTACTTGGAATGCCACTAGAAAGTATTCTTTGGCTTGTAGTAGGTTAGTCTCCATCACTTGTTTCTTCAATGGTAAGCACGTGGCTTGTACTTGGTTGAGAAGACTTCAATTTGCCTTTGGGCTTGGTGCTAGGCTTCGGGCAAGTCCCCTTTTAGTTGGCATCCTTGGGCTTTCCATCATTCAAATCCAATGTTCAAATATTAACCCAAACAGGAAAAGATCAATAGAGAAAGCTCAGAGCTGATCGAGCGATAAAGGTGTTGGGTTTGTAGATGACATGACTAGAGGTAGAGTGATTGATGAAAATACGAAGGTAGAGTTCATGTGGAGTAAACACCAGCGAGGAGGGGGTGGCTATTGGGGCGGTTATGGTGGTTGTGTGTTGCCTTCGGTAGGGGACCGTTAGAGGGTTGGATAGGCTAAGGTTTCATTTTTTTTTTATTTATAGTTTTTTTTTATTTAGTAATCTTTTACGATTTTCTTATTTTCTTTTTATTTTATCTCTTACTCTTATTTTTAAATCAATTTGAGACATATTTAAAAAAATATTATAGTTATTGGATGGAAAGGATCACATTGACTAATGAAGTAAAACCCAAGGACGAAATCGATCAAATTAAAAATATGGGGACTAAATTGTTAAAGGGGTAAAACACAGGGACTAATTTAACATTTAGGCCAAAGAAAAATGCTCCGGTTCTGAGTTCTAGGGGTTAAGGAGGCATTTTCTCCAAAGAAGTGGTACGTTATCAATTGGATACTTTTGTTGGCCCAATTTAATATCTACACTCAACTCTCCGAAGAACCCCAACTCAAACTGAACTGGTAAATAAATTATGGCTTATTAATTGATTTGCACCCTTAAACTCATTTAAAACTCATTTAGTCTCATTTTACACTCTGAAATTGGTTTTGTCTCACTTTGCCCTATGAAACTGCTATTTTTGTCTCATTTAGTTTCAATCCACCCATTTTCATCTATTCCATCAAATAGACGTTAAATTAAAGGATAGTATGGACATTTTATTTTTAACACCTCTTTGCCTCCAACTTGCCTACTAAAAAAATCCCAATTCCATTTTTGAAACTCTAGTTTAGACCTCCTATGTCTCTCTTACGAACTAGTGTGAAGTTGTAGCTACAGATGGACTGTGTTTCAAAAGAAAATAATGGGGTGTGTTCCAAAATCTAGTTCAAGCCACTTATTGAATTCAACGGCTACAACTATATGTCCATATCAATCCCTAATAGAGACAGACAGGGTTGAATTAGACTTATCGAAAATGGAATTATGATTGCTTTAGCAGGCAAATTCGAGATAAAGAGTTGTGTCAAAAATAAAATGTCTATTCTACCCTTTAATTTTACATTTATTTGACAAAATTGACAAAAATGACCAATTTCAGATGGTAAAATGATATTAAATGACAGTTTCATACGGCAAATCAATTAATAAGCTAGAAAGAATATATGTATTTATTTAATTTTAGGACTCAATTCACACACCCATTTTTACCTCCCATGCACCTTTTTCAGCCATTGATCTTCAGTTCATTTGATCTGTCGGTTGAAAATTGAGAGGGGTGTATAAGAAGTAAAAATGGGTGATAGCACTAACCTTTTTTTATTTCATTCTAATACCAACTCAATGAATTCATAAAGCCCAATCCAATTGTTTTTGTCACAGCCCAATGCAATTATATAACTTTTTTTTGGGAATAATTGGGGAAAATAACTGTAATTTGGACCTTATATAGAATTATAGCCACTCTTTTAAGTTTATGATAATTATAACCAAAGTTGATATGAATTTACTAATTTTCCCTTGATGACTAAAATCCTCCTATTTTGCTCTTACCCGTGGGGCCCTTATATTTCACCTTCTTAACTAGGATTGGACTAGCTTTATGACTAAAGTCGTCCTTTTTCGATCAAACCCACCGTCGAAGCCTGAATGTTCGCCTCCGCTACTTCCTTTTTTTTTTTGCAAGTCGACTTCTGTCCTATAATCATCGAACCAAGTTCATTTTTTCATGTCTTCTGGTTCTAGATAACCATTCACGGCGAGAAGCGTGGGCTGATAGATTAGAAATGAGAGATAGTAGTAAAAAGACACACGAGTGTCGTTTTAATTTTGTTTTTTGGTTTTTTTTTAGAAAACCTTATTTTAAGGGTATGTAATACTTTCACATCAACGTTTGGTTATAATTATTATAAACTTAAAAGGATGGTTATAATTCTACTTAGCGTCCAAATTTGGTTATTTTTCCAAATTTCTCTTTTTCTTTATCAAAGCCCATTAAATAGTTTTTGTTTTGTCATGACTAATTTTAGTTTTGGAACCCTAATCTCTATCTCATTCTTGTTTCTCACTTTCTCTCCGCTGTTTTTCAAGTCAATTTAGCTTGCAGAAAATGAGAAAAGAACATGAAAAAAAACAAGATATAGAAAAAACCGAGAGCGAACGAACCGAACCGATCCAAGCTTGTTTCATTTGGTTCGATTTTTGTACTAAAAAGTTTCATTCTAGGACCAAACTGAAGCGATGGCAATAATTAGTTTGGTTGAAAGAGTCAACTGGACGATGCCCACCTTGAATTTGGTAGCCATCTTTTAAGGAGGGTGTATTCTGGGCCTGGCAAACGGGTCGTGTCTGTCGTGTTCGTGTCGTTTTCGTGTAACACCTGTTATCTTAACGGGTCGTGTCGTGTCACACCCGTTAAGAAAAAAATATATATTTTTTTAAATTTGCACATACCACACATTGCCACATAAATATTACTTCAAAACATTAAAACATTTGTCGTTTAAGTACTATATCTACACTCGAAAATAAGAGCCTAATAAAAAAATAATACATACACTACTCATCTATTACAAATATTAAATGTGCAAGGATATGCAAAATGAAAGAGTTTTTGTTTTCAAGATTGTAAGTCTTTCTCAAAAGTTTACACTTCTATCTAAAAAATCTTCAATTTACATCGATCATCATGAAATTATATTGAAACTTTGGCTTGATCTATTGCCTTGAAGAGTTATGTTGAAGATGTTTTCAGTAAGGTTTTCCACGTCAGAACTCTCTTCCGCATAAACTAAGTATAGAAAAACCAAACATTAAAAATCATTCAAATTATAAGGAAGTTTACCAAAATAATTATGAAAAGAAATAAAATAATAATACTATACCATATAAAAATATATTAAAATAACCGTTAAATCGTGATTTTTCGTATATAACCGTCGAAAGGCTTTGTCCCGTTACTTGATCTCTGAATATTTGTTTTTTGTGATTTTCTGTTGATATGATCTCCAAGCATATACAAATAAGTTTGACAGTTTGGATCGTTGAAATTAGTTTTGGAGAAGTGGTATCCCAACAACACGATAGATTGACTAACACTTAGAGTTTATTTATACTTTCATTAAGTATAACATAAGATTTTGTGGTATCCACTTGTGTAAATATTTTAAATTGAAGATCGAATTCATTCATTGTATTCATATAGGGTCAAGGAGTGTACTTGTAAAAAATCATCAAAATCGGAGTTAAAATAACCGTTAAATCGTGATTTTTCGTTTATAACCGTCAAAAAGCTTTGTCCCGTTACTTGATCTCTGAATGTTTGTTTTTTTTTATTTTGTGTTAATGTGATCTCCAAGCATATACAAACAAATTTGACCGTTTGGATTGTTGAAATTAGTATTGGAGAATTCGTATCCCATCAAAACGATAGATTGACTTAACACTTAAGAGTTTATTTATACTTTCATTAAGTATAACATAAGATTTTGTGGTATCCACTTGTGTAAATATTTTAAATTGAAGATCGAATTCATTCATTGTATTCATATAGGGTCAAAGAGTGTACCTGTAAAAAATCATCAAAATCGGAGTTAAAATAACCGTTAAATCGTGATTTTTCGTTTATAACCGTCGGAAAGCTTTGTCCCGTTACTTGATCTTTGAATGTTTGTTTTTTGTGATTTTTTGTTGATGTGATCTCCAAGCATATACAAACAAGTTTGACGGTTTGGATCGTTGAAATTAGTTTTGGAGAATTCGTATCCCAACAAAACGATAGATTGACTAACACTTGGAGTTTATTTATACTTTCATTAAGTATAACATTAGATTTTGTGGTATCCACTTGTGTAAATATTTTAAATTGAAGATCGAATTCATTCATTGTATTCATATAGGGTGAAGGAGTGTACCTGTAAAACATCATCAAAATCGGAGTTAAAATAACTGTTAAATCGTGATTTTTCGTTTATAACAGTCGAAAAGTTTTGCCCCGTTACTTGATCTCCGAATGTTTGTTTTTTGTGATTTTTTTGCTGATGTGATCTCCAAGCATATACGAACAAGTTTGACGGTTTAGATCGTTGAAATTAGTTTTGGAGAATTCGTATCCCATCAAAATGATAGATTGACTAACACTTAGAGTTCATTTATACTTTCATTAAGTACAACATAAGATTTTGTGGTATCCACTTGTGTAAATATTTTAAATTGAAGATCGAATTCATTCATTGTATTCATATAGGGTCAAGGAGTGTAGCTGTAAAAAATCATCAAAATCAGTGTTAAAATAACCGTTAAATCGTGATTTTTTGTTTTTAACCGTCGAAAAGCTTTGTCCCGTTACTTGATCTCTAATTGTTTGTTTTTTGTGATTTTTTGTTGATGTGATCTCCAAGCATATACAAACAAGTTTGACGTTTAGATTATTGAAATTAGTTTTGGAGAATTCGTATCCCAACAAAACGATAGATTGACTAACACTTGGAGTTTATTTATACTTTCATTAAGTATAACATAAGATTTTGTGGTATCCACTTGTGTAAATATTTTAAATTGAAGATCGAATTCATTCATTGTATTCATATAGGGTCAAGGAGTGTACCTGTAAAAAATCATCAAAATTGGAGTTAAAATAACCGTTAAATCGTGATTTTTCGTTTATAACCGTCGAAAAGTTTTGTCCCGTTACTTGATCTTTGAATGTTTGTTTTTTGTGATTTTTTGTTGATCTAATCTCCAAGCATATACAAACAAGTTTGACGGTTTGGATCGTTGAAATTAGTTTTGGAGAATTCGGATCCCATCAAAACGATAGATTGACTAACACTTGAGAGTTTATTTGTACTTTCATTAAGTATGACATAAGATTTTGTGGTATCCACTTGTGTAAATATTTTAAATTGAAGATCGAATTCATTCATTGTATTCATATAGGATCAAGGAGTGTACCTGTAAAAAATCATCAAAATCGGTGTTAAAATAACCGTTAAATCGTGATTTTTCGTTTATAACCGTCGGAAAGCTTTGTCCCGTTACTTGATCTTTGAATGTTTTTTTTTGTGATTTTTTGTTGATGTGATCTCCAAGCATATACAAAAAGTTTGACGGTTTGGATCGTTGAAATTAGTTTTGGAGAATTCGTATCCCAACAAAACGATAGATTGACTAACACTTAGAGTTTATTTATGCTTTCATTAAGTATAACATAAGATTTTGTGGTATCCACTTGTGTAAATATTTTAAATTGAAGATCGAATTCATTCATTGTTTTCATATAGGGTCAAGGAGTGTACCTGTAAAATCATCAAAATCGGACTTAAAATAACCGTTAAATCGTGATTTTTCGTTTATAACCGTCGAAAAGTTTTGTCCCGTTACTTGATATCTGAATGTTTGTTTTTTGTGATTTTTTGCTGATGTGATCTCCAAGCATATACAAACAAGTTTGACGGTTTGGATCGTTGAAATTAGTTTTGGAGAATTCGTATCCCATCAAAACGATAGATTGACTAACACTTAGAGTTTATTTATACTTACATTAAGTATAACATAAGATTTTGTGGTATCCACTTGTGTAAATATTTTAAATTGAAGATCGAATTCATTCATTGTATTCATATAGGGTGAAGGAGTGTACCTGTAAAAAATTATCAAAATCGGAGTTAAAATAACCGTTAGATCGTGATTTTTCGTTTATAACCGTCGAAAAGCTTTGTCCCGTTACTTGATCTCGGAATATTTGTTTTTTGTGATTGTTTGCTGATGTGATCTCAAAGCATATACCAACAAGTTTGACGGTTGGGATCGTTGAAATTAGTTTAAGAGAATTCGTATCCCATAAAAACAATAGATTAACTAACACTTAGAGTTTATTTATACTTTCATCAAGTATAACATAAGATTTTGTAGTATCCACTTGTGTAAATATTTTAAATTGAAGATCGAATTGATTCATTGTATTCCTATAGGGTTAAGGAGTGTAGCTATAAAAAATCATCAAAATCGAAGTTAAAATAACCGTTAAATCTTGATTTTTCATTTATAACCATCGAAAAGCTTTGTCACGTTACTTGATCTTTGAATGTTTGTTTTTTGCGATTTTTTGGTGATGTGATCTCAAAGCATATACAAACAAGTTTGACGGTTGGGATCGTTCAAATTAGTTTCGGAGAATTCGTACCCCATCAAGTTCCAATGGTGTATATAGATATATATATATATATATACATATATATATATATACATATATATATATATATATAGACACACACATATATATATATATATGCATATATATATATATTTATTTATTAAGTAGTTTTAAATCTATTTATTTTGTACGTATAATTGATTGGTACACGGAGTTGTACATCACGTGTGTCATGATAAAAATAGTGAGATATGTCATATGTGTGATAAAAAGTTAATAACTTAAAAAAAGAAAAAAAAATTTCTCACCACTTCTATTAATTTTCATTTTTCCCTCTCTTTTTTGTTTCCTTTTCAACTTTTCTTATAATTGTGACAGCCCGTTCCGAAAATTTTAAAACGTACTGGTGAAAAGACGATTTTGCCCCTAGTGTGATTTTTTTACGTTATGTGGTTGTTTTGAGTTGGTGTGGCTGGTTGTGGACCACACACACACACTCTCCCATATTTTCCCTCACCCTTTCCCCTTATCCCTGCACCTGTCCCGTGCCATTTCCCTTCCCATTTTCATATCTATGTGTATGGACACACTCCAAAACCCATGTAATCTTCACAGATCGAAGGAAAAAAGTACATATTCATGCTCGTGAGGTCCGTAGGAGTTCAACCATACCCATTTCAGGTAAGGATACCTTCGTTTTTACGTCGAACTCGGGATACTCGATTTTTGGCACTGTTCATGCACACGTAAATTCTTATGTTTTTTGGAATTTCAAGCTTGTTGGAAGCTTGGTGAGGTCTTTAGGAGGCTCAGGGTGGTTCGTTTGAAGGTTTTGGACGTCGGGATCGCGAGTTTCGAGGTTGGCCGGAGTTGGGGGTATTTTCCCGGTGAGATTTCGTGGATTTTAGCACTTGAAAGTGGTATGATTTTGTTCCTCTCGTTGTAAGCTTCATTTTGGTACCAATTTTGTGAAATTTGGTTGAAAAACGAAGAAGATATCACGATTTGAAATTTTCCCGATTTTCCGGCGCCGGCGACGGGGCCGGAGCCTCGCCGGAAAAGACGACGGAATATTCTGTCAGTTTGGATAGAATATTCCTAACGCCGTTGATGGAATCCGTTAAGGGTTAACGGAATATTCCTGACGGCATTAACTGACGCCGTCAGCGTGCCAGGCACGTGCCTGCGCGTGCGACGGTGAAAAATTATTTTAAAAATATGGGGATGTTCCTGAGGTTGAGTAGATCACGTTGGTGTATTCATACACCCCATTTGAGCATTGTATGAGAAGTTATTTCTTAAGGTTGGTTATGTGCTTTAAAATTAACGTTTTTATAGTTATTTCGCATATAGGTGATACCTATCCCGAGGACGAGCGTGGTCACTCGAGGCAGGGGGTTACAACCCTTCCACATACCAATGAGTGGGTTTTTGGTTTTTCGTATACACCTATATACTTATACTTTTCCCAGAAATTGATTTAGAACGTTTATTCGCTTATATGCCATGCATTATATTGCCGTTTCTTATGCACTGTTAGTTGCATATATATATATATGTGTATTGGTGATGTGGACGCACAGGTAAGTGCCAGGTAAGTTATAGTTTATGTTATGTTTAGTAGTGACTTGAGATGCATAGAGAGCTCATAACCTGCACCCCCGGTGTTAGTGCTCCCGCCTGGAGTTGGGCATAGTCCTTCACGTGATGTTCACCTCCCGCACCACACGCTCAGCTTGGATCCAAGTTAGGTGCACAGTCCTGTCGTACAGACCACTTTAGGTGGTTCCGACTCGTAGGTGACCCGCGATTATTCGCCCAACCTTCACGTGATCGTAGCACTTAAGCGTACTTATATTATACCCAGGCCTGTCGTTCAGACCACTTTAGGTGGTTCCGACTCGTGTGCAGGTCTAGTTAGTGAAACGGAGATTTGAGCTCTAGATTCAGCCGTACAGGTCACGTTAGGTGACTCCAGTTGACAGATTATATGATATTGATGCGATATTACCTGAGCAATTGCATTGTACTTTGAGGTTTTGGCATAGCATATTTCTGAGCATGACTTATATATATATATATATATTCTATTTTCTGGGAAGTATACAGGTTTTACGGCGAGGGGTTAGAACTTATTTATTAAATGGTTTTCGAAAAGCTTTGTTTTTGCCCACTCACGCTTTAGTTTTGCGCCCCTCCAGGTTCTAGTTGGCTAGCACGTTTGGTGGCTTCCCTGAGGATTTCCCCGGCATATCTGATAGACCACCACCAATGTAGGACCACCTTCGGGTGTGCTTGTGTTGCGTCGTTTTCTCCTGGACTGCATTAGGCTTTCATGCTCTGAACTTAGTGTTCACACTTACGCTTGCACTTGTTCGTTATTACCTTGTGTAAAGCTAGTTTTTATTTATTCGTACTATTTATATTATTATTTTATTAGCTTCCGCACTGTGCACATGGTTACATCACTTCCACGTGACGGCCAACATGCCCCGAACTCGATCGGGGTGTGTCAATAATTTTTACTTTTCCCTCCAGCATCTTTCCCTAATTCCCTCACTTTTTTGTTTCATTTTCAACTTTTCTTATCATTTTCATTTTCCCTCCATTTTTCTTCAAAAAGGGCGGCAGGAATGGAATGGAATCAAATCAATGGATGCATCATGCATCATGCATATTAATTAATAATTTTTATAATTTTTATAAAATTTAATTCAAAATTTAATATACATATATATATATATATAATTATATAATTATTATAGATAGTTAATATTTTGGGGGTATAATTATTATAGTATATATAATTATTAGAATTATTATAGACTTTATAGTTAATTTAATATATATATATATATATATATATATTATTTATTTATTTATTTATTATAGTTTTTAGGGGTATAAAATTGTTAAATTAATGTATATAATTATTACAGTATTTTTTTAGGGTTATAAAATTATAAAAATAATATTCTGCTTATCGTGTTTTGTGTTACCCACGTGCATACCCGAATAACCCGTTATCTTAACAGGTGCTTATCGAGTTACCCGATAACGACCCAATTCGTTATCGTGTCGACCCGAACACCTGTTAATTTCGTGTCATGTCGTGTCGGGTTATCAGATCGTGTCAGGAATTGCCAGGCCTAATGTATTCAACTAGGAATTTAATATAGTTTAATGTAATTAGTAAACTCCGCGGATCTCATGAATTTTAATTGATTCATAGAATCAGTTGAAAGTAAAAGGATTTGATATGAATTTTGTTATGAAGTTTAATGGTTTTTATGGAGTTTAATATAGTTATTGGGTAACCTTTTTTTTTTTTTTTTGTAAAAGTAAAATCTTTATTGAATTGATTGGAATGCAGGCCACAAATTCAATTCTTGCTCTAATTCTTTGTCCTCAATTTCACTTTCTTGTTCATCATCCTCAATTTCTTCATCCCTATTTCCCCCTCAATTTTGTCCTCCTCCAACAAGTCTTCTTGAATTATATTATCACCCCATTCATATTTTGAGACATATTACCTACACAATCACCTAAGAAAAATACATGAATATGATGTTAAAGGGTTAACAATCTACATATCTTCAAATTAAAGTGATTCATTTTTTCAGAACTACAACATTGATAAAATCTCTAACCACACGTCTTGTCTTGCAAACTATAAAATCGCAAAAATAAAAAGAGAAAGATTTATGTAATCAAATTTGTCGTACTCATAATGAAAATCATTTACACAAACACATAGCATATTGTGTGTATAGTACGTGAAGAAAGATTTTTGATGAATTTGTTCATATTTTGTAGTCGGTTTTGAAAATAAGGAATCACGTTGAAATATGGAGGATGGGTGCCTGATTTGTGAGGACCTTTGATATTTATACCTCACACTCTAGAATGATCAAAATCAACAAATTTATTGAATCCTACAAATTTCTTGACAATTTGAAGACTCTTTGATTCGGAAAATCACTATAAAAATCCAGATTGAATACCACCAAATTTTAACTGACTCTATATAAATCTAAATTGAATAAAACCTACATTTCATTGGCTCAATTAAAATCTTAATTGAATACCCATGAATTTTCAAACTCTTTTAAAATATTACATAATCCTAATTGAATACAACCCCCTAAATATAGATGATAACTTAAATGTCATATCCTTATGTTTTGGGTTTATTCCAAGGACTATGATTGAAATGACGACGTCAATGTTTCTAGTCAACTTCAAGAACGACATTGATCGATTTTCAACTTCAGAGACCAAAGTGTCGAGGGTGTCAATTTAAGGGATCATTTGTGATAACCCAAATTAGAATTCTTGAAAACCCAATACTAAAATAGGTTATTCCAAGAATTAAATTGAAGGCTATAAACCCTAATTTGAAATTAAAGCTATGAGAGAGAGTTTAGATTAGGAGTTGAAATCTAGAAGCTTTATGAAGATATCCAACTCAAAATGCAAATTGACGAATATAAATCCACAAATTACAACTTCAAACTTTAACAAAAAATGAACATGGAATCTATTGATTGCTACCTATATCTAGTTAGGGGTAGGCAAATTGGCCTTGGACCCTCAAGTCGAGACAGGTCCATGTGGTACAGGACAAGTACGCGGTGCATCCAAAAAATCTAAACACAAAACAATGCCAGGCAGGGCGGGTCCATATAATTATCGTTCTGGGTCAGGTCCAAATTGAGATTGCATCTAAGAAATGCCAACTAACTTTATTCAGGAAAATCCAGACTTTTGAAATTCGAAGAAGGGTGCCTTTTTGATTTTTGAACAAATGGCCATGTTGCTTGTCCATTTATAGAGGCATCAATTGTACCCAAAATTTATGCTTGGAAAGTTGCCCGCTTGTGGAAATTGCCCTTGCTGTATTTCTGAGATTCCAATTTATCTAACTTATTTTTCTTTCATTATTCTTCTAAAAATGGCTTGCCCATCTAACCGTTGTTTTGATTTAAATATTGCGGAAGATACGCACATGCCTTTTCAGGATAATATATGGTGCCCATCATTCTTATTTTTTAAAGGTCATTTTACGGTTGGAGACTTTGTGATGAAGAATGATATAACCGTCATAGTAGTAACTAGGAATCTTCTCTTCCCAAAGATAAAATAATACTTTAAAAAAGATTTGATGAATTAGCTGTTTAGGAATTTTTGGCTTTCAATGTTAAGTGTGCGAGTTCTTTATATAACATGGACCAACGTCTACATGCTTGAACTTGCCAGGTTGAATCACTAATGGTTGAGGTGGAATGTCTTAGACAAGAGATTAGAGAACTCAAGCATGAGAATAGAGAGTTGCACATACTTGCAACTAATTATTTGACGAACATGAGAAGAAAGCTCGACCAGTTTAAGGAATCCAATGGTCGGATTCAAAGTGATCACCAGAGGTTCGTGGCTATATTCCAAAGACATTTGGTGCCTCCATTTCTGAGTTTTTCCAAGTACTAGGGCATCGCATGATCAACCTTTGTGAAATCTCATTTCTTTTATTTGTTGTTGCAGTTGTAACTCATGTGTATGTATAGAAAAATTCTCTCCCTTCTGGTTTTATACATGCCTGAAACTTCTAGTTCAGCTTGTTAGATATAAAAAACTCTGGAAATTTTTGGTTCCATCAAAATGAATCATGAGTTTTTAAGTAAAGATGTTTCCTAATATCATTTCCCACATAAATTTTCGGGCATCAAGAATCTATGAAAGTATTTCTTGCCTACGATGTCGACAGTAACAAAATTGAATTTTGCTAAGTTCACTATTTTCTTATTCCCAAAAAGGAAGAAAGTAAGGTATGACGAAAATTGCGAGAATTAATTCATTCCATATAAACATATGTCTGCACAAAGTGTTAAAACTTCAAGTTATTAACATTATTTGTATTTTGAACTTCAGGTCAAAACATTATACACATGTACTCGAAATTTATTCTTAATATCCACATTGTTGGAACCTTTAGGTTGATATTTTTGGAACTTATGCCATACTTAATCTGTACATGGATTAAGGAACTTTTGGTCCTCATTTACATGAATCAAGGAACTTTGGGTCTGATCTTTTTATATGATGAGAATCAATGAACTTCATGTCCGATATTTTTATATGATGAGGATCAAAGAAATTCATCATAACAAAATGTTGTAAAATAAATAAATTAAAGCAAAGAACGGACATGAATATAAAAGAACGACAATAGCTTTAATTCAGCACTATCCACATAAATATAAAAGCTTAAGGTAATGGTTGTTATTATGAAAAGAACGACATGCTGCAACCAGTCACACACACACGCACGCACACACATATATATTAATATAGGAAGGGTGATGATGACCAATCTGTACCATCATACATAAATATATAGCCCATGATAGGCGATTATATCGCACCAATCGTATTAATAACAAAATTATTAATAATAAGGCTACACACAACCCTAGGCTAAAATCCAAAATACCCCACTTATTCCCCCCTGGCAAACCCAACTTAACCCAAGCCAAATCTTTGGGCTAAAAGCCAAATGCCAAACCAAGGCCAAATACCACCCAAGATTTAGCCGACAAACGCGTGGACTCATCCAAAATTACCCCACTGTCGGCCCGTTCACTCACCCACTCGCCCCACGCAGCCCGTGAGCCTTCAGCGCCCAACAGGGGGGCCTATTGTCAAGGCCACTGTCGGCCACAACCCAGAGCCCAAAGGCTCTTTTCTGCATCCAACGGCTAGCATTTTTGGACTGTTGGTTGATCCAACAGTCCATATTCAAATTTTGTTTTTTTGAAAAATGTTATTTTAAAATACATTGAATCCAACGGCTGAGATCGAATATAATCAAATCTAATGGTAAAAAAAAAAGATTTAAGGGCCCAAATTTAAATTCAACTGCTAAAATAATGAAAAATAATTATTTAACTCAAAATTCACCGAAAAACTCTATAAATACCTATGTATTTGTTCGAACATCCACACAAAACTCAATTTTCTCGTACAATTCTTCCAATTTTTCTTTCTACCATTTCTTTCCATTTCCAAATTGTTTAACATCACAAGAGAGCATATTAGAGGTCGTAATTGGACCTGTGAGGAAGATGTTGTTTTATGGTTGGCATGGGTTTCTGTTAGCGAAGATGGTGCAGTTTGCACAAATCAAAATAAAAAGGTTTTGTGGGATAAAATCATTGAAAAGTTTCATGAAAACTGCAACGGCGGCGGGAGGGATGGTGGTGGTGTTTACGATCGGTGGAAGACTATCAACGAAGTATGTACTTTATGAAAGGGAAGCTTGGAGAGAGCCGTGGTTGGCATGACTAGTGGAAGGAGCGCCACAGAAATTGTGAGTTTTTTTCTTGATATTTTATTTGCCATGTACATAATATTATTTTGCAACTAATTGTTTTAATGTATTTTTTTTTTGCATAGGGTGACAAAGCAATGAAAATTTACATATTTTCAGATTAAAATGTTCATAAAATTAATTTACGATAGTCTACATAATTTTTTTTTTAAAGTTAATTTAAGAAGAAAAAAAATTAGCCTAAGTTTATTTTTTAATAATCCCGGACTAAAATTTTAGGTTAGAAGAGTTGAAATAGAAAAGTTATTTTTGGGTTAAAAACTAAAAGCTAAATTTTTTGGACTAAAAAATTTGACTTTTAAGCCAGGTTAGAGATACTCTAAAGCAGAAAAAAATAAAAAAAATTTACAAAAAACACCCAAATCTTATAAGTCATTTGCTCTGCTCTCATGGATCTCTCTCTCAATATCACTCTCCTCTCTCACTTCTCATTCGGACAACGAAGTCCCTCTCCTACCCTCCACCTCCTTTCCAATCTTTCTCACCAACCATCATTCTCTCACCATCGCTCTCTTCTCTAGTCTTCTCACTTCTCAGTCTCAAAGCCGAAGTCGATCGAAAGTTTGAAATCCTAGAAAAAAACTAGTCACGTCATTCTTTCCTCTAGTCGTGTCATCTCCTTTCTCCAGTCGCAATCGCCACCACTCCAATAATAAATGGTAAGTGAATCTCTTGAGTTTATTTGCATGTTATAAAATTAAGGTTTTGATTTTTAATTTTTAGATTCAAATTAGGATCGGAATTGGGGGTTTACTGGAAAACTGTTGTTGATCTGGAAATTGGGCTTTAGATTCAATTGTGCATAAGGTTTCGATGTTTTCTTTTTGATGTAGTGTAAATTAATTGGGGGTTGAATGATATCTCTGTATTTGTGTGTACTGTGTGTATGTGCATGTCTGTAATGTGTGTAATCTGTGTGTGTGTGTGTGTATGTAATGTGTATCTGTATGTGTAATTTCTGTGCATGCGCATGTGTCGGTGTGCGAGTACGCGCGTGCGCAAGTGCGTGTGCAAATGTCTCTGTGTGTGTGCGTGCATGCGGGTCCATGTATGTGTGTGTGCGTAATTTGTTGAGTGTGTGTAATCCAAGGTTCTAAAAAATACTAAGCGTTAGTCGGCTAACGGGAAAGGGTCTAGTGTTTATGACACACCCCGACCCAGAAAGTCCACTTGGACCCTGAATCAAGCTGTGCTGGCCGACACCTGGAAGGTGACGAAGCCATAAAATGTGATGGTGTATAAAAAGTGAATGAATTTGAATCTAAAAGTGTCTAAATACCAGAGTGCGCTATGAGTGGGAGCGAACCCATTTCACACGCGATGTCAGAGCATAAGTAAGGTACAGTAATGTGGGTAAGAATCATACCCTCAAAAATATCCATCAATACTAAGATTCGCCACATATTCTTGTCGATACAAATTCAGCAGCTAAAACCTGGAGGGCACCAAACAGAAGGTGTGAGTAAGCAATAAAACCAAGCTTCCCAAAGTTACTACCTCTCTAAAAGTAATGCCTCTAAATGTAAAATCCGTATCGTTTTCCATAAGACAGTACAACATATATACATATATCCAAACCATACTCAGAAATGACCAAAACCACGGTTTGCCATCAAATCCACCATACATTAATAAGTAGGCCAAATGAACTAAATCAATACAAAGTGATATATCAGTCAGAGTCATCTAAAATGACATGTACAACTTATCCGTATCTCATCAATCATGGCTAGCATATAAGTCGGAGTCACCTATAGTGACATGTACGACTTATTCATATCTCATCAATCATAGCTAGCATATAAGTCGGAGTCACCTATAGTGACCTGTACGACTTATCCATATCTCATCAATCCTGGCTAGCATATAAGTCGGAGTCACCTATAGTGACCTGTACGACTTATTCATATCTCATCAATCATAGCTAGCATATAAGTCGGAGTCACCTATAGTGACCTGTACGACTTATCCATATCTCATCAATCATGGCTAGCATATAAGTCGGAGTCACCTATAGTGACCTGTACGACTTATCCATATCTCATCAATCCTGGCTAGCATATAAGTCGGAGTCACCTATAGTGACCTGTACGACTTATCCATATCTCATCAATCCTGGCTAGCCCATAGCTCAATAAGTATACCTGCACACGAGTCGGAACCACCTAAAGTGGTCTGTACGACAGGCCTGGGTGTAAATAAGTGCTACGATCACGTGAAGACTGGGCGAATAATCGCGGGTCACCTACGAGTCGGAACCACCTAAAGTGGTCTGTACGACAGGGCTGTGCACCTACCTTGAATCCAAGGTGAGCATAAGGTGCGGGAGGTGAACATCACGTGAAGGACTGTGCCCTGGCCACGGGCGGGAGCACTAACACCGGGGTGCAGGTTTATGAGCTCTCAATGCATCTCAATATAACATGTGCAACTCATGGCAACCAGTACGACAGTATCGAAGTTGCCTAACTCATAACTGTAGTCATGCTATAACGTAATCGATTCAACTAGTACCATAAACTCACCTGAACTTACCTGGGTGTCCTGAGTTCACCTTTGCACTTGAAAGCATTCCCAATAATTATATGCAAGTAATATACATATGGATATATCATGATGCAATCTAATACTCAACCATGTCGAAACATTCTCAATTATAAACAATACGGTGTGAAATGTACAATCAATAACGCTCTACTCCCGAACTACTTATTTTCAGGGATAATTATCCATAATAACCCAATTAACACTAATTAACTAACTAATTCACAAAACTAAAACTTGTCTTTATCAATTTCCTTCGCATTACTCAATTTCCCAAATAAGGCTTTTGTCTCAAATATTTTATGGCTGCATCTAACGTCTCGTTAGACTGCCTACGTACCCTAAACAGGGATCAAGCCATTCGTAGTTCATATAGGTACTTCAAGCATTCACAATAATTATATGAAGGTAATATACCTAATCAATTTAAAAGTATCGATAGAACTCTCAATAATATGCACAATAAAAAGGAAAAGATCCACTCACCTGGAGTCCACACTATACTTCTCTAGCACGCGCATCGAGGCGTCCTGAATGATCGGTCCCTGTGGCCAATTATCAAATCACATCTCAGAACTCTTATCCGTGGAATACGAAATTCACATATAACACAACCTCAACGACATTCTGAAATAGTTTGATACCCATTGACCACAAGTCAACCGTCGATCAAAGATCGACGGTAGGGTTTACAACCCTGTATAACTTGACCCGGAAGATCCGCATATCAGATTTTCAATCCACAACTCCCAACGATCCACAATATGTTTCTAGAATAACATATTAAAATTTCATTACGATCCAACGGTCAGATCTCCGTCAATTGCCTAAAACAAGTGGCCGTGAACATTTGTTTTACTAACTTACAAATCCAATTCAGGAAGATCCGTAAGTCGGATTCCCGATCCGTAAATTCCTATAATCTTTAAATATTACATATTATAATGTATCCAATTTTGATGACGATCCAACGGTCGGATCATCGATTCACATTTTTATCAAGTAACGTATCATAACGAATTTAGGTTCCAACGATCAACCTACGTCATTCAAATGACAAAACTGAATTCAAGACATTTGACATAGCCTAAAAATAACATTGGCGGCCCACTGGCCACGCGCCGCCGCACGCGCCGCCGCGGGTGGCGGTCGGCCGCCCCGACTTGCCGGAAAATTCAACTATTTCCAAAAATTCTCAAACTTCACAGAAATGAAGATCTCAGTGAGTGGAGCAACTTTCATACCTGCCACGAAGTCCAAAAGTGGACGGAAGATGGTCAATTTTGCCCACGAAGCCAGCGGGTGCCTAAAACTTCCCGACGTCGATTCGTCGTCTACGGTGGTCCAACGGGGTCAAGGTTGGTTGGGTTTTGCTCCTGGGATGATGGTCTACAAAGCCCAAGTGGTGGCATCGGCCATTGCTTTGCCGATTTGCCGGAAAATCGAGAAAGGTGGCCGGAGCACCATTGATTTTCGTCAACTTTCGTGGCCTCAAACTTCCACATCCCATGGTTAATCAAGGTGGTTCTTGGGTGGGTTTTGTAGAGGGGAATGAGAGCTTCAAGATGGTGGTGGTGGCATCGAAAAACTCCACCGGAGTTGGCCGGAATCGACCTTGGAACATGGGCACCCGCGGTGGGTGCGGGTGGACGAAAACCCATTTCCTCTTTTTTTTTTTTTTTTTTTTTCTTTTCTCCCTCCATTTCTGATTTGGCTTCCCCCACAAAGTGGGGATTTAATTTAAATAAACACTAACCTTGAATAACCAATTTCGAACGTCCGTAACTATACCGTTATAATCCGGACTCGCAAACGGCTTTCGCCTATAAGTTCGTACCAATGAGTACTACGAGGATATGCTAAAAGAATAAGTCCCACATCTTTCAAGTCGATGGTCAACGGAAGTCAAAGTCCTTTCCTCTAGGGCAATTTCGTAAATTCACGCTTTTAAAATAAAATAAAAACGTAAAATTTGGAACGGGTTGTCACAATCTACCCACCTTAAGAAAATTTCGTCCTCGAAATTTAAAATCATCAGTCGAATGTAGAATACTCAAAATTAAAGAGATATATGCATCTAAATACATACACGAGGAAGACATCAAGTTATAGCGACTACATAAAAGAGGATGACATTCCGTCATTATCGGAGTGTTATGACTCTTCTTTCATGCCTCCAAATTCCTACTTTCCTTCTCTTTTACATAAACGTGTTCAAAGCATAACGCACTTCGCAATTTAGCATGTAGTATTTTTGGGTCAAGCCTAAACAACAATTAACGAATTAAATAAGTAAATACAATTATTAACGTAGAATAATCTACTTGTTTATTTGCTTAATAACCCAACGAATAAGTTATTAATATTATGGTATGCAGTTCACAATATCGACAATTCACTGTCGTCTTGATAAGCAAGTAACAATTCCCGAGGGTGCAATATTACCATCTTGCCCCTCAATGGAAAATACACATACCAGCCTCGATCGTACTCATTCACTACCTTCTGAGGCAACATCGTCAATAACATAAATTTTCTACATCACAATCTCAATTTGTTCGCAATAATCTGTTGTAAATCACAAGCTGCACATACAATATTTGTATTATATTTTGAAGGATACCATACTCCTAAACAGGAATGTAACCGTAGTTACCCATAATTCTAACAAAAGTATGCGTCCATTAAATATGCGATGTGCGTAAAATCTCCATACATCAACCCCAATGATACCATAGTTAACCCGAAATTGTAACTATGGTTACAAATGACTAGAATGGAGATAAAGATATACTGCAACCATGCTACTGGTGGGACAAACAAGATGCAACTCGTCCACAAAGGTCTGAGTAACTCATTTCAAATTAATCGTTAATCTACGGTTAGAAATGCGATACTGAACAACTTCCAATACTCAAAACCTTCATAACGACTTCCAAAAGCTTGGAAGTGAAACATGTAACACGATGAAATATAAATACACCAAGATGATAATCTTGTCAGGTTTCTATTTGTTGAATTTGTATAGAAGTCTAGGAGTAGTTTTCTCAAAAAGTCATCGTCCTCTGGACGCAATTAGAAAATTGTAGTTGCCCAAGGAAGTTTGAACTCTATATCCTCTATATCCCCACGACATTAATCAAAAGCAAGGTCCATCTAGAGTGAGGATTTATTTAAAACACATCAAAGGAAGCCTCGATTTTATCTCTTCCCTACTTCCACTTTTGATCACGTCACAAAGGGAACTTCTAAATCACATCACCCGAAGAGGTTGACTACATCCCACTTCTATCTTAGTGGTCTTCACAAGTGTCCTGTTGTTGAAATTTCAACACCCATTTTAAGGAAATAACTATTGCCAATACTTCAATTTTTAGAGCAAGAAGAATATTGTTTTCTACTTAAGTAAACAACCACCAATTAGAACATCATATAAGCGTATCATTGGTTTAGCATCACGATTAATGAATTTCACATTCTTTACATATACCACATATCTCGAACTGCGCATATAAAAAGATACTTCCTAAGTCCATTCATACAAAATGATTAAAATCATTTGAACCATTTCTTGTTAGATTAAAGGTAACTCTATATCAATACTCATATTTCCCAACTAAATAAAATATGACATGTTGGAAGTGTGCGAGAGTAGATACACGATTGTGCACTCATAGATGCTAATTTAATTCTACTATTGCCTCTGACAGAACTTAGCTTGTTCCAAAAAGTAAATGTAATAAAAAGTTCTAAGATCAATGAAGATTTGGACACACTTCTACATAAGAGTCCCAATCAATATTCCAATGAAATTAGAAATTGTTAATTCTAGGTCATAAGTATGATGGTTCATCTTTAGCGGTTCTACCACCGAGAAACATAAGCGTTAACATACTAAGAAAGTCTGAATCCGAATTGACTTATCACATCAATCGACAATCACCAAGCATCATCAAAATCTCCCCAGAGAAGTGTCATCTAGCCTTCGAAATAAGGTAATGACTGTTGACTTTAGGTCAATGAATAAGATGGTTCGTTTCAAACGGTTCTAATCGTGAAAAAAAATAAAAGCAATATTCCATCATGTTGCCATACCAACTTAACAATGTGGTGATATCCGTGGTAAGGTTTTTGGGATATGACGCCAAAAGTATACGTCCTCGAATTTACAGTACTACTAACCAACTCTACGACACGAACTAAAAGGTCTTCACAGTTTCCTCGACACTCATAACAATCTAACAGTGAGATATCATCCCGCATTTCGATTCTAATGTCTACCTATGGAAGTGATCGAGAGGTGGTTAGTCAAAGGGTTTTCGTTTACATAGATAAGTGATAGGGTAAAAACAACAATCAGGAGTTTACCGTTCTATTACAAAGCTTATTTCTAAGCTTCCACGATCCTAATTTATTCGGCTCAAGCGAAGTAGTTCATTGATCCTAGGAGGATTTGATGATTGCTTTTCGGATTTCTACAACTACCAGGATATGACAACTTACATTCGCAAGCCAATTCTCACCCATTTAATAAGTACAACCACAAAAGCAAAAATCTGGAATAGCGTTGATTGAAAAATCCCAATGCTAGAAAAAGACCTTGCCTAAGATCTACTTCCAAAAAGACTTCATCGACATTCGATCTTCCTCCTAAAGATCCAACATGAACCCAAGTATGCTTGAAGATATTAGTGCTAATAAGGACCGACCAATAATTATCCCTCAGATGATCTTCCGCGAAATGTTACTAAGAAATCAAGACTAACTAAGATTTCCAATCTTTAAAGAATCAATACTAACGGCGGTAGGACAATGATAGAATTATTTGGTAATATCTCTGGCGATACATGATTATCAAAACATTTACTTAGGCCATCAACTCGCCTCACTTTTATACCTTTCCTCCACAAGGAAAATCTTCGTTTTAATTCTAAGGACAACCGCCAAAATGATTTTATAAAATGTCGTGAAGACAACATAATTGTCCAAAACTTAAGAAAAGTTAGCAAACTTTTCCATATTCGACGAGGTGGCATCATTTGAACGTCAAACACAAAAACCAAAAGTGCTCACATCACGCGTGTGATGAACACAATACTGCCCAACATATGCTCTGATACCAAACTGACACACCCCGACCCAGAAAGTCCACTTGGACCCTGAATCAAGCTGTGCTGGCCGACACCTGGAAGGTGACGAAGCCATAAAATGTGATGGTGTATAAAAAGTGAATGAATTTGAATCTAAAAGTGTCTAAATACCAGAGTGCGCTATGAGTGGGAGCGAACCCATTTCACACGCGATGTCAGAGCATAAGTAAGGTACAGTAATGTGGGTAAGAATCATACCCTCAAAAATATCCATCAATACTAAGATTCGCCACATATTCTTGTCGATACAAATTCAGCAGCTAAAACCTGGAGGGCACCAAACAGAAGGTGTGAGTAAGCAATAAAACCAAGCTTCCCAAAGTTACTACCTCTCTAAAAGTAATGCCTCTAAATGTAAAATCCGTATCGTTTTCCATAAGACAGTACAACATATATACATATATCCAAACCATACTCAGAAATGACCAAAACCACGGTTTGCCATCAAATCCACCATACATTAATAAGTAGGCCAAATGAACTAAATCAATACAAAGTGATATATCAGTCAGAGTCATCTAAAATGACATGTACAACTTATCCGTATCTCATCAATCATGGCTAGCATATAAGTCGGAGTCACCTATAGTGACATGTACGACTTATTCATATCTCATCAATCATAGCTAGCATATAAGTCGGAGTCACCTATAGTGACCTGTACGACTTATCCATATCTCATCAATCCTGGCTAGCATATAAGTCGGAGTCACCTATAGTGACCTGTACGACTTATTCATATCTCATCAATCATAGCTAGCATATAAGTCGGAGTCACCTATAGTGACCTGTACGACTTATCCATATCTCATCAATCATGGCTAGCATATAAGTCGGAGTCACCTATAGTGACCTGTACGACTTATCCATATCTCATCAATCCTGGCTAGCATATAAGTCGGAGTCACCTATAGTGACCTGTACGACTTATCCATATCTCATCAATCCTGGCTAGCCCATAGCTCAATAAGTATACCTGCACACGAGTCGGAACCACCTAAAGTGGTCTGTACGACAGGCCTGGGTGTAAATAAGTGCTACGATCACGTGAAGACTGGGCGAATAATCGCGGGTCACCTACGAGTCGGAACCACCTAAAGTGGTCTGTACGACAGGGCTGTGCACCTACCTTGAATCCAAGGTGAGCATAAGGTGCGGGAGGTGAACATCACGTGAAGGACTGTGCCCTGGCCACGGGCGGGAGCACTAACACCGGGGTGCAGGTTTATGAGCTCTCAATGCATCTCAATATAACATGTGCAACTCATGGCAACCAGTACGACAGTATCGAAGTTGCCTAACTCATAACTGTAGTCATGCTATAACGTAATCGATTCAACTAGTACCATAAACTCACCTGAACTTACCTGGGTGTCCTGAGTTCACCTTTGCACTTGAAAGCATTCCCAATAATTATATGCAAGTAATATACATATGGATATATCATGATGCAATCTAATACTCAACCATGTCGAAACATTCTCAATTATAAACAATACGGTGTGAAATGTACAATCAATAACGCTCTACTCCCGAACTACTTATTTTCAGGGATAATTATCCATAATAACCCAATTAACACTAATTAACTAACTAATTCACAAAACTAAAACTTGTCTTTATCAATTTCCTTCGCATTACTCAATTTCCCAAATAAGGCTTTTGTCTCAAATATTTTATGGCTGCATCTAACGTCTCGTTAGACTGCCTACGTACCCTAAACAGGGATCAAGCCATTCGTAGTTCATATAGGTACTTCAAGCATTCACAATAATTATATGAAGGTAATATACCTAATCAATTTAAAAGTATCGATAGAACTCTCAATAATATGCACAATAAAAAGGAAAAGATCCACTCACCTGGAGTCCACACTATACTTCTCTAGCACGCGCATCGAGGCGTCCTGAATGATCGGTCCCTGTGGCCAATTATCAAATCACATCTCAGAACTCTTATCCGTGGAATACGAAATTCACATATAACACAACCTCAACGACATTCTGAAATAGTTTGATACCCATTGACCACAAGTCAACCGTCGATCAAAGATCGACGGTAGGGTTTACAACCCTGTATAACTTGACCCGGAAGATCCGCATATCAGATTTTCAATCCACAACTCCCAACGATCCACAATATGTTTCTAGAATAACATATTAAAATTTCATTACGATCCAACGGTCAGATCTCCGTCAATTGCCTAAAACAAGTGGCCGTGAACATTTGTTTTACTAACTTACAAATCCAATTCAGGAAGATCCGTAAGTCGGATTCCCGATCCGTAAATTCCTATAATCTTTAAATATTACATATTATAATGTATCCAATTTTGATGACGATCCAACGGTCGGATCATCGATTCACATTTTTATCAAGTAACGTATCATAACGAATTTAGGTTCCAACGATCAACCTACGTCATTCAAATGACAAAACTGAATTCAAGACATTTGACATAGCCTAAAAATAACATTGGCGGCCCACTGGCCACGCGCCGCCGCACGCGCCGCCGCGGGTGGCGGTCGGCCGCCCCGACTTGCCGGAAAATTCAACTATTTCCAAAAATTCTCAAACTTCACAGAAATGAAGATCTCAGTGAGTGGAGCAACTTTCATACCTGCCACGAAGTCCAAAAGTGGACGGAAGATGGTCAATTTTGCCCACGAAGCCAGCGGGTGCCTAAAACTTCCCGACGTCGATTCGTCGTCTACGGTGGTCCAACGGGGTCAAGGTTGGTTGGGTTTTGCTCCTGGGATGATGGTCTACAAAGCCCAAGTGGTGGCATCGGCCATTGCTTTGCCGATTTGCCGGAAAATCGAGAAAGGTGGCCGGAGCACCATTGATTTTCGTCAACTTTCGTGGCCTCAAACTTCCACATCCCATGGTTAATCAAGGTGGTTCTTGGGTGGGTTTTGTAGAGGGGAATGAGAGCTTCAAGATGGTGGTGGTGGCATCGAAAAACTCCACCGGAGTTGGCCGGAATCGACCTTGGAACATGGGCACCCGCGGTGGGTGCGGGTGGACGAAAACCCATTTCCTCTTTTTTTTTTTTTTTTTTTTTCTTTTCTCCCTCCATTTCTGATTTGGCTTCCCCCACAAAGTGGGGATTTAATTTAAATAAACACTAACCTTGAATAACCAATTTCGAACGTCCGTAACTATACCGTTATAATCCGGACTCGCAAACGGCTTTCGCCTATAAGTTCGTACCAATGAGTACTACGAGGATATGCTAAAAGAATAAGTCCCACATCTTTCAAGTCGATGGTCAACGGAAGTCAAAGTCCTTTCCTCTAGGGCAATTTCGTAAATTCACGCTTTTAAAATAAAATAAAAACGTAAAATTTGGAACGGGTTGTCACAGTTTAGGTAAACTAAGTGGATTTAAGTAAATCTATTATATTTCATGTAAATAAGTGTCTGCTTATACTTAAAATATATATAATTTCATTATAAACTGTAAAATAGGATGACATATATATTATGAAGTATTGAAACTGTAGACATAGAAATTTCGGTGAAATGAATGTTGACTAATAATTAAAATTTCAACGCTCACGTGTCACATAAATTTTACATGTAGCGTGTGACTCAACGAAAAATCGAAATAAATTGGAAAAGTCATCAAATAGGACACGTGTCAATACCTGGCAGAAATGATTTATTTCATCTGATTATTTAAATCCAAAAATCAAGTTTTGGAATTCTATAAATAGGAAGCCAAGGCATTCATTTTGAAAAAAAAAAAAAGAAAGAAAGAAGGAAATTTACATTACACCAAAACTTTGAAGCTTTGAAACTCTAAAGCTCTCAAGCAAATCTCGAAGGACTAAGAAAGCTATCTTCGTTCTTCGTCAAATCTGAAGAGAAGTGTTCATCATTCATCATCCGTTCATGATAGGAGCATATTTAGGCGACTTACTTTGCTTGTTCTCGTGCATTTACGTTGTGTTTCTTTAGTTATTTTAGTCCTTTATGCTTCTTTTGTGTGTTTTCAGGATAATAAGACGTGTTTGACGAAAGGATGCATTGTGGAGTGTTTTGGAGCACTATTGGGCTAAGGATGGATAGCTTATACTTGGAGCCCAAGTGTTGGATGAAATTGAAGGCCTTGTATGCACTTGAAGACACAAAACAATGGCCCTAACCCAATCACATAACACCTTGCCATGGGCTTAACACAAACACCATTCCTTGCCATGCAAGGATGAGCAATTTGGGTCCATTTCATGTACTTAAACTCTAGCCCAATCCACAATCACTTCAAAGCCATGCAAAACCTTTCAACACCTTTTAATCATCCCCCTTTAAGTTATGATTTTATTTCCTAACCCTACATGCATTATTTATTAGCATCTTCACATGCATTCACACACACTTTACACATTCAAACACTAGCCAAAACCGTGAGCTCCCATTCCCTTATGCCATTTTCAGATTTCCACCCACTAACCTAGTCATCAACACATGCATTCACTTCATCATTACACCACCACTCATTCTTTAATCCACATGCACATTCAATCATTCACTCAAGCACCCTTGTGCCATGTTTCCCCCTTTGTTCCCACCCATCACATGCATCATCATCAAACAAACAAGTCTATGCCGTGACCTTCCTAGCCATTTCCAGCTTTTCCCTTTACATTTCACATGCATTCCATACTTCTCCTAGCTGTTTTCCATCATTATTTCAGCCACCATTCACTCTTTAATCCACATGCATTCACACACACTTCACACAAACAACATTCACATGCAAACACAAGCTTTAACCAACAAACATTGCAGCCACATGCACCTAAAACTAATCAATGCCGTGCACTTCCCTTGCATTTTCAGCCATCACACTTCATCATTGCAGCCACCATTCACCCTAATTGTCAATCACATACTTTCCCATTGTATAATACATCCACATGCATCTTTAACCAACAAACATTGCAGCCACAAACACTCAAACACAATCAATGTCGTGGGGTACATTACAATTCCAGAAATTCCAGCTTTCCAACCTAGCCACATTCACATGCATTCACTCATAATCATTCACCAAACTTGCAGCCACATTTCCACCTATTCCAAGCTGTCATGTTCCCTCTCATTTACCTATAAATAAGCATGCAACCTAGCCACAATTGATTCATCTCATTCACAGCACAACACACCACACAAATACACATCCATTGTCGTGCATATCCTTCCAATCTGTGCAGTTTTTATCCTCCATTTCAGCCACTATCCAACCACTTCCCATCCCTCCAAAACACTTCACATAATCCCCAAAGCTCACCTTAGACCTTGTGCCACAACAACGAGGAAGAGAAGAGTGCCTAAACGTTCATACAATTCAAGTTTGAGTTGTTGGAATGTTTAGTTGTTTCTTTGATTTCAAGGTTATGAGGAACTAAACCCCCTTTAGCTAGGGGGTGATTCGAAACTATGTTTATATTTGCAATATGAATTGATTACTTTTGGTTGGAATTTCATAAGTTGTGGATTCAATTCGTTTAACTGTTTGATTGATAACTTATTTATGTATGTTCATTGAGATTGCAAGCTTAATTTTCATGCATGAATATGACGCTAGAATATAAGTGAGTTTCACCTAATCGTTATGAACTTATATTCACAAGTAGTGGAGGTTGCTTATAAACAATCGCGTTAAACGAATTCTTGGCATAAGTTTCATGCGTATTCCATAGTAACGAATGCCTCGTCAACACTTCTAATTTTCATTGAACTTAATGATTTTTGTTGAATGTCTCTATCATGCGTATTCCATAGTTAGGGACTTTGATTAAGAATAATTTGGTTGTAATGCGTATTCCATTCAATCCAACGAATTTAGGGAAATCTGAAAGTTAATTTAAGCGGACCTAATTAACTTGGAGCATTGAGTTTCACAACTTATCGAAAGACCAACTGAGAATCAATATTGTATGCAAGTGTAACATGTGTGGAGAAGAACCCCTTGGCTATTCCATCATCCATATTTTCATCACATTCATATTTACATTTTGCCTTTAATTATATTCTGTCTTTTTAATTTAATATCATCCAAACACATTTCCCCCATATTTCGTTGAGTCTTAATCATTCGTATTTGTTTTATTTTTGTATCTTTAAGCTTTTGGAGTCATAAACACTTTCAAATTCGTCTAAATCAAGTTCTAGTTTCTATTTGAATCAATTTGATTGTTTTAAGCAGTTTGAGTCTTTCAAAGCTATTCTGAGTCATAGTAGTTTTGTTAAGAGTCTTTACATTTAGTTTTTGTGTTTTCAAGTCAATTCAAAATAGATTAGCACCCCTAGTTAATCCCCGGTTAGAACGATCCCTACTTACATCATTACTACAATTGACACAAATAGGGTTTAGTTTGTGTGCGTATAATACACATATCAGTTCATCCTAAGATCAAGCCCCAACGGCCCTTTGGATCAACAACCTCAACAAATCCACACATCCAATCGTTCTTCAAGATTAAGCCCAAAAGCCCTTGAAGATCCGCTCATCCATCAACCTTCAAGATCAAGCCCAAAAGCCCTCGAAGATCCGTTCATCAACTATTCATCCTTAGATCAAGCCCCGACGGCCCTTTGGATCAACAGCTCATCCACAAACCCATACACCCATTCTTCAAGATCAAGCCCAACGCCCCTTGAAGATTCGTTCATCAACTGTTCATCCTTAGCCCAAGTCCCGACGGCCCTTTGGATCAACAGCTCATCCACAAACCTACACCCTACGAAGATAGAATCAGAGGATCAAATTACAAAGAGATTGTAACCCCAAAATCATTAACACGAAAATATATTTTGTACACGGTATTCTTGTTTCTTGTTGCAGGAATTTTTCGTGTTTACAAATTTGGCACGCCCAGTGGGACATCTCTACCTCTCATCTCTATCCTCAAATCATCGAAAAACGCAAATGGCATCAAGAAAGGATCAAGCTGTTCCTGCAATCAAAGCAAAGAACAAGAACATCATCGCCGCAAGTGGTGATATTTCGGGCATCATAACCCGAAGTAAGGCAAGAGCTCTTTTTGCTGCGGCTTCCGCCCCTGCATTAACTCTGTCAAAGGAACAAGAGCACTTGAGGTACGAGCCTGTGATCACCTTAACCTCGCTAAGGGCATCAAAGGGGGAAAGCCCGAGGAAATACTCAGAGTCCCTACTCTCCGACGCTGATTCGAGCGGCAGTACAACCATGCAAGTTATGACCACTGGAGCAACTTCAATCGAGGAGCAGCTAGCTCAGATGAATGAAGCAATCGCAAAGCTCACACGGACTGTGGAAGAGAAGGACTTGCAGATTGCCGCACTTGTCAACCAACTAGATGCGCTGCCCGACGTGAAAGTCGACCCAAATATTGGCCTATTAAAGAAAGAAGACGACGAAGAAGAGGAGCCACCAGTGGAGAAAGTTGAAGAGAAGCCGACGTTAGACCAAACAACGGCATTCATGGGATCTCTCTCTATCCAGCAGCTACAGGAGATGATCGCAAGCACTGTCAAGACACAGTATGAAGGAAGCTCGCATGACTCCGTACTGTACTCAAAGCCTTACTCCAAGAAGATTGATGCTTTGAAGATGCCAAGGGGTTATCAGCCCCCAAAATTCATGCAGTTCGATGGAAAAGGCAACCCGAAGCAACATGTCGCCCATTTCATTGAAACTTGCAACAATGCTGGGACAGAGGGAGACTACCTCGTCAAACAGTTCGTGCGTTCGCTGAAAAGTAACGCTTTTGACTGGTACACTGACCTCGAACCTGAGTCTATCAACAGTTGGGACCAGCTAGAAAGGGAATTCCTCAACCGTTTCTACAGCACTCGTCGTACTGTAAGCATGCTAGAGCTGACCAGTACGAAACAGTGGAGAGATGAACCTGTCGTCGACTACATAAATAGATGGCGCTCCTTAAGTCTGGATTGCAAAGATCGGCTTTCTGAAACCTCTGCCATTGAGATGTGCGTTCAAGGCATGCACTGGGGGTTACATTACATCCTCCAAGGCATAAAACCAAGAACATTCGAAGAGCTAGCAACTCGTTCCCACGACATGGAGCTGAGTATCGCTAATCACGGGAAAAATGAGCCGATTGCTAACTTCAATAAGGATAAAGTATTCGCCCCAAATGTAGACAAGACCGGGAAGAAGCCCGCTAAAAAAGCTTTCACCGTCAACACTACCCCCATCAAGACCTCCTCAGCGCCCATCAAGACCCCCTCAGTGCCCATCAAGACCTCCTCAGCGCCCATCAAGATCTCCTCCAAGAAGAAAGCGAAGGAGA
The DNA here is from genome assembly GCF_019419815.1 of Pyrus x bretschneideri. Classification (NCBI taxonomy): domain Eukaryota; kingdom Viridiplantae; phylum Streptophyta; class Magnoliopsida; order Rosales; family Rosaceae; genus Pyrus; species Pyrus x bretschneideri. The sequence continues at coordinate 1,633,680 of NW_025999808.1, read as the reverse complement.
TAAAGACAAGTGAGCTTTCTCGCACCCAAGACAGATACAAGAACACCTTGAGAGAGTTGGAACAGAAAACGTACCCTTTTCCTGACTCTGACATGGCTGCCATGTTAGATGACTTGCTGGAAAAAAAGGTGATTGAGCTACCCGAATGCAAGCGTCCTGAAGAAATGAATCGCACAAACGATCCTAGGTACTGCAAGTACCATCGTATTGTGAGCCATCCTGTTGGCAAGTGTTTCGTTCTTAAAGAACTCATCATGAAGCTAGCACAACAAGGGCAAATTGAGCTCGACCTTGAGGACACGGCCGCAACGCATACCACTACAATTGCGTTTGGATCGTTTGATCCTGTGCCTCTCCTAACGACACCTGACCATTCCCGTGAATGCTCAAGTTGCACGGCACCTCCTACACAACCATCACTGGAGAGAAGCGACCAAGATGCACATGCTGATGATGAAGAAGGATGGATGTTGGTAACCTACAAAAAGACAAGGAAACCAAGACCAAGAGTCGTACAGCCAAAGGTGGAACAAAGAAGAAATCACCACGGCCGCAACAATGCGAAGCCTAAAAGAAACATAAAGCATGATAAGACAAGATATGCTGGGGAACCTACGGAGCAGGAGCCAAGCATTCCCGTTTCCTTGCATGAATACTTCCCGAATGACTTTTTCCAACAGTGCACTACTGTGGCCTGTCACATGGTTGAAGTAGAAATAGAAAAGCCCTCAAAAGGCAAAGCTATCGCCACTGAGGTAGAAAAGACCCTTACACCTGGAGAAGGTCTGCCAACACACTTTAGCATCGAGGAAGCGTTACCATTGCCAAAAAAGATGCGAAGAGCACTAGCAGCAGTCTTGGCAGGTCCCGACGACCACGAAGTGCAAGAAAGTAATGACGAAGGCTCGAAGCTTCAGCCACATGAATGTGCCACATGTTGTGCCACCCATGACGTAATTAACTTCACTGACGAAGACTTACTGTTGGGATCAAAGCCTCACAACCGTCCTCTCTTCTTCTCCGGGTACATAAGGGAATACAAAGTCAACCGCATGCTTGTGGATGGTGGGTCGGCCATAAACATCATGCCAAAATCAACAATGACCATAATCGGCATCAAGGTGAATGAACTATCCTTGAGCCGTCTGCTGATCCAGGGTTTTAACCAAGGAAGACAAAGGGCGATGGGCATGATCCGAGTAGAGATGACCATGGGTGAGCTCAAATCAAGCACGATATTCCACGTGATTGATGCAAGAACTTCCTACAGCTTGCTCTTAGGAAGACCTTGGATCCACGCAAATGGGATAATGCCGTCCACCCTTCACCAATGCCTAAAATTTTACCGAGAAGGAGTGAAGGTGATCCAAGGTGATACCAAGCCATTCATCGAAGCCGAATCACACTTTGCAGATGCCAAGTTCTACATGGATGAAGAGACGGTACCCGAAGCCCTTCCGGAAGAAATCAAATCCACGGGCAGAGCAGCACCTAAAAAGCAGGAGTGGCAAGCCATGCCTAAAAAGCAAAAAGAGCAGGCCGTGCCATCTTCAAGCAAAGAAGATGACGAGTTTGCTAAACCTGCAACAACCAAAGGGAGTAGGATGCCGTCAGAAGGACCGAACGCACCCATATTCCAGTATATCCCAATGTCAAGAAGAAAGAATGGTCAATCTCCATTCGAAACTAGAAAAGCCGACACACAGTGGCACACGGATAATGTGAAGTTGCTCAAGACGAATGCAGTTTTGCCTCTGACACAACTAGGGGGTGCTAAGGCCGCAAGACTACCACAAGGCTTCATAAAAGCTCTACCAAAGAAGGTGGAATCAAGCTTTCTTCCAACTAAGAGGACCGAGGAAGGTTTCGACCCTAACGCCTACAAACTCATGTCAAAGGCCGGGTACGACTTCGCTTCTTCTGCGGTGGCTGGAAAGAAGGTTTCAAACACTGTCAATGACGAAGAACGTAACCTCACCAAAACTCAAAAGAAGTTGAAGGAGCATGGTTACGGAGTTGACAACAACAAAGCCGGACTTGGTTTCACACCAAATGCACCTGTGATGATTTCAAACAAAGTGAAAAACACTAGCACTCAATACGTCAGCATGAGCATTGAACAAGACCAAGAAGAGCCTAAACCCTCCCCTCAGACGTCGGTCTTTGATAGGATGAGCCATTCAGGCTCCAGAACTTCAGTGCTTAATCGCATTGGTGGTCAAGACCGAACCTCTGTCTTCAAGAGGCTTAACGCGCCGACATCCCAAAGCTCTGTTTTTGAAAGGTTGTTAAAGCTTAAGAAACAAGGCAACACAGTTATCTCTCCTCTGCGACGATCAGCTTCATAAAGATTTGAAGGTAATGAGAAGCCTTTTGGAAAGAGGAAGACAACACCAAAGGAAGAAAAGCTCGATGGGTTAGGAGAAAAAGACGACGTTCGAAGCTTGATTCCTTCAAGGATGAAGCGCCAAGCAATCCTAGAGGTCGACACAAAAGGACCACTGAAGGTAAGGAGGCGCATCATCATCCACACTGGCAAATCTTTATGCCAACAAACCCAAGAGAACGGCACTGAAGATGAAATCCCTAAGAAAGATGTCACTTCTAGCTCTTTCGACTCAAAGTCTTCACCTCAACCGCTGGGGGCATGCTCCAAAACCATGTCAGTCAAGTCAAGTGAAGATGAAGGATGGATTCATGTCACTCCGAAGAAACTGCACGAGAAACATATGTCTTGTCCACAAGTTCACCAATCGGAAAGGGGGCAAAGCAGCTACCGTCAACCTTCAAAGCTACATGAAAATGTTGAGGATGATGAAATTACAACACAAAGATCGTTCATGCGGGATCTTTTCTTCCTCGAAGACGTCTTCAATTCCTCGATCAAGGCTCCTTGCTATGAAAATTATGAGGAATGCATTTCGAAGATCGCTTCGAAGAAATTGGACAAGCAGCAACCATCTTGTCCACAAGTTTATCAGTCGAAAAGGGGGCAAAACAGCTCCTGTCAACCTCCAGAACAATGTGAAAGTGTTCGAGATAATGAAATTTCGACACAAAGATCGTCCATCCCCATCACAATGTGCGACCTCTTCCTAAAAGACTTCTTCAATTACTCGGTCAAGGCTCCTTCCTATGAAGATTGTGAGGAACACCTCTCCCAAAACACCAGACAATCCTTGTGCCAACAAGCTCGAGAAGACAGCATTGAAGAGGAGATCCAAGATGTTTTCCACATCACGGTTCAAGAAGGTAAAGAAGACGAAATCCCCGAGGAAGATGTCACTGCTGCACCACCACAGCTCGAAGATGGGGGGCAAGCACGATCGATGATCTCAAGGAACTCAACTTAGGTACAAGCAAGGAACCAAAGCCTATCTTCGTAAGTGCATTATTAAATATAGATGAGATAGAGGAGTATTATCAGCTGTTGTTAGAGTACAAAGACGTCTTTGCCTGGACCTACAAAGAAATGCACGGCCTGGATCCTATCATCGCTGTTCATCATCTTGCAGTCAGGCCTGGAACACGACTGATAAAGCAAACTCAAAGACGCTATCGATCTGAGCTTATCCCACAAATCGAGGTCGAGATCGACAAGCTAATCGAAGCAGGCTTTATTCGAGAAGTGCAATACCCCAAGTGGATCTCCAACATCGTCATTGTCCTTAAGAAATCAAGACAAATACGTGTTTGCGTAGACTTTCGGGACCTCAACGATGCTTGCCCAAAGGATGACTTCCCCTTGCCAATCATTGAAATCATGGTGGATGCAACCACTGGCCATGAGGCATTATCATTTATGGATGGCTCTTCTGGGTACAATCAAATTCGCATGGCCCTCGAAGACGAGGAACTAACAGCCTTTCGTACTCCAAAAGGTATCTACTGCTACAAGGTGATGCCCTTTGGTCTAAAGAACGCTGGAGCTACGTATCAACGCGCAATGCAGAAAATCTTCAATGACATGCTACACAAAAATGTAGAATGTTACGTAGATGATGTGGTGGTTAAGACGAAGAAAAGATCAGACCACTTGAAGGATCTGCGAATAGTGTTCGAAAGGCTGCGAAAATACAACCTCAAGATGAACCCGTTAAAGTGTGCATTTGGCGTCACCTCTGGAAAATTCCTCGGCTTCATCGTCAAGCACCGTGGTATTGAAGTAGACCAATCAAAGATCAAGGCCATTCAAAGCATGCCCGAGCCAAGAAACTTGCACGAGCTGAAAAGTCTACAAGGACGGCTAGCCTTCATCAGACGCTTCATCTCCAACCTCGCAGGGCGTTGTCAACCGTTTAGTCGCCTTATGAAGAAAGATGTTCCATTCGTATGGGACAAAGCATGCCATAATGCTTTTGAAAGCATAAAGAAATATTTGTCAAGTCCACCTGTCCTGGGGGCACCTGTGCCCGGGAAACCACTCATATTGTATATTGCTGCTCAGGAAAGTTCAATCGGAGCACTCTTGGCGCAAGAGAATGAATCCCAAAAAGAAGGAGCACTTTACTACCTCAGTCGAACTCTCACCGGCGCTGAGTTGAACTATTCCCCAATAGAAAAGATGTGCCTCGCTTTGGTGTTTGCCATTCAGAAACTCAGACATTACATGCATGCTTACACCATCCACTTGGTTGCTAAAGCCGACCCTGTCAAATACGTTATGACTAAGCCAGTCTTGACAGGACGACTCGCTAAATGGGCTTTGCTTCTTAATCAATATGAGATCATCTACGTCCCAGCTAAAGCCGTCAAGGGACAAGCGCTAGCAGACTTCTTTGCCGATCATCCAATCTCGGCTGATTGGAAAATCTCAGACGACTTGCCTGACGAGGAGGTGTTCTACATCGACATCTTCCCGACATGGACGATGTTCTTCGACGGATCCGCACGAGCAGACGGAGCGGGGGCAGGAGTAGTATTCATGTCGCCACAAAGGCAAATACTACCTTACTCCTTCCAACTGAATGAGCTATGCTCCAACAATGTTGCTGAGTACCAAGCATTGATTATCGGGCTCCAAATGGCGATCAACATGGAAATCACAGCTCTTGAGATATATGGCGATTCCAAGCTCATAATCAATCAACTCTTAACTGAATATGAGGTGAGGAAAGATGATCTCGTCCCATACTTCCGGCTAGCGACCCGACTACTACAAAAGTTCGAAGCTGTGACACTAGAACATGTGCCAAGAAAGGAAAATCAAATGGCAGACGCTCTCGCCAATCTAGCTTCAAGTATGACACTAGGAAAAGATGAAGTTGCAGACGTGCCAATTTGCCAAAGATGGGTGATTCCGCTCGTTAATGAAATGTCACTAGATGATACAAATGTCATCTCAGTACTTCCAGTCGATGCTGAAGAATGGAGACAGCCGATGATCGACTACTTAGAGCACGGAAAGCTTCCAGATGATCTTAGACACCGTTCCGAAATACGTCGACGAGCACCTCGCTTCCTTTACTACAAAGGAACACTCTACCGACGCTCTTTTGAAGGACTGCTCCTGAGATGCCTAGGTGAGGAAGAAGTTAATCAAGCCATGGAAGAAGCACATTCAGGTGTGTGTGGGGCACATCAATCTGGACCAAAGCTACATTTCCAACTTAAAAGAATGGGTTACTACTGGCCGAGCATGGTGAAGGACTGCCTGGAACACGCCAAAAGGTGCCAAGCCTGCCAATTCCACGCCAACTTCATACATCAACCGCCTGAACCATTACACCCTACAGTTGCTTCATGGCCGTTCGACGCATGGGGATTGGACGTTGTAGGACCAATTACGCCAAAGTCATCTGCAGGGGAAGCTTACATCCTAGCTGCAACAGATTACTTCTCCAAGTGGGCTGAAGCCATACCTTTAAGGGAAGTAAAAAAGGAAACTGTTGTTCGTTTCATCAAGGAGCATATCATCCACCGATATGGGGTGCCTCGCTACATTATCACTGACAACGGAAAGCAATTCTCCAACCGACTCGTGGACGAGCTTTGCGACAAATACAAGTTCAAGCAGCACAAGTCTTCCATGTATCATGCTCCGGCCAACGGCCTCGCGGAAGCATTCAACAAGACGCTGTGCAACCTCCTGAAAAAGGTAATCGGCCGAACAAAGAGAGACTGGCATGAAAGAATAAGTGAAGCACTTTGGGCATATAGGACTACACATAGGACTCCTACCCAAGCTACACCTTATTCTCTCGTATATGGCGTAGAAGCTGTTCTACCGCTTGAAAGTCAAATCCCCTCACTAAGGATGGCTATACAAGAAGGCTTGACTGATGAAGAAAATGCAAAGTTGCGCCTTCAGGACTTGGAAGCGCTGGATGGGAGAAGGCTCGAAGCTCAACAACACTTGGAATGCTACCAAGCACAGTTATCCAAGGCATTCAATAAGAAAGTCTGCCCAAGGTCTTTCCAAGCCGGAGATCTCGTGCTGGCATTGCGTAGGCCTATCATTACAACTCATAAGACAAAAAGCAAGTTCACATCAAAGTGGGATGGACCCTACGTAATACAAGAGATCTACACCAATGGCGCCTACTTAATCATGGCAGAAGACGGGTTGAAGATCGGCCCCATCAACGGCAGATTTTTGAAGCGCTACTACCCCTAAAGCAAATGCACCACGCTCCTGGCCCGCAAGAGCATAAACTGTGTACGGCAAAATCATCATCAAAACCATCACTCATTTGAACTACGTTATGACTTGATCTCTTCTTTGGAAGAGTACGTAGACAACTTGAAACTTCAAAACTTCAAGTACAGTCACATCAAAATAAATAATTAAAAAAAAATATATATATATATATATATATTCTCTTTTCAAAAAAAATAAATAAATAAAAATGTCAAGGTCGGATCTATTAAGAACACCACTCCTGCAACTGAAAGAGAATCCACTGGTGAAACCGCTAAAGCCGTCGATCAAGATGCTGCTAAGCCTGCTGAAGATATTCCATCCGAACAATCAACAAAAATGTTCATTTCCAAACCCCGAGCCGTCTCCGTCTTCGTCGAGCTCTTCGTCCATGCTCTCCATTCTGCCCATCTACCCCAGTAAGATCTTTATGCTTTTGTATGGGCAGTTTGTCTCTCTCTAAGGTTGAGCAGCGCGGCCTTCTCCCTTCGATCATCGACCTCCGCCATGGCTGCTGCCTTTGAATGTGATCAACAAAACCAAAGTTTGTCAACTCACACCCAAAGACCTCATCCATCTTCTTGCCTCTGCTGCTGCATTTGAATTGGAGAAGAACTTTAACGACCGCTGTCAAACGACTAGCCGATCGTGAAGCTCGACGCTTTGCACTACCTCCAAGCTCGACTCCAGCTCTCTGTCCGTCTTCGTCCTCCTCTGCGAGCCCTCTCCTTCTACCGATCAGCTTCAGCAGCACGGACACCCCTTCCTCCTCCGTCTTCTCTCGAACTCGGCCTGGGTTTTCACCCACAAACCTAGCCTTGCAGAGCACCATATATATATATATAAAAATAAATAAATAAATAAAATAAATAAATAAATAAACAAAATAATAATAAAGAAGAAAAGTATTGATGGTGCCCACCGAGAGCAATTATACAGAAAGAAAAAAAAATGATGCATGCTACTATTAGCAAGTCAAAAGAAAAAAAAAAAAAAAAAGGAAAAAGGAAGCAATGATGATGTTGAAAAAAAAAAAAAAAAAAAAAAAAAAAACAGCCACAAAACTTGAACAGCAGGACAACAGACAATGCAATGGTGTGCAGCGAACAGTGCAGCGATGACGGTGCAGCAAGCAGCAGCAAGAGGCACAACAACGTCACCACCGAGGAAAATTATGATCAAAAGGCACTACACAGCATAAACTCGCTGCAGTCTTTTGCATAACCCCACACGGTAAAAGTGACACACTGCAACAAGCTCCAAGCAGCGGCAAGAGGCACGGCAACGTCACTACCAGGGGAAGACTGTGACCAAAAGGCATTACACAGCAAAATCCCTTTGCAATCTTTGCACAACACCACCCTTTCTACACCACCAATTTATGCGTTCCTGGGTTCTTCGTCGGTTTGACAGCCTCAACCTTCTTATAAAGAAAAAAAAAATGACGATGTAGAATAGGTTGAGCCTCAACCTTCTTATAAAGAAAAAAAAATGACGATGTAGAATAAAAAATAATAAAATAAAGTAAAAGGAAATGATGATGTTGGGAAGTAATGATGAAAGTAAAGAATAAAAAAAATAAAAAAAATAAAAAAAAAATAAAAAAAAAACATCTTTGGTGGATCAGTGCCACCGAAAGCAAAAAAATAAAATAAAATAAAATAATAAAAATAATAAAATAAAGTAAAAGGAAATGATGATGTTGGGAAGTAATGATAAAACTAAAGAATAAAAAAAAATATTAAACAAAAAATAAAAAAAATAAAAAATAAAAAAAAATCTTTGGTGGCTCAGCGCCACCGAAAGCAAAAAATAAAATAAAATAAAATAAAATAAAAAAAAACTTTGGTGGATCAGCGCCACCGAAAAAAAAAAAAATCTTGGTGATATATATGTTTTATCTATATTTAGCACAATACACTGAATAAAATAAAACATGTCCATTGATCTCCGAGAAATTACAAGTGCGTAAAAAAAAAAAAAAAAAAAAAAGATGGAGCTTTCACAAAGGATGTTCACGTGAAGCCCCATTATTTGGCAAAACTCTCGGAGCGGAAGGCATCGAAGCGGGAGGCATCAGAGCTAGATCATTCGAGGCCACAATACTTGGTGGAACGCTGGATGACCCAGGAAAAAGGTGCCTCTGGAGATAAGCAGCAAGCCTTTGACGGTCACACTTTGAATCCGACCTTCAGATTCTTGCAGCTCATCAAGCTTCCTCTTCATGCCCGTCGAATAGTTGTTGGCAAGCACGTGCAAACTTCTATTCTCGTACTTAAGCTGTTTGATCTCCTGCTTAAGATTTTCCACCTCTGCCATCAACGATTCAACCTGACGGGAGCGAGCAAGTAGGCGTTGGCCCATGTTGGACACAGAGCCCGCACACTGAACACTGAGAGCCAGGGACTCTTGAACGGCCAACTCATCGAACCGTCCTGAAAGCAGCATACTATCTTTAGGAGTGAGGAGGTTCCTAGCTACTATCGTAGCTGTTGTTGCGTCCTTCATCACAGAATCTTCACCTGTCAAAGGGCCATTAGAAGATAAGAAAGAAGGGCACCATACATTTACCTGACGCAGCGCACTCGGATCACTGCTGAAACTCAAATCTAAGCAAATGTTAGACGGGTTAGCCATTGTCAAAGGGTTAAAAGAGAAAGGTGGATGGAGTAAAATCAGAAAGGGCCGAAGACGATTTTCACAAACGGGCGATCTTCAAAGTGTGCATGTTGGAGGTGATCGATACCTCTATAAAAAGCCAAGGCGACACGACCACCGATTCAAAAAACCGGATTTTCCTGCGTGAAGTTCGGCGACGCTTTCGCGGCTATTCAGATAACGCGTTCAACTTTGTCAAAAGATCTCTGACAAAGTTGAAAACACGTGAAGGTTATCATCCCAACTACGCGCCTTTGCCAATAAGCGTGGTGACAGAGCCGCACCCGTGACTACTTTTTCGAAGAGGCGCTCGCTCAGAAATCGAAGAGACGTTTGTCGACAAAGGTAAAAGAACAGTACCACCACTGGCTATTGGGAAATCCCTATATATGTCGACCTTCATCTTTTATGGCAAGGCAGACCTGAAGAAAATGCCCAACTCTTCCTCACCTCTGAGGGCGCACTCCCAGCAAAGCCTTTCGAAATACTCAATTTTTTCTTCTTCCCCAAAGATGATACCAGATGCCTGGAGTACAGATGACCCAGAAGGAAACGATAGATTGAAGCATGTGCTGATTCATTCACCGTTTCTTCAAAAGCAAAGGTATCTCATATCATCAAGGTCAAAAGCAAAAGTATCTCATATCATGCTCTTTCCCTGTCTTTTTCTTTGTCCTTGTTCTTACTCGCATGGCAAAGTGAAAGAAGCAATCAGCCGGCACTTGGAGTCAGTCTTCCGATCTGGAACCGACTGCCTGGAATCTATTCCCTGGTTGCATACCTAGCGTTGCTCTCGAGTAGTCATCTTCAACGGTTGATACACTTCCAGAGAAGGGACCACTTCTGCAAAGGGGAGCAAGTAAGGCAAGTGAAAATGATACATTGAAGCATGTGGAGATAAGCAACAACTGCATATGCTGAGCTATCCTCTAACCCTCTTCAATACGAATTGGAAAGATTGAACAAAGAAACAGAAAAAAGGAGTAAGCTCAGACCTTCGGGGGAGACCAAAAGAATCCTGCTGCCCAGTTCAAGAGTAGCACAAAGGAAAATCAACGATTGGAGGAAACCAAAAGAATCCTCCAGCCCAGTTCAAGATTAAGCCTGTGGAAAATCAACGATTGGAGGAAACCAAAAAATCTTCCAGTCGAACTCAAGATCAAGCCTCGATGGCCCTTGAAGAAATTTCCAGCCCAATTCAAGATCAAGCCCCGACTGCCCTTGGGTTGACATCTACATTAAGGGACTTCAAAATGCATCTTCTACACGTGACAAGCACATGTCTACGACGCGCCTCGAAGTGGGGGCATTTGTAGACATCGAAATTTCGGTGAAATGAATGTTGACTAATAATTAAAATTTCAACGCTCACGCGTCACATAAATTTTACATGTAGCGTGTGACTCAACGAAAAATCGAAATAAATTGGAAAAGTCATCAAATAGGACACGTGTCAATACCTGGCAGAAATGATTTATTTCATCTGATTATTTATATCCAAAAATCAAGTTTTGGAATTCTATAAATAGGAAGCCAAGGCATTCATTTTGAAAAGAAAAAAAAAAAAGAAAGAAGGAAATTTACATTACACCAAAACTTTGAAGCTTTGAAACTCTAAAGCTCTCAAGCAAATCTCGAAGGACCAAGAAAGCTATCTTCGTTCTTCGTCAAATCTGAAGAGAAGTGTTCATCATTCATCATCCGTTCATCCTAAGATCAAGCCCCAACGGCCCTTTGGATCAACAACCTCAACAAATCCACACATCCAATCGTTCTTCAAGATTAAGCCCAAAAGCCCTTGAAGATCCGCTCATCCATCAACCTTCAAGATCAAGCCCAAAAGCCCTCGAAGATCCGTTCATCAACTGTTCATCCTTAGATCAAGCCCCGATGGCCCTTTGGATCAACAGCTCATCCACAAACCCATACACCCATTCTTCAAGATCAAGCCCAACGCCCCTTGAAGATCCGTTCATCAACTGTTCATCCTTAGACCAAGTCCCGACGGCCCTTTGGATCAACAGCTCATCCACAAGCCTACACCCTACGAAGATAGAATCAGAGGATCAAATTACAAAGAGATTGTAACCCCAAAATCATTAACACGAAAATATATTTTGTACACGGTATTCTTGTTTCTTGTTGCAGGAATTTTTCGTGTTTACAGAAACATAATGAAAACATGAGGAACAAGCATATAATGTGTGTTCATTTAAGTATTTAACAAGTCTCTTATAATTTGTTGAAAAAAAATAAAATGCAATATGAAAGTTATCTATTTTTTGTCCAAGTGAGTTGCGACCTAGGCGGTTTCTTAGGCGGGTCCAGGTGTGCTAAGTGGGCGCTTCAGCAGGCTTATGCACCCTTTCTTAATTTTCAAACGTCTAGGCATTAAGCAGGGCGATGGCCCCAGAATGTAATATGTGTGTGTGTGTGTGTGTAATCTATGTATGTGTGTGTAGTGTGTTTGTGTGTAATGTGTGTGTGTATGTGCTTTCTCTCTGTTTAGATCATACAAAAACTCTAGAGTTATCTGCAGTTTGAAGGCTTGTTAATGGGTGTTTGCAATTTAATGATTTTTTTTTCCTTTTTTGTGAATAATTTAATCAATCTATCTGAACAATTTAGGCTTATTCGAAAGTTTGATATGTCAAACTCTTTAACAGATGTCAAAATGTGCAACTCAATACTAGTATTGAAGTCATGGATAAACCTGAATTCTTTGTCAGAATCGCCTTATTTTGGTGTACAGAGAATCCTTTTTGTATGTATTCTATACAATTCTTCCCTATTTAAGTTAGAGACCACTTTGCATGAGTTATTATATGACTACAAGTTTGTAAAGCTACCTTGCTAGTCTAGAGCTAGGTATTTCTTTCTCAGTGCACCAATGTGCCTGATATTGTCAGGATAAACACACAACAATAACTGCATGTTTTATTGCAACTTTGTTAATTGACAATGCTGGAGGCACTGAATTATGAATGTTGCAACTTCTTTTATTGAATATAGTTGTTTTTGTTTTCGTGTGATGTGCTCATGTGTTTTTATTTTATCATATAAGGATAAGGTGAAGAAAAAGAAGATGAGGAGTTAGAGATTAGATTAAGCTTCTGTCAATTGGTTTCCTCTAATTGCAAAAGGAGAGTGAAAAGTTGAGAGTGCGATTGGATTTGACAAAGGAGAACGAAGTTCTAACATCACAATTGAAGGTTTTTGTGACTACAAGTCAGGGGCGCAAGTCTAGCAACTTTAGAGGTATCAATGATGATGTTTCAGAAGATAACAATACCTATGTTAAATTGGAAGGCCATAATATGGATGTACGACTTATTATATTATGTCTTTTGTTGTTAGTTTCAAACAAGCACATGGTAGACCTCTTTTGTTAGCACCTCAATAAGTCGGGATATTTATGTTAGCTTTTGGGACATACACTTGGTGTATGTGCTGGACTGTACTTCAATTGTTGATTAATGAAGTATTCCTTATATTTGTAATTAATTGTAATTTTAGATTACGAAATAGGGAATATATGGTAATTAGTTTGCCACATATTGTTCCTAATAAGTATTTGGTTTTGACATGTGACATAAGTTGTGCCACATATCAAGGGAATAGGTGACGTTATTAGCGTCACTTATTCTCAACCATTGCATTTGAAATAGGTGCCTAATCTGTCACACATACAGGTATTAGGTGACATATGTGGTGTCACATTTGCCGAAAATATGCGACGGTTTTGAAATTCGTCACCTAAACTATATGTGATTCTGCATAGGTGACGCAACTATTGATGATGAAAATGTGTCACATATAATCAAATGTAACGAATTTTTATATTTATTTGATGAATGTCTGACGACATATAATTCATGTTTTCCTATAGTCATCTCTTCCATCGCTTTTTTCTTTGGGCTTCCTTAGTGCTTTTCAATTGTGTTTATGCGAATTTTTAGGTCTATAAGTATTTCTAAGATCTGGAATGAATTCATCGTTGGATGTTTTCTAGGATGATATGTTATGAGAGAGAGGATAAGGAACAACTTTTATGATGGAAAAGTTTTTGCTTGAGCATAGGAAGTTGGAGTTTCAACACTCGTAACACGACTGTCGGATAATTTGCGAATTTCAAGTTTGTACCCTTTTTGCTTTGCAAATAATGATATACAGTCATACAACAATATATATACTTGCTTTAACCAAATTAGTCATACTGAGGTATGAGAACAAAATGAAAAGGTTTTCTTATCTGTGAGATTCTAGCCGTTAGAGGTGAAAGGTAGGTGCGGCTTCACCATATTCAAGGCATTGTGCTTTTTACTCACACAAGAGCTTGTTGTGTTGATCACGTATTGTGAAATTGACAATATGTGTGTAGTGGAATATAAAGTAAATATGACAATATTTACGAGGTTTGGCAAGTGTGCCTATATTCTCGGGACAACAATAGTTATTACTCTCATTATCATAAATTATAGGAGTACAAAGATAACTAACTATTTTCTCATGTTCACTCTAGCGTTTCTTTTCTCTCCTCTGTTTTCCTCCTTCCGTGTTTTTTTTCTTTTGCTTGTGTCTTCTTTGTGAGCTATGGTGTTCCTTTATATAATTGAAAACAAGTGGGACGTGTTTTCTTCACCAAGCCACTTCTGACAATTTGTGAATGTATAGGGCCATCAACTCAAACCAAATAATAGATGAGATACATGTAGGTGCACATAGTTACAATACAATATAATTTGAGTAATTGGGTTCAAGTTAAAATGGTGGGCCTTTTATTACCTAAAAAAATGTTAGGCCCTTTTAATTTGGTAGTTGGGTAGAAATGTTTGGGCCTCTGCAGAAATGCAAAGGAATAAAAGGACAATGACTTCTCTTTTCTTTTTTAAATAGGAAAAAAAAGGCATGGGTTAGGGTCTCTATTTTCTCTTAAAGGCCTGGGCCTAGGAAAAATGCCTCTTCAGGCTCCCTTAGAGCCAGACCGACAAGAAAACAGCTTAAGCGTAGTTTTCTGAGACAAGTACTCGGAACTTTGAAGTTGAACTTCGAATCTCTTCTTCACATATTACAATAGTTTAAAATACTGCGTTAAAATAAAAACTTAGTTTAAAATATCGCGTTAAAATAAAAACCCTTTATAATTTGAAAGTTGGCTGCTAAAATAAAACCTTGACAAACAACCCCAAAGAGAAATATTAGAAAAGAAGGCACCAGTCCAGGTATTGTTTATCAAATTTCAATTTTCAACCTCTCATTATATTGCGAGCCTTCTACCCTCGTAAAAATCAGTTATGGGAGGAGGGAAGGGAAGAGATTTCTAGGCGGACAACTAAGCGGTCAGTTAGGGCTACTTATAGACACTGGCAAAGCCATATGGGCGGGAGATCCTTCCTACAACTCAAGATTTTGCCTCTCTCCTCTGGTCTTGCTGATCTGGTGCTCAGGTGCTATGTTGGTTTTCTGCAGCGGCACTACTACGTTCAAATTTTTTATTTTTTATTTCAAAAAACCTAGACCAAACGACATCCTTTTGGCTGAGGAAAAAAAAAACGAAAAATTTAAATGAAAATGGGTAAACAACGTCGTTTCGTTTCAAAAAGAATAAATTAAAAAACTAAATAGTAGGGAACAACTCGTCCCTAGTGTACACACAGCTACATGTAAGGAGATATTGAATGAGGGATGGGTTGCCATGGGAGGACCAACTTCTACAAATTTTGTAGATGAGACTCTATTTTGTAGTTTTAACAGTTAACATTCCATTTTAGTTGTAGAATTTCTAACAAAAAAAAATATATAAAATGAGACGGTCAAGAAAGATAAAAGCATCTGGGTAAGGAAGTGAGGTTGTGAATGGTAGTTTAAAGGCTCTTTCTCTGGCTTCTGAGTTCTTCCTAATTCGGGTAATGGAGAGGATGAGGGAGGAAGAGGCATACAGATAGTTAACATATTTTTAAAGTTCTTGTATGCCCAAAACTACAATGTTAATGGTAAGAAGCAAAGGACTACAAGTGTCAAGTGAGTCGTTAGGACTCGCTTTTGAGCGAGTTGATCTCCTTAACATTATTTTTCATAAGTTTTTTTGTTTTAATTCTAAATTCTATTATGCTTGAACTCACACATTTGTGGTGAGGAATACCATAAGATTATGGCAAGAAAGGAGACCAAATACGAAGTAAGTTCAAATGTTCACGTAAGATTCCACTTAGTCCAACAAGGGTACTTCGCACTTGAAAAATCAAAGCGCAAAGCGCAAAGCGCAAAGCTCCAAGACTCACAAACTTCCGCCCCTCCACTTGACAATTCCTGGCTTCGCCATTGCTTACAGAGGACTTACTTGGAATGAGTACACTACTATGCTAACGTTCTATGTCAATAAAATAAAATATTTGCAAGTTTTTTTTCACATATCCTTAGTTTCATTAGCACGAGATGTCACATGGCATTATACATTTGTCATGTAAGTTGTTCTCACACTTACGAAGAGGTTTTTTCCTGCCCTAATGACACACTATGTAACAAAACAAATACGTTTCATTTGAATACATGACGATCACTTATGTTGCAATTGTGTACGCAGAGGCCTACGCTTTAGCCCTTGTTTGGAGTCAGGGTGTGGATGTGGATATTACAAGAGAAACCAAACGTGTGGTCCATCATCCATGTCCATGTGCGACACGTACATCATCGTTTTGTAGGGGGTAGACCACTTGACCATTATATCTTACATTTCTTTGCCTTCAAATGCATTTTTCTCGCCTTCAATTCAATTGTGATTTGTTGGCGCCGATAACATATTTAGTGACTCGAGCTGCAAAGGGTATGGAGGTGCATGGTGACAGTAGTGACGATTAGTTATGTTGACATGATAGTCACCATCACCACTCTATTATCACTGCATTGACACGGTGGTCACCACCACCACCAATCCCCACCCCTAACATCATGTCGCCACCACCATCATCATGCCACCACTAACGATCCCACCACCCCTAACACCATGCTGCAGCCCCCACAACTCCTCCAAAACCATGTCACAGCGCCACCACTATAATCTTCAATTGAAAGAAAATGAAGCAAATTATAAGGACTAAGAATGTAATTTTGTGTAGCCATAAAACGAATGAGTTGGAAATGGAAGAACACGTGGCGTCTGAGTCTGCGGTCCACAGATAAATCAGAAAAAATAAAAGTGAAAAAGCAAGACATGATTGGCTTGTTTAAGGCAGATAAAGGCAGATAAATGCAGAGTCAGGAGTTTTCCCCACTAGCTCAAATTGTATCCACGTTTTTAGCCTGCGACTTTTATTTTTCCCATTTTATTACGGATTTGGATCCCTCTAAATCTTTGTTGGGAGGATCCTAGAGATCAAGTCATTATAATCGCTTACTACACATTTTACGGTTATAAATTATTATGCCATGAGATAGAATTAAAATTTTAAATGATTTGTGGTTGTAGATGTGCAGTGAACGGCTACGTTGATTTGATTTCTATGATCCTTACAAAGAGTATCCGAAAAGGGTCCAATTCTTTTTAGATCAACTCCACTGGAAGCTTTAGCCCGATGGACAGGTGACACACCCCGACCGAGATCAGGGCGTGCTGGCCGTCACACGAAGGTGACGTAGCCATGTGCACGTGCGGAAGCTAATAAAGTAGTAATGTAAAAAGTACGAATAAATTAAAAACTAGCATACAAAGTCCTAGAACAATTGCTAGCGTAAGTGAAATACAAATTCAGAGCAGGTCTAAAGCAGTCCAAAAGAATAGTTGCGACACAAGTACACCGAAGGTGACCCTACGCTGGTGAGTATCTGTCAGAAACGCCGGAAAAGCCCTCTGGGAGACCACCGAACTGCTAATCAACTAGAACCTGGAGGGGCGCAAAACAAAAGCGTGAGTGGGCAAAAACAAAGCTCTTTGAAAACCATTTAGCAAAATACATTCTAACCCCTCGCCGTAAAACCTGTATACTTCCCAGAAAATAAACATATATACGTATGTATAAATATGACAATCATGCTCAAAGGTATGTCAATCATGCTCGATAATATGCCATGCCGAAATCTCATCATAATATGCAAGTGCCCAGGTAAAAACATGTCAATATCATATAATATGGCAGCCGGAGTCACCTAACGTGACTTGTATGGCTGCATCTAGAGCTCAAATCTCAATCTCAATATCTGAACCTGCCCACGAGTCGGAACCACCTAAAGTGGTCTGTACGACAGGCCTGGGTGTAACATATATATACGCTCTAGTGCTACGATCACGTGAAGGCTGTGCGAATAATCGCGGGTCACCTACGAGTCGGAACCACCTAAAGTGGTCTGTACGACAGGACTGTGCACCTAACTTGGATCCAAGCTGAGCGTGTGGTGCGGGAGGTGAACATCACGTGAAGGACTGTGCCTTACTCTGGGCGGGAGCACTAACACCAGGGGTGCAGGTTATGAGCTCTCTAATCAACTCAAACCACTACTGAATATAAACATGCATACCTCTTACCTTGCACTTACCTGTGCGTCCACGGCACCAAATACGCATATATAAATGTATGCCATTACTAATGCATGTGATGATGCATAAATGATAGGAATATGGTGCATGGCATAAAACAATAACCCTTTTTAATCTATTTCTGGGAATATAAATGTATATAGGTGTATACGGAAAACAAAAGCCCACTCACTGGTACGTAGAAGGGTCGTAGCCCCCCTGCCTGGAGTGACCACGCTCGTCCTCGGGGTACGTGTCACCTATATGCGAAACAACTATAAAAACGTTAACTTTAAAGCACATAACCAACTTCTCGTAATAACTTCTCATACATTGCTCAAAATGGACAAATGAATATACCAACGTGCTCTACACAACCTCAGGATAACAACCATATTTTTAGAAAAATTTTCCTCCGCCGCACGCGCCGGCCAAGGCACGGCCACACGCGCTAGCCACGCGCAGGCACGTGCGGTGCACACGGACGGCGTCAACTGACGCCGTTAGGAATATTCCGTCAGTTTTGACAGATTTCGTTAACGGCGTCAGGAATATTCCGTCAGACTTGACGGAATATTCCGTCACCTTCTCCGGCGAACCTCCGGCGACGTCGCCGGCGCTGGAAAACTGGAAAAACTTCAAATTGTGTTTTCTCGTTCGTTTCTCAACCATTTTTCATGATTCTTGAACCAAAATGAAGCTTAGGACTAGTAGAATCACGATAGACTACTTTTAAAGGCTAAAAACTACGCGATCATACCTGTCCACACAATCCAAAACCGGCCAACTTCGACCACGGTGATCCCGACGTCCAAATTCGTCAAACGAGCTACTCCGAGGCTCCTTGGGACACCACCAAGCTACCTACGAGCTTAAAATTTCCAAAAACATGCTAGATTAAGTTTGCATGAATAGTACCCAAAACGGATTACCTCGAATCGACGTGAAAACGATGTATTTTTTACCTGAAAATGGTACGATCGTGCTCCTCTCAGCCTCACGAGTTCAATGGTGTAGTTGGTTCCCTCGATCTATGATGGTTTGGGTGAGTTTGGTGTTTGTCCGTACGTTTATGATGATGGGAAGGGAGAGAGAGACACGGGAGAGAGAGATAGGGAATAGACAGAGGAAAGGGAAGAGTGACAGTGTGTGTAAGTGTGTGTGTGTGGTCCAACACATGCCACACCACACACAAAACAACCAATAACGTGACAAAAACGAACTAGGGGCAAAGTCGTAATTTCACACGTACGTTAATAAGAATTTTGGGATGGGATGTCACAACAGGCGACCCAAAACACCCAATAGCCTCCCTTCCTTGCTCCAGCCCATGCGGGCTATTGGGCTCAAGGAAGGCCCAAGTGAGAGGGGAGGTGGGAATCCAAAGCCTAGGGCGAGCTGATGCAAGGCTGACGTCATGATGACGTCAACCACGTTATAAAATTAATAAAAAAAAATTAAAATATTGATAAAAAATGTAAAAACTTAATAAAAAAAAAAGTAAAAAAATTAATTAAAAATGTAAAAAATTAATTAAAAATCAGAAAAAATTAAAAATTAAAAAAAACTAATAAAAATTTTATAAAATAATAATAAAAAAAATTAATTCAGGCCTTTCATTCCTTAGCTTCGTCTCCACTGCCACCCCACCACACTCGATCCTCGACCTTCGACCACTCCACCTCCTGCACACATTCTTCTTCTTTCTTTCTGACTCCTCTGTCACTGACAAACCCACACGCCGGTGAACCCCTACACGTCGCCGCCTCAGCTCTACAATGGGCACTGGAAATGGCTTCTTCTCCTTCTTCGGATAGTGCTTCAGAAAGTCGGAGTTCTGGTGATGGAGAGAATAGGTGGAGGAGACAGGGAAGGTGGGATGTGAGCTGATTTGATATATTTCTTTTTTTTTATGGAATTATTTGGTTTGAACTTGGAAATAGATTTCTAGGTTTGGGTTTGGGATGGATGGGGTGATTTTAAGGGTTTGGAGCAGTGTTCTAAAAATCGGCCTAGGCGGTGCCTAGGTGCTAGGCGATGATCGGCCACTGGGATTAACCTATAGTCGGAAGAAAAATCTAGAAAGGGATGAGGCAGGCGTCGAGGCGGCCTAAGTGGCAATTGGGTGGCCTAGGAGGGCAACTAGATGGCCTAGACAGTGTGGGTGTTTCAAATCTTTTTTCTGTTTTCGACTGGATGGCCAAGGCGGCTTAGTTGGGAAGAATGCAAAACATCGTCGTGTTCTTCATTCTGAATTTTATCAAAGAAGAAAGGAAGAAGAAGAGAGAAACTTGAGTTTCTCTCTCTTCCTTTTCCACCCACTTACCATTCTCAAGTCTATCCGTTTAGTTTTTAACATTTTTTTATTTTCTGTCCAATCAAAATGGGACAACTAGCATCCTATTTGACTAAAATGCATTTGGAATAGAACAGCTAGCATCCTAATAATTAATATGTACTAAGAATCGTGCCCCACCTCCCTCGCTTCTATGCATCTCGGTTTCCTTCGCTACTATTTTATTTTTAATTTTTTTTAAATTGCTGATTAAATGTTTCTACACCCATATATTTAATACCTTCATTTCTCCTTATATGCACTATAAATTCACTATTTCGTAAAATACTACTGATTTGTAACCATATGTATGTTTATTTCATCTTATTAAATTCACTAAAGTACTAAAGACAGTGTTCTAAAAAAGGGCCTAGGAGGCGCGTAGGCGCTAGGTGGTGGTGACCCGAGGTGTTTTCTCCTATCTACATTACTATATTTCCTTATTTTCCTCCTATTTTGCATTTTATGTGGTTTTATGTTGTGAACTTATTGTACATGTATCATCCTACAATACTCCTCACTATGGTTATATAGCATATACAAGGTTCTAGTGGCCAGTAAGTTCTAGTTTTACCATTAAAAAATATACACTGT
Source organism: Pyrus x bretschneideri (assembly GCF_019419815.1). Taxonomy (NCBI): domain Eukaryota; kingdom Viridiplantae; phylum Streptophyta; class Magnoliopsida; order Rosales; family Rosaceae; genus Pyrus; species Pyrus x bretschneideri. The sequence goes on along the minus strand of NW_025999808.1, from coordinate 1,612,944 downwards.
CAAATTAGTCTGGCTTCTATCAATTTTTTTAGTATTTTATTTATTTTTTCAGTTTGCCTCCGTGCCTTGGTCTTGATTTTATCACTCCTTTAGTATTTTATTCATATTTACTATTCCTCTGGGCCATCTTTTCCTCTCTCATTAACACTCCCACATTTATCAGTTTCTCACTCTACCACTCTATCACTCTATCGTCTTTACCGCTTCACTTTCGTTTCTCAGATAACTAGGTAACCAAGTCCTCTTCCACACCACTGCATGTCGACAAAATTACATCCACCGTTCTCATCTCTCCATCACATCACCGTTCTCTTTTTTTTCCACACTCCTTCCTCTTTGATTGGCAGCGAATGAAGACGAGAGATGACGACGCGCAAAGATAACAAAGTCTACAAAAAAAGACCGCCGCGCCTAAATCCAACCCGATTTGGCCACCTTTTCCTCGATCTCTTTCGACATCCTCGTGGTGCTTGCTTGACAGGTTTAAACCCCTCATTGATAGGCATCTTATGTTCTACTAAGGTTGGATCTAAACCTGGCATTTCGGTGTAGTACTAAGCAAAACAATCTTTAAACTCATGCAAAAGGTTGACAATCCTTGGCTGATCTTCGGTTTTCAACAAACAACTAACCTATATAGGCCTTGGGTCCTCCTCAGATCCCAAGTCAATGGTCTCCAAGGGGTCTTGTACTTCTAGGGTTGGTTTGTCAGGTTATGCACACAAAAATTTAACTAGCTCCGGGTTTTCGGGCAAGTCTTCTGGTCCGTCCAGGTCATATATGCACTCAGCCATTTGGATGGCCGCTTCTAATTCTTCCCCAAAAGACTTTACTTCTCGGTTCTGGCTACTCAAAGCCTCTCCACTCGCCTGGTCCTCTTCCATGGCTAAGTTTTCCCTTTTTTGTCTTTTCTCTCTCCCATATACCAATAATCTGTTTATTAAAGACATGAATGCAATCACCTGGTCTTTCCTTTTTTGTTCTGACATTAATGGTGTTGGTGAGTTGGGATGATAGAGGGTCGATCTCATTCTTCCCTTGTAAGGGATAACCCTTGTTCTAGAAGTTTTTGGGCCGTCACCTTGGTCGGGTGGCCATTCTTATCAACTCTTGAACACTGAATAATCCCAATATTGGGATCATAGAAGTTGGCTTCTGCGATGTTGGTTGTAGGTAAGAATGGCCGTGATTCGGCCTCTACCATCTCCCATAATCCAGGTCCTGTTTCTCCCTCTTCATGGTAGACGGCCACTCGTTGGTGTAAGGTAGATGGCACATAGAGACTCTGATGAATCCAATCTCTGCCCAGTAAAGCCCCATAAGTGGAAGTACTATCCACAACAAAAAAGGCTAGCATGATTTGTTTCAAACCCAAGTCCACCTTTAATGGTAATATTCCATGCGTTTTGGTGATAGTTCCCGAGAAACTAGAAACTGTAAGATCGATGGGGATAAGATCCTCCTCACTCTTGTACATTCTCTTCATCTACTTATATGGCAGCACATTGACCGCGGCCTCTCCATCAATCAAGACCCTTTTGAAGGGTACTCCTTCCAGGTGCGCAGTTACATATATGGGCTTAAGATGGTTGGCCAGGGTCGAACTAGGGTGAATAAAGACCAATCTGAGTATATTCTCTCAGGCTTCTTTATTGGTTGCTCAGGCAATCCTGCATGGTTGGATTCTCCTCGTCCCGCCTCTTTAACACTAACATGTGTCATCATAGGTTTCGTCGTCAAGTAATCACCTTCCATCATGGAAGGTTGTTCATGCTCGGCGTGAAACATGGATGATAAAACATATGTCATGTTTACATGGAAGTTGCTGGGTCCAGGTAAATCTTTCTCCTTGCCCTCGATGTGGTTCATAAACTCATCTAACCAAGCATGTGCTTCTTCTGGTAGCATTAGTTCAGGTAACGCCTCTTTTTGAGTTATGCCAAAGTTCTACACCTACACTAGGCTTTCACAGAGAGTATCAACTAGCAATGGTGTGGGTATTCTCTTCTCTGGTGAGATTGTTCCGAAACAGATTGGTTCCGGGCTCCACTTAGCTGTTGGCATCATCACCATATCCTCCTGAGATCTTTTCAGGATTCTATATTTCCCTGGATGAAGGCTCAGTGGCGCATGGTTTCCTTCCCCCTCGGTCTTGCTATTAGCTTTCTCCACCTCCTTATTGGTTCTCTAGTGGAGTTGATTTTTTTTCCTCATTAGGTACCTTATCCATCTTTACATTTTCAGAGGTTTCTAAAGTGGTGGGGACTTTCAATGAGTTCATATGGGCCTTATGTTGCCTTTGGACCTTTCTGATCATAAAGGCTCCCATTTATTTAACAGGCTTCCCATCTGTTCTGATTATGTACCATTTCCGCCCAAGTAGGGCAAGATTCTTCTTTGTGACCGGGTTTTTGGTCATTTCCTTCATTCTAGCATCTTAACCGTCATAACTTGGTTGGGGTGGCCTCACATCTACCCATCTTGGTACCTTGGCCTCCTTGTCCTCCCATTCCTCTAAAGCTTCATAGTGTCTGAATACTTCTAACAAGTTTTTAGGCTGACAGTTTCCCCCAACTTCTGGAAGATGTTCCGAGAGGTTTCCTTCTCAGCTGCCCACATACTATTTTTACGGCATTCCTGCTATTCTTTCTCCCTTCTCTTGATCAACTTATGATCAAGGATAGCTCCTGCCACTGGTACCTCTAGCTCGCACTCAGATTGATATTTACTGCACAAAACCACCCTTTTGATTATTGCTGCTTTAGGCTTTTTGAGCAACTTAATAGCTCTTTCAGTCGGCCTATCAACTTGGTGTTTTTCGACTTTTACCTCCCAGGTAGCTTTCTCTTTCCCTTTCTCTACCCATGTTAGGTTGATCATGTTTATCGGGGTTTGTAGAAAGGAATCAGCATCTATCGTCACATTAACCTGTGGTTCTTTCAGTAATCGCTTTATTTCTGGCCCGCACTGCCTCCTGCTATCCAATAACACGGGGTCAGGCAACTCTGGCTCCTTGATTGTCTTCAACACTGGCTGACTATTTCTGGATTTTTCTTGTTTTCCTCTTTACTCATTTTTTCCTCAAGTAGAAGAAACAAAGGAATAACTGGCTCCTCCACCGGGCTGGTTTCCCTTATTATCTTTCCAGCACGATCATTACCTGAGGTAGAACACTTCAGATCTAACCTTCTTTGCAGACTCTTTGTTGGGGAAAAGAGTTGACTTATTTTCTCGTTTATAGAGAATCTCTCTCCATGCTTTTTATGACAGCCATCATGGTAGCCTGCAAGTCTTCATTTGTGACATTCCCTCCTGATTTCTCAGAAGGAGTCGGGCTTTCCGTTAGGACAGGTCTTTGCAAGTCTTCGGGAAGATTTGCCATGCTAAATCTTTGGGGTGTAGTCAAGTGGTTTCTGTTCTTTTTTCCACCTAAAGGTTTGTTCTTTCCGTTGTCTTCTTGGCATACAAGATTTGTGTCCCACCAGGTGTGCCAAATCTATGTTCGGGCATGAATTTCGTTAGAAAGGGTCCATGGCTCGAGCACACAGCTCCTCGAGGAGTTGGCACTTTGGTTGGCTGTCAGGCTCTTGCTAGCTTGTCGGGCTGCAAGAAGAGGACAGAGTTAGTTCTGAAATGTGCTCTTGTTGGGCCATAGGTGTAAGCCGTGAGGCTCGCAATCAAAACTAACTAAGTGTTGAGGCGTGCCACTACCATCTCTGTATAACAGATGTAGAATAAGTGTATTTAAGCCGATTACTTGCGCCCCAAGTTATTCTAGGATTTACATATTTTTCCTCACTCAAACCTCAAAAATCAGAATCATGCTTGACTGTCGTCTGCAACTGCTCCGTCGTCTCTGTCGTCTCCTCCTGCAACTGCTGGTGATAGCGATTTGAAGCTTACTCCTTTGCTTTACTGATCTTACTCATCTGCTTTACTGATCATTGAAATATTCGAAGCTTAACTGATTCCCCGAGGCAAAACCCGTCTCTGAAACTACAAGCCCATTTTGCTTTGCTTTTCTCATCACTGTATATAATGTATTTTTTATATTGTAATATATTATAAGCAATCTGAAACTAAAAGCCTTTTGCTTTTCTCATCTCTGTTTTTAACTTTTTGTATATAATAATAATAATAATAATAATAATAATATTGTATTTTGCATATTATAATATATTATTGTGCTGCGGATTGAGCTCTTATTGTTTATATGTTTTTTTTAATTTTCTCGAAGTTGTTCATTTTAATTTTTCAAGTTTAAGAGTGATTGCTTGTTGGATGGACTATCTTTCTAATTGTTTGGAGTTTATTGAAATAAATTTAAACTTAGAGTAATAAATTTGAATGCTTATTTTATAATATTTTAGATATATTTATTTATTTATTTATATTTTTAATTACCGTATCCCTAACGTATTGTGTCTTCGTTTTTAGAAATTTAACGTGTCCCTATATCATATCGTGTCGTCTCCTATATTCGTGTCTGTGTCCATGCATTCTATCACCAAACCAAATCGAACCCTCGAGATCCAAACCGTCGACAGCAACATCTGCAAAGAAAACCAGAGAACCAAACAAAAAAAGAAAAAGGGGAGGGTCGAAGGGGGTGTGTAAAACACCCTTGTTACGATGCAAATAGTTCCACACTTCACCCAAATTTTCCGACAAGCCGATAAGGCAAAGGCCTGTGAGGTGTGGATTTAGGAAATCAATCGGGTCAGCCACTTCAAGAGCAAGCTTATGGCTCAATGAGAAAAGGGATTTGCGAGAGCATGGGGAAGAAAATTGGGTGGGAGAGAAACGGGAAAACACCAAAAATCACCAGGGATGCTGAGAAATAGGCATAAAACCTAGATCTGAGACAATCTTAGGGAAAATTGGGACCAAGCCCAAGGAAATCTAAGAAAAACTCAAAGAAAAGCTGGGAAGAGTGAAGAAGGGAAAAAAAAATGAAGGAGAAGGGGGGAGGAGACCTGGTTGTGGAAAGCTTAGGAGGAAAGGGGAAAAGAGTAGGAGGAGGAAAGATGCGGATGCCGCCAGCCCAAGCCGTTGCAAGGGCTAGCGGCGAGGTGCTACTCTTTCTTTCAAAGGGAGAGAGAAGAGTGGCACGACTCTTTCTTTATCTTTTCTGTTGAAAGCTCCCTTTTTTTTTTTTTTTTTTTGTTTATTATAAGAGTAATTTACATGAATTCATTATTATGCGATATTTTGGTTTTGATAATATTTTTTTTTTTGACAAAGGGCAAACTTTATTAAATTCTCATTTGAACATTTACATCTTCAGTTATAATATATTTTTAATAACATATTGTTATGTTTAAACTTTTTTCTAACATAACAATAAAAATTGAACATTTACATCTTCAGTTATAATATATTTTTAATAACATATTGTTATGTTTAAACTTTTTTCGAACATAACAATAAAAATATTAAATTACAGGGTGATTAACACACCCCGACCGAGATCAGGGCATGCTGGCCATCACGTGAAAGTGACGTAACCATGTGCACAGTGCGGAAGCTAACAAATAATAATAAAAGTACGAATAAATAAATAAATAAACCAGTTATACACAACGTAAGAACATACATGTGCAAGTGCAAGTGTAAAAACAGAGTTCAGAGCATGAAGACCTAATGCAGTCCGGGAGAAACAACACTACAAAAACACACCCAAAGGTGGTCCTACACTGGTGATAATCTGTCAGATATGCCGGGAAAATCCTCTGGGGAGTCACCACAAGTGCTAGCCGACTAGAACTTAGAGGGGCGCAAAACAGAAAGTGTGAGTGGGCAAAAACAAAGTTTTTCAAAAACCATTTCATAAACAAAGTTCTAACCCCTCGCCGTAAAACCTGTATACTTCCCAGAAAATATCATATACATATATATAAGTCATGCTCAGAACTATGCCATGCCAAATGCCTCAAAATAGAATGCAAGTGCTCAGGAAAAATGTCATCTCAATGCCATGTAATCTGTCAGCCGGAGTCACCTAACGTGACCTGTACAGCTGAACCTCGAGCTCAAATCTCCATCTCAATAACCATACCTGCACACGAGTCGGAACCACCTAAAGTGGTCTGTACGACAGGATTGGGTGTATAATAAGTACGCTTGAGTGCTACGATCACGTGAAGGCTGGGCGAATAATCGTGGGTCACCTACGAGTCGGAACTACCTAAAGTGGTATGTACGACAGGACTGTGCACCTAACTTGGATCCAAGATGAGCGTGTGGTGTGGGAGGTGAACATCACGTGAAGGACTGTGCCCAACTCTGGGCGGGAGCACTAACACTGGGGGTGCAGGTTATGAGCTTTCTATGCATCTTAATTCACTACTGAACATAGACATAAACCATACTCACCTGGCACTTACCTGTGCGCCCGCAGCACCAATATACAGACATATACATACTACTAATAATGCATAAACAAACGGCAAACATAATGCATGGCATGTAAATGTATAAACATTTCCATTCACTTTCTAGGAAAAACGTAAGTATATAGGTATATACGGAAAACCAAAAGCCCACTCACTGGTATGTAGAAGGGTCGTAACCCCCTTGCCTCGAGTGACCGCGCTCGTCCTCGGGATAGGTCTCACCTATATGCGAAACAACAATAAAAACGTTAATTTTAAAGCACATAACCAACCTTATGAAATAACTTCTCATACAATGCTCAAATGGGGTGTATGAATACACCGACGTGATCTACTCAACCTTAGGAACATCCCCATATTTTTAAAATAATTTTTCGACGCCGCACGCGCCCTCACGCGCCGGCCAAGGCACGGCCACACGCGCCACCCACGCGCAGGCACGTGCTTGGTACACTCACGGCATCAGGAATATTCCGTTAACTCTAACAGATTCCGTTAACACCGTTAGGAATATTCCGTTAACTCTAACGGATTCCGTTAACGCCGTTAGGAATATTCCGTCACCTTCTCCGGCCAAACTCCGGCGCTGTCGCTAGCGCCGGAAAACCGGGAAAATTTTAAAACCTTGTATCTTCTTCGTTTTTCAACCAAATTTCACAAAATTGGTACCAAAATGAAGCTTACAACAAGAGGAACAAATTCATACCACTTTCAAGCACTAAAACCCACGGAATCTTGCCGGGAAAACACCACCAACTCCGGCCAAGCTTGTAACTCACGATCCCGACGTCCAAAACCTTCAAACGAACCACCCCGAGCCTCCTAAGGACCTCACCAAGCTTCCTACAAGCTTGAAATTCCCAAAAACACAAGAATTAACGTGTGCATGAACAGTGACCAAATCGGGGTATCCCGAGTTCGACGTGAAAACGAAGGTATCCTTACCTGAAATGGGTATGGTTGAACTCCCAAGGACCTCACGAGCATGAATATATAATTTGTTCCCTCGATCTGTGAAGGTTTCGATGGTTTTGGTTGTCGTCCGTACAAGAAGAATAGGAATGTGAGAGAGAGAGGGAGCTCGGGACAGGGCAGGGAGAGAGGGTGAGTGAGTGTGGTGTGTGTGTGGTCCAAAACCAGCCAAGCAACACCCAAAAACAACCACACAACGAAACAACCATAATAGGGGCAAAACCGTCATTTCCGGGCTGTCACAGTGATTTTGTGTAAAATCAGTAAAAAAAATTACAATACTAACAATATATCAACAATATTTATGTTAATTATAAATAAGACAATCATATATTGTGATATTTTTGGTGATTTTAATTCATTCAATATACAATTCACAATTTCAGATGAAACAGAAGGACTTCCATTGGAATCCCATCTAAATTTGCAAAATTTGTCACCATACCGACACTGCGTTGCAGAGTTTGTTTCTTGGTTTTGTTTTTTACATTTGGATTCAAACAATGTGTTACATTGTCCATTTACTGGTTTCATTTTTTTTGTCCATGTTTTCTTTTTACCTTTGGATTCAGCCACTGCAATGTAGTGTCTGATTTCTGGTTCTGTTTCCTTGAGTTGAGTAGACTCCTCCAAGTAAACGAAGGGCATGAGAGAGAATGATAAAATATTCATGTTCTAACTATTTATAGTAGCTTAAAGCCTATATGACATTTATAGAGAGAAAGACAAAAAAGGATAAAAAAGGCAAGTTCTAACTATTTTTATAATGACTTAAAGCCCGTGACATTCATCATTGACGTATGCTTAATTAATAAAAATATAACATTGTTTAATTCCAAAGCAAAAGTAGGTCATTGATTGGCTAAATAGTAAAATTTTTATTGATTTTTTTTACTAAATTATTTAAAATTATATGCAATAGTTTCGAACCATCTCTTGTCTTTAAAATAATAATTTTTTTTGTTAAAATAAATACAGGTGATAGCGGTTTGACAGAATAAAACGATCAGGGAAGCAATAGTAAAGATTGGTCATCGATAAAACAAATGAATAACACGACAAAAAATAAAAATGAAACACAAAAGAATAACACGATAAAAAATAAAAATGATAAAATAAGATCGTGGAGAGTGTTTTTAAACGTGCGGCATGCCCAACAAAATAAATCCAAAAAAAAAAATGAAAGAAACGTGTTTTTCCGACACGCATCAGTCATCAACTGTTTGTCAACAATTTAATATAATGTTTTATTTTATTGAACAAATTGTGTTAATTATTGATGATCTGGTGAGGGAATTTGGAAAAGTCAAGCAAAAGGACGAAAGCGGGCGACCCAATCAAGGGCCAGGATTCAATCTCGTGCGGCCAACGCGTCCCCACCCTTTTGTTTTTGTCTGCTCTGCTACGGTATTTGACTAGATTAACCCTGGGTTGAGTGGAAAACTGAGCTTCCGATGGATCGCCGATTATTTAGATGGCGGTCGGCGGTCTAACTGATACCTGAACCAGAGAGATAATGAGATGATTATTAGTGGATTACTGAAAATGATGCTTGGGTTAAACACGTGAAAAATGAGATTTGCCAATTAGCCCATCCCATATTTTATTTTTTTATTTACACGTTAATACCATGCATTCGAAATTTGGTTAAATCGCAGACTCTCTCTCTCTGTCTCTCTCACTCAATATCTAAAGCCGTCATGCTAACTTGTATCAATCTCTATATATACACAAGAGCGGGATTTTCTTTGAATTTACATAAATAAATAAAATCACATTTGTTTGATCTAACGCAGCATCAAAGTTTTTATGGCCACAATGAAAATCATAAATCATGTTGGTCGCCCTATCAGTGCGGCAGTGCACCTGCAAACCCTATGCGCAACCATTATGAATAATCTCATGGCCGAAACTTTGGAGGGTTGTGTCTGTGAGGAAGACACTTCATGGATTCTATGTATCATGAGTAGATATTATATTATATATCTTACTCTAATTTCAGTATTAAATTATTTGTTATTTTGGCAGAATTTTAATACTTTGACTTCCTCTACAGCAAAAAGTACACAGACGAATTTTGAAGTGATTCTAATTGGAGGATTTTTATTAGTTTTTCAGCTTGTTCGTGTCAAAGTTTCAAGTTTTTCTACCAAGCAATTTATTTATGGCGATGAAATAAAGGAACAGTGCGCACTACTGTCAAAGTGACGTTTTGGGCATATTTGGATTTTTTGGCATCCAAGATAATGTCTTTTGCTTTGACGCCTTCTGCAATTATGTTCGAGACATCTCAAGCTTTAATTCAAGTCGTTAATTTTGGCCTATTTTGGAGCCTTGAAAGTCGAAAAACGTGGCTAATTTGTGGCTAGGCAGATTTCCCATATTTGATTAGGATTATGTTTCCTAGTTTCTCTTAAGTTATTATGTTTCCTAGTTTTTAGAAGAGTAAGGATTTTAATTGTGTAATTGTGACATCCCACATCGCCCAGGGGAGTGATCCTTATATGTATATTCCCATCTCTACCTAACGCGAGGCCTTTTGGGAGCTCACTGACTTCGGGTTCTGTAGGAACTCCGAAGTTAAGCGAGAAGGAGGCTAGAGCAATCCCATGATGGGTGACCCACTGGGAAGTTGCTCGTGAGTTCCCAAAAACAAAACCGTGAGGGAATGGTAAGCCCAAAGCGGACAATATCGTGCTACGGTGGTGGAGTGGGCCCAGGAAGTGATCCGTCCCGGGCCGGGATGTGACAATTTGGTATCAGAGCCTAACCCTGGCCGCGTGTGTGCCGACGAGGACGTCGGGCCCCTAAGGGGGGTGGATTGTGACATCCCACATCGCCCAGGGGAGTGATCCTTATATGTATATTCCCATATCTACCTAGCACGAGGCCTTTTGGGAGCTCACTGGCTTCGGGTTCCATAGGAACTCCGAAGTTAAGCGAGAAGAGGGCTAGAGCAATCCCATGATGGGTGACCCACTGGGAAGTTGCTCGTGAGTTCCCAAAAACAAAACCGTGAGGGAATGGTAAGCCCAAAGCGGACAATATCGTGCTACGGTGGTGGAGCGGGCCCGGGAAGTGGTCCGCCCCGGGCCGGGATGTGACAGTAATAGTATTAAAAAATAAAAAATAAAGAGAGGGGGGGAGAAGAATGCATAAATTTTGGAAAACTTTGCTAGGCTTTGACAATTTATATTTCAAGGTGTTTTCTATCCATGTTTATAATAATATTTTGTTTTATGATTGTTCATAACTAATTTTTGTTTGCTAGGGCAAGGCCATGAGCCTTAACAAAAATATGTAGTTTATTTTCAATTTATTTATGATATTATGCATGCAAGTTTTGAATTATTAATCACCATGTTTAAACTATCTATTTGTCTTGATATTTGATCACCATTAGGATATTTAGAAAAGAAATTTGATGCAATTTTCGTCAAAGGTCGGTCCCTGAAATTGATGAAGGCTTCTTGTGGTTAATATATGCAAGTTCACTTAGGATGAATACCACGTCTTAAGGGTTGTATGGTTTTTCAAAGTGTTTTCACAAAGCTTAACGAGTCTTGCATGTTTAGATTTGAACTGAATACCACAGACAGATTGCATGTTTGATATACGGTTTATGTTGGGAGTCCAAATAGGCATATATTAGGAAAACCTAACCTTCAAAATATGCATGCATAAGTCATAAGTAATTGGAAGAACTACATAGGATTGTTAAGGTGATGGCGGAACCCTAGTGCGTTTACAATTTAATTTTCAAAAACCATTTTCTTTTAGTTTATTTTATTTTTCTGATTTATTTAATTATTTTTATTAAATTCCTTTTTATTATTTTAAATCACAAAATCAACATTTTCTCAAACTTTGTTTTAGATAATTAATTAAGACTTGATTTGACATAAATTATTCATCCAATTCCTGTGGAGAACGACCTTGTTAAAGCCAACTATACTACGATTACCTTGTACTCTTACAAGTATTTTAAGTGTTTTTATCCCTACTTTCTTTGGTGGTAAAAATCTCATCAATTTACACCATGACTTCTATCAAGACCCAAATGCTTTGCTTCAAATGGGCAACTTTGCTTAGCCCATTATGGTTGTGTATATGGTCTGCTATATGGTCTACTCACGTCGTTAACGATAGACTCGTCATATTGAGCTTGTAGTCCACATGACGTACTCCTATTGAATGTAGTTAATTTATGTCTCCACAAAAGAATTCCTCAAGCCCTTCTTCATCTCTTTATGCCGCACCCTCTCTCTCCCTTCAGTAAAATAGGCCACAACATGTTATCAGCACGCTCTTATTATGATTATTTTATTTTATTTTATTGAATTAATATACTTGTTAGTGTTCAATTTATTCTTTTTATGTTGAACATGATACAATGCTTTAAAGATAGAAATCCAATATTGGAGGAGGAACTCTTACAAACCGTTCACAAGATTCATCATTGCAATCCTGGTTCTTCTAAAACACGGTCTTCGTCGATATTTTTTTCCAACCTGATTGCATGAAATATTCATCATTGAGCATAGACCCTAATTTTTTATTGCCGATTAACATATTCTACTCAAATTAGTGTCCACAATTATTTTATATTACTGCTCAGATAATTGTGGTGAATTAAATTTGTGTGAATAAACAAAGAAAAATGAAGAAGAAAAAAGTTTTAAAAACCCGAATCCAGCGCTGGAGCCATGGTTTGAAAAAATAGAAATAAAAATTTGGGCCAGTAACTCCAACATTTTTTAGACTCGCAACCTATTTTGTGCCTCCAAGTGTCAACCAACCTATTTCACTATACTTTCACAAGGAGGGTCCCAGAGCTAAAGCTACTAGCTTTCATTATATTTGTTTTATAATTGCTTTCTCTCTCACTCTCTCATTCTCTCTCTCTCTCTCTCTCTTTCTCTCTCTCTCTCTCTCTACATATATATATATATATATATATATATTGTCTTGTAAATATGTGTTTGTTTGCAAGTATTATGAACCCGAAGTTTATACTTTCAACTCGAACCTGAAGTTTCGAATGAAGTGCCGCAAAAACATGAAGTTTCCTAACACTCGCCACTCAAGTAGAGACCTGAAGTTCTCTATGATTAATCCACTAAACCAAACTATGTCTTAGAAGTCGAATGTTCTAACTTTGATGCTTATGGAGGTTTTATTTCCCATAATAGAGAGAAAAACTAGTAGTCGACATGGGTGAAATTACGTACTAGTACTCTTGGGGATTTCTATCCCTGAGAAAGCAAAACTCCTTAGGAGGACTTCCATGACTTTAAGCATGACTCAAGTGATGGATGATCATTATTGATTTGTGGGAAGATTAGGATTGGTGCCTTATTAAGAAAAAACCACCACATAGGATGGAGAAGCCACCGCAAAGGATGGAGAAGTGATCATAATGAAAGGATGGAAGAGCCATGACAGAAGGAATGGAAGAGGTGCCTCTCCGAAAGGCAGGGGAGAAAGCCAGTAGATGAGTAAACGTGTGGAGTGTAGGGAGAGTTTTTTTGGGCGACAGACGAAGTTTTTATAGCAAATTCTTGTTTGTGGAACCAATTAAGTTGAAGTGGATGATTGCTAGGTTGTTCAGCTGAGCTAGACCTTGGTCGACATTGCCACTAAAATCAATATGCCGCAAAAATTTCCCAAATAAGAAGTCGACTAATTATTCTATTTGTGTTGTAAGCCTATTTGTTGAACTAATCTAAGGGATTAGAGAGAGAAGGGGCCGGCGATATTGAGGGAGAAGAGAGAGTGATTTAATTGGGAGGTGTGTTTGTATCACCCCATTTTGCCTTTATTTATGGTAGAAGGATAGGCAAAAACCTTACCCTTTAGGATTACAACTCTTAATAGGTAATCAACTCCTAATAGGAATATAAGATGCATTCCTATATCTACTAGGATTTACACAATCACATTCCTATTCTAAATATGGCTGAAACACTCCCCTTTGAGTGTGTAAATACTCAACAAACCATCACATCAGATCTTCAACAAAGAAGGTAGAATAGTTGATGAAGCCATCGACACAACGAGTGAACGCGAGTCTCAAATTTAAGAAAGTATGCATTAGTAGTAAAACTCACAAAACCTCGCTGTGGTAAAACCCTTTTACCAAGGCATGGGGAAAACCCATAAACTAAGGAAAAAAGTGGGAAGTATGCATAATTCTAAAACAAACGTCAGACATGACGAAAGTAGTGAACTCAACGGAGTATGATCATCCCAGGATGGGTGCCTCATCAAAACCTCATTAGGTAGCAAAAACCTAGTGGGAAAAATGCTCCTAATCGTAGGACAAAGAGTACATTGAGATCAAGTAAGTATGCTTCTGGATACTCCCTATGAGTTAGACATAACTTCCAAATAAGAGAACTACAAGCGATTCAACTCAGATAATTTACGCATACCGATTCCTTGAACAAGCTTCTGAAAAGTAGACTTGGGCAATGACTTTGTGAAGAGATCAGCCAGGTTGTCCTAGTAACAGATTTGCTTGACTTCAATGTTCTGATGCTGCTGCTGTTGGTGTGAGTAAAAGAACTTTGGCATTATGTGCATGGTGTTGTCTCCCTTGATGTATCCCTTCTTTAACTGTTCGATACATGCTGCATTGTCTTCAAAGATCGTCGTAAGAAGGTCAAAGACAGAAGTTAGACCACTAGTGCTTCGAATATATTCCATAACTGCTCTAAGCCAAAAGCATTCACATGATGCTTCATGCAGGGCGAGAATCCCAGCATGGTTCGAAGAAGTCACAACTAGCGTTTACTTAGTAGACTTCCAAGATATAGCGGTGTCCCTAACGGTAAAGACATAGCCGGTTTGAGAACATGCCCGATATGGACCAGATAGATATCTACCATCTGCGTAACCAACAAGGCGATAATTAATTCGAGAACCATAAGGGGTGGCAACACTCGAAGATTCGCAGGTATAGAACAAGCCTAAATCTGTCGTACCCTTAAGGTAGCAGAAAATGTCTTTAACATCATTCCAGTAATTGTGCATGGGCACATTTCAATATCTAGCCAAAAGATTAACAGCGAAGGAGATGTCGGGTCTAATGCACTGAGCGAAGTACAATAAAGCCCTAATTTCACTTAGGTAAGGAACTTCGGGTTCCAAAATCTCTTCTTCATCCTCCTTTGAACAGAAGGGATCTTGTTTAGCATCTAGAGTCCGAACAACCATAGATGTACTCGAAGGCTTTGCTTTATCCTCATTAAAACGTCGCAACACTGTTTGGGAGTAGTTCAATTGATGTACTAGGATTCCACCCAAACAATGCTCGATCTCCAGGCCGAGTCGATATTGCGTTTTCCCAAGATCTTTCATCTCAAATTCCGATTTCAAGTGCGTAGCAATTTCCTCAAGCTCTGCAAGAGTCCCAATGAGGTTCATGTCATCGATATAAACTGCAATGATTTCAAATCCGGAATGTGACTTCTTTATGAACACGCATGGGCATAATTCATTGTTCACATGACCCTAACTTGTCCAATATTCACTTAGACGGTTATACCACATCCGCCCAAATTGTTTCAATATGTAGAGCGACCTTCTCAACCTAATTGAGAGAGTGTTCCGTGGTCTAGAACTATTTGAACCAGTTAATGGAAATCCTTATGGAACTTTCATATATATTTTCGTATCTAGATCTCCATAGAGATACACAAGGGTTTGCTATGCTTTAGGGTCAAAGCAGATGATTGGCTAGCCGCCAATGTACCATGCCGCGTGGAAGGTGCGGCTTCCCCACCTTTGAGGACATTCCGGCCTTCCCAGGCAGGTTGTGGACGTACGAAGGGTACATCGATCCTTGCATGTGCATTTGCAGCGGGTATATGTGATATTGTCACTTTAGCTAGATCATTAAAAGCAGATAGCATGCTCTGAAGATCTATAATTCGTCACATCTTAGTTTCAGACTGGGCAGTGCGGGGATCTAAATGAGACATAGTAGGAGCATACCATGACAATTCGCGGTGTTCTACATGAGCGTTAGCATGCTTATCTCCCCCTAATGATGGGAAGAATGTCTCATCAAAGTGACAATCCACAAAACGTGCGGCAAAGAGATCTCGTGTGAAAGGTTCTAAATAGCAATTAATTGATGGCGAATCATAACCGACATAGATTCCTATTTTTCTCCGATGACCCATTTTGGTACGTAGCGACGGTGCTATTGACACATAAATGGTGCACCTAAACACTCGTAAATGCGAGACGGTAGACTCGTATCCGGTGACCAACTGTAACGGTGAATGTGGTTGGGTAGCAGTGGGTCTCAGGCGGACTAACACAGTTGCGTGCAATATTGCATAGCCCCAGACAGATACCGGCAGTTTAGTTCTCATAACCAAAGTCCAAGTTATCAATTGAAGATGCTTTATGAAAGCTTTTGCCAAGCCGTTTTGGGTGTGAACGTGGGGTACATGATGTTCCACATCAATCCCTACTGATATGCAATAATCGTTAAAAGTATGTGCCGTAAAGTCTTCAATGTTATCCAGTCGAATCGACTTAATCGGATAAACAGGGTGGTAAGCCCTTAGCTTAATAATTTGAGCTAGGGGTTTAACAAACGCAGCGTTGCGAGTGGATAATAGGCAAACATGTGACCATCGTGTCTATGCATTAACCAACACCATAAAATATTTAAATGTCCCGCAGGTTGGTTGGATAGGTCCACAAATATCCCTTTGAATCCTCTGAAGAAATTTAGTGGGGTTATGAATAATCTTTGTAATCGAGGGTTGAGTATTCAACTTTCCTAAAGAACACGCTTTGCATGGCGAGAATCCAACATAGAGAGGTAACTAATGCTCATGTGATGATTTGAGGATACGGTGCATCATGTCACATCCAAGATGTCTCAAACAGTCATGCCAAAGAAGCAAAGTGTTATAGAACTCAGGCATAGGGCTGGCCACATGATGTACAACCCACTCGGGAGACATTCCAACTTCTCGTGAATACGTTTCTGGCCATATTCGTACAAAGTGATACAAAGAAATTCAAAATCTTCAGTGGTTTCACTATGATATTGATTATCTCGAATATCTCTAAAACTCAGCAACGTTCTTTCGAAACATGGAGAATAGAGTGCCTCTTTAATGGTTAAGACTGTACCATTCGACAACATGATACGTGTCTTTTCGTATCCTTCAATCAAGTTGGATGGGCCTGAAAGAGTTGTCAGAGGTGCTTTCTTGAGTATTAAGTTAGTAAAATAGTGTTGCTCACACAAGATGGTGTGCATGATAGCACGATCAGCCAGACAACTAACTTCCCCACTAAACATACCTAGAAATAAATTGATTGAATTAGTCACATGCATAAATATAAGTCCATTCATTCAATTAAGCAATTCGAGAAATAATATCCATGAAATAACAATCCATAATTCAAAACAAACCAAAACCAAACAAATTATTCCAAATACTTAGAAAAATTGTTCAAAATTAAACCATAAACATAGAAAAATAGGGGAGAGGGGCTGACCACTCCTAGTAAGTTAGGCCACTAGGGGTAAACACCCTAAAAACATGTCTAATTTATTCATCCATAGGAGTTGACGCCTCCTGAAAATCCGATATCTCCATTGATGTAGGATGTTCCACATGTGCAAACTTAGACTAACGACGGGAATGATACTTGGCAATAGCCTCAGAGTTAGCTCGGCATACGCATGACCAATGATCCTTTGATCCACAATGGTAGCACATGTCAATTTCAGTAGAAGCTAACTGAACGTGAGTTTTTGCCTTTATTCTTGAAGTTCGGGGCCTTAAGGGTAAGAGGTGGATGTTGTTGGGTCACATTTCTACCCTTGGGGCTAGCATTATGTTGACCTTGGGCCCGTGGTTGGGTTTGCCGCCATTTCCACAGCCACAATGATTCTTTCATCGTTTGTTGTTGCTAGAATTGGTCGCATGCACTTTAGGCGCGGCGTTTGAGCCAATTGGTTTAGCTTGATGATTCTTTATCAAAAGTTGGTTCTGCTTTTCAGCGAAAAGAAGTACAAAGATCAAATCCTAAAATTTGGTGAACTTCTATGCCCTATATTATTGCTGCAAAACAATATTAGTGGCATGGAAGGCCGAATAGGTCTTCTCTAGGAGATCTAATTCAGTTAGTTCCACTTTACAGAACTTCAGCAGTGATCGAATTTTACAAACTTCAAAGTTGTATTCATTCATAGACTTAAAGTCTTAGAAGCGAAGATGCTGCCAGTCGTGTCTTGCTTCAGGCAAGTATATGTCTTTCTGGTGATCGAAATAGTCAGCCATAGCAAGCTAGAGGGTGCATGGGTCCTCCTCAGCAAGGTACTCGGTCTGCAGAGCATCATGGATGTGTTTTCGAATGAAGATCATTGTAGTAACTTTCTGAGCTTTGTCAACAGGTTTGTCGTCGGTAGGTGCTTTAATGGTGGCTCTAATACCTATTGTAGTGAGATGGAACTTCACGTCTTGAACCCATTTAAGATAGTTTCTTCCAGAGTGTTGAAATCGAGCTTGTTTAAGTTCGACATGTCCCTAAAACAGAGGGAAAAAACATGATTAGTCATATGGTGATCTATAGACATATATCGTAGAACATTCAGGTTCTATAGACAAGTATTGGTTTAATTTATGCATGAAAACTACAGGTTTCATATGGTAAGTTTTGAATCAAACTTCGGGTTTCAAAGGCACTAAACATGAAACTACAAGTTCAATTTAGTTTTATGAATGATTAGTTTATAAAGTAGAGGTTATTGCAATAAACACAGATGCAATATATTGATTAAAGTGGAGTGGATTTGAGTTTCTTTGGGAACTCAAGTGTGAGAGCTTCGTTACCATGAAAGAATGTCAACGGTTCAAAGTATACAAATCAATTATTGAATCATTAATGTCCAAAAGTGATCTTCAGGTCAATAATTTTGGATTCATTATCAGATTAATGGACTGCAGGTCACTTTTAATGAATTCAATCGGGACCAAACAGGGTTGATCGTGGAAGCAAAATAATGCTAAAATAATAGCATTGGGTCGAAAAAACATAGCTCAAAAAGATTTGGGCTTGGGGTAGCTGCAAAAGGCAGCCCACGAGTGGCTGCAGGCCACGAGCTCAGGGGACTAGGCAAGCCCAACAAACAAGACTGCTGGTATTAGGCCAAAGGGGCGCACGAGGACAAGCCCAGTCGAAGTGGGCTTGTGGATTAGCACATGGAAGGCCCAACCAAAGCTGGAGCCTAGTCTTTGGGTCGGGAACCCAGCCTACTAGGCTGGTTGTTTGGTTGTGGGCCGAGGTAAGATCAAAGCCTAGCAAGCGCAAAGGCTTGCTGGCAAGTCGGGCCAAACTGTAGGTGGGCTCAGGCAAGAACAGTAAGCCTAAAGGCTGCTGCGGCAGTCCATGCAACTGGGCTTCGGGCCAGCGACGGTGCATGGTGTTGTCGACGGTAGTGCCGCACCATGCCCAATTTTCTTTCCCTTTCTTTTTCGAAATCCCTAGGGTTTGAAAAACCCTAAATTGCTTCTAATTTATTTATATGCTTTAACTCACAAATTCCACATAGCAATTTAATTGCGTAATGCATGAAACAAATATATATATTGACAAATATATGAACATATACAATATATATATATATATATATATATATATATATCGTAAGGAAAATATAGACATAGAGGGGTTCATGCATCATGGGGAATGTCTTAATGCTTCGTGGACATTTCAAATATCTTCATTTATTTTAAGCGTACCTGATTGGCAGAAAACAAAGAAGAGCCTTTGAGTTTTGTGCAACATAGCCTCCTCCAACAATTTGTCAATTCCTCATCTTCTGGTAAGAGTGTGCTGATAACGTGTTATAGGCTTATTTGATTGAACTATTCTAAGGGATTAGAGAGAGAAGGCCGGCGGTATTGAGGGAGAAGAGGGAGTGAATTAATTGTGAGGTGTGTTTGTATCATCTCATTGTGCCTTTATTTATAGTAGAATAATAGGCAAAAACCTTACCCTTTAGGATTACAACTCTTAACAGGTAATCAACTCCTAATAGGAATATGAGATATATTCCTATATTTATTATGATTTACACAATCACAATCCGATTCTAAATATGACTGCAACAATTTGTGGATAAATTCATCCTTTTTATGTAGTTGAAAGATATAGGAATAATCTCGGTTTTTGTAATCGGATGCTAATTTCACCCACATTAACACCCAAATAACGATCTAAACAATTATTAGTTACCAGAAAACTATCCTAAAATGTTGAGTTCCATGGCATATTTTCTAATAATATCATCACATTCTGTTCCACGCATTGCTGCTCGTGCGGTAATGTGACCAGTCCAACACGGTCAAAAGTCAAAGAGTTTCACGCGCGTGCCCTACGTATACGCCGGCTTTTGCATGCTGCCGATTAATCGGCCAAAATGCTTTCCTGGAAATTTCTACTCGGACCACTCACTCTCTTCTCTTTTACCTCTCACTTTCCTCCCCAGGTAGATCTTCAGTTCGAATGCAGTCCACATAAAATCCCCTTACGCAATTCCATACCCTCCCCAACCCAAAATTCTCCACCCCCCCCCTCTCTCTCTCTCTACTTTCTCTCTCTACACACCCAACCAATCCCATCCCCAAAACGCTGCGTATCACATGACGGACTACCGGATACCGCCGACGACGAATCTGTGGACGGACGACAACGCGTCCTTGATGGAGGCGTTTATGAGCTCATCGGATCTGACGTCGTTTTGGGCGGCTCCGCCGGCCCAGCCCACGCCTCAACCTGCTCACGCCCCGGTTCAGCCGCAATCCTCGGCCTCCACTTCTGACTACCCCAAGCCCCCTGTCGCCGCCCAATTCCAGCCCTCCGTCACGCCCTTCAACCAGGAGACGCTCATGCAGCGCCTCCAGGCCCTGATCGAAGGCGCGCGCGAGAGCTGGACCTACGCCATCTTCTGGCAGTCCTCCTACGACTACTCCGGCTCCGCCGTTCTCGGATGGGGGGAAGGATTTTACAAAGACGAGAGGGACAAGGTTAAGGCCAAGGCCAAAACGACGACATCCGCCGCCGAACAAGAGTACCGCAAGAAAGTCCTCCGAGACCTCAACTCCTTGATTTCCGGCGCCGACACGTCAGCAGACGACGCCGTCGTGGATCAAGAAGTGACTGATACTGAGTGGTTCTTTCTCCTTTCCATGACTCAGTCGTTCGTCAACGGTGGCGGGCTTCCGGGTCAGGCCTCTTTTCACTCCACCCCGGTCTGGGTTGCTGGACCGGACCGGCTGGCGGTTTCTCCGTGCGAGCGGGCGCGACAGGGCCAGCTGTTCGGGCTGCAGACTATGGTTTGCGTTCCGACGGCGAATGGGGTTGTGGAGTTGGGATCGACCGAGTTCATCTACCAGAGCTCCGATCTGATGAATAAGGTCAGGGTTCTGTTTGATTTCAACAATTTGGAGGTCGGTTCTTGCCCTATGAGCGGCGGCGCCACCGCCGATCAGGGCGAGAACGACCCTTCGTCGCTCTGGCTCAACGATCCGTCGACCACCACCATGGAAGTGAAGGACCCGGTGAATACTTCGGCAACCACCAACATCAGCAACCAGCTAATTTCAAAGCCGGTGCAGTTCGACAACCACCCGAGCCCGATTCAAGTACCACAATTGCAGCAGCAAGTACAACAACAGCAGCAGCAGCAGACGCAGAGCTTCTTCACCATGGAGCTCAATTTCTCCGATTACGACGGGAGCAGCGTGAAGAATTCCAATTCCAATACGCATTCGTTGAAGCCCGAATCAGGCGAGATTTTGAATTTCGGGGAGAGCAAGAGGAGCTCTTACAGCGCCAATGGGAAATTGTTCTCGGGGCATTCCCAAATTACCGCAGCCGAGGATAACAACAGCAAGAAGAAGAGTTCTCCGCCATCGCGGGGTAGCAACGACGAGGGGATATTGTCCTTTAGTTCGGGAGTGATTTTGCCGTCCAGCTGTGTGGTCAAATCGAGCGGCGGTGCCGATTCAGATCACTCGGACCTCGAAGCGTCGGTGGTTCGGGAGGCGGATAGTAGCCGAGTTGTTGACCCGGAAAAACGACCTAGAAAACGGGGTCGGAAACCGGCGAATGGGAGAGAAGAGCCGCTGAATCACGTGGAAGCAGAGCGGCAAAGAAGAGAGAAGCTTAACCAGAGATTCTACGCCCTCCGAGCAGTAGTCCCAAACGTTTCGAAAATGGACAAAGCGTCGCTGCTCGGAGATGCCATATCTTACATCAACGAGCTCAAGTTGAAGCTGCAGACGGTGGAGACGGATAAGGAGGAGTTACAGAAGCAATTGGAGTCGATGAACAATCACTTGCCCTGCAAAGATTCGAGGTCTTCGGGTTCAATTATGTCAGAGGAGGAACTGAAAGGGTGTAGTAGTAAATTGTTAGACATGGACATTGATGTGAAGATAATCGGGCGGGACGCCATGATTCGAATTCAGTGTTGTAAGAAGAACCACCCGGCCGCGAGGTTAATGGCGGCTCTCAAGGAGCTCGACATGGATGTACACCATGCCAGCGTTTCTGTAGTCAACGATTTGATGATCCAACAAGCCACTGTGAAAATGGGTAGCCGAATTTATACGCAGGATCATCTCAGGTTAGCTCTACATTCGAAAGTCGGGGAAAACCGCCAGACTTGACAATCCATCCAGAAACATTCCAATCCGATCCAATCCGATCCAATCCAATCCAGTTGGTGGGTTAGGGCTTCGGGACATTTTAAGGCTCCCAGCAATGCATAGAGCCCTGCTCTGTAGTCTGTAATATAGTTATTCTACGTCGTTGTCTTCGGGTAGATTTTGTTTTTTGGTATTTTGTTCAAGTATAGAAATTGATTTTAAGGTTACTTGGATTCGAGGATATGAAACCACTCGAACAATTTTTCTGTGTTTCTTTCCTGTGTGTGTATAAATTGAAAGGTCTCAAGTATGTATTATTCACGGAATGCAGCAAAGCATTGTATTTCAGAACGGAGACTGCCTGAGAGGTGTTTTTGGTTTTTAGAAAACTAATGGAAATAGTTTGAAAATTTCGAGTTTTAACCTCCAAACTTTCTATATTTAGAAGAAAAAAAAATACAGGAGTGTAGAATGAAATTTTTGGAATGCCAATAACACATATCTTAATCAAAATAACAAAAAAGTGTTGTAAATGAATAATACCAGAAGTGATTTTTTAGAGTAAAAATATCATTTTCGTTAAAATTGAATAGTACCAAGAATGTTTTGCTAAAACTTTTTTTTTTTTTTTTTTTCCTGCACAAGTGCTGCTACTTGTTCAAGTTGTTTTCGTTTTCCTTTCGGAATTCAATCGATATTCTAAACTAATCTAAATTTGACGGAGGGAGTTGGAGACTATAGCCAACTTGGTTGTGGTTCAACTCTTGTGTGCCGAGCAGTTCACAGATTTTAGTTTGAATTTTGAAAATTATTATTTTTGGTGCAAGCATTTGTTTTTGGCATGTCGTTTAGTCCAATAAATTCAGCATATAGTTACATTTTGAACTTTCTTTTCTCTTAAAAAAGAGACTATTACGAATTTCATCCTATATGTGGTTACAGTCAAGTAAACTCACCAGCTCGAAGCATCGAATCCGAAATCTCTCACATTTTTTTGTTTATTGGGTTTGAATCTCTCACCTTGTTCCCTTACTACTGAACCACTTATTCCGGTTATATTTTGAACTTTGAAGGGTTGAATTGTTAGCCCCAAATGGGTTTGAATCTATATTTCTTATTGCTGAAAATGCACCGACACTTGTGGATTAAAAAGGATCTGCCACTGCCATGGTGGGATATTCCCCCTGCCCTTACCTTATTTGAAGGGTTTATGAATCAAATATTCAAGTTCAATCACAATGTAACCCTTGATGCCTTTGCATCCCTCAAAATTTCAAGTACCTAAAAAACACAAAAACAAAAAAATGATTAAAAAAAAATGTGGTCTTGCTGTCTATATCACCAAAGTTTGAAGGGGTGCATTCAATTGAGGTTTTGATGGAGTTTATAAGAAGGGTAGTGTTATTGACACATCTCTTTTTACCTTTCACACACCTATGTTGATTTTTGTTGACTGACCGTCTTCAATTCAGTCGATTCGACGATGGGAAATTGAGAGTAATGTATGAGAAGTAAAAATGAGTATCTGGATAGCGCAATTTAGAAACAAGCAACCACAGTTTAGAAAACTCACAACTCTGTCACTTAAAACTAACCACTTGCATTATTGTTTTTGGTGGATTTATTTTGTACTTGTATGTGTCAAGTCTAAAGTTTAACTCATATCGATGATGAGGACAATTTAATAATGGTATTGAGTTCGATCCTTAGTTATGAACTTAATATTGCCGTGCAATACCTCTAGGCCTTTCACGGTAGTTTAAGTGAGTGTGATTCTTATATATAGGAATAAGACAACTTGAGTTTGATACGTATAACAATACTGCTAAATTCGTCTGAGTTTAATAACTATAAGAACCATACTATAAAGTCTACTCTTACGCGTTTGGCTTTCCTTGTCAAAAATTGTAATTGAACTCTCACAAGCTTAATCTAGCTTTAGAATATGCTCAAATTATGGGTTATTGCTGCTGGAGGAAATGTTCATGAAGTGGGTCATCTCACCTCAAAAGGTTTGCTCATGCATGTGCATTTCATATCTCTATTTGTGTTGCATTCTGTCTAGTTTGATTGTTTAGTCAGTTTTGTGCACTAACTACCAGCTGTCTAGGCACACTGATTAAGACAGCCCATATGGACTGACTGACACCTTTCTGATGGTAGTCATTTCTGGCCATTGATCTGCCTAGAACTCTTTTGCAGTCGACCTTGGGACAAGTTGGCTGATGGAAAATCTGATTTCCTTCGGTATATGTACTTCTAGCATTTCAGATTTGTTCTTGGGGGGTTTAGAACTTAGTTTTAGAGAAAGAGTTGCTTAAAGGCTTTGAAGCTTGCATCTTCTACATTTATGAACCTTAACTACCAAACCTTCCTCATGTATTAAACACCAAATCATTGTATATTGGTGTTGCATTGTTTTTAAGGTTTTAGACCAAGTTGGATTCAAGTTAGATTCTTCCTTAAACAGTTTGACTGGTCATTTGAATCCATATTTCATGTGCACATCATAAAATCATATCATATCATTGATTGTACTGATCTCGGTGCCACAAGGTGATGAGCTCAGGAGGAGCTATCATTTCGTGAAAACCGAAAGATTCCATCTCGTGTAAGGCAAGGTTGCACAAAGGTAAAGCTGCTCCTTAGATATGGATCTAGGAATTGAGCTTGTATGGTCCTTGTATGAACCTTTGTTTACACTAGTAGATTGGACTCAATGGAGAGTCCTCGGTTTTTTAACCCAGAGGTGGATTTTTCCAGCAAAAAATATCTTGTGTTCAAGTTACGTTTATTGAGTTCAAGTTATGTTTATTGTGTCACACATCCCACACACACATACATGGTATATTTGTTGAACATCTAAATGGTATGTGTTCTCTGTTATGCTCACCTAACACATTGATAACTTGCAACGACCTACAACCTTGCTGGCTATGATATTTTTTAAAAACTGGAATTGGTATTTGAATCTTAGACTTATTGACTAACAAATCTATTTTAGTTGACTAGCGGGCTTGACTAGTCAGTCCAACGAATTATAATTTTTATATACAGGTTATTCCATTTGGTACCAATTTCAATTGGTATCAGAGCCATGCTCTAGATATACATAGAGTGATCTCTGGATTTACTGGTATTGGGTGGAATCTCACCATGGACCGTGATTGTGTCTGTAGCTCATGTAATACACCTCCATTCTTTGATGGTACAACTTATGCTGCTTGGAACGAGAAGTTTCAAAATCTTTCTTGAGGCACAAGATCTTATTGCGATTGATTATCTCATTCTTGAGTGGAAGGCTCCATCGAGGCTAGTCAATGGAGAGTCAGTGATTAAACCAAAAGGTGAATGGACTCAAGGAGAAATTGGTTCGGCTATGGAAAATAGGAAAACAAAAAATGCAATTGTTTCTGCCATGTATGATATTGCACTACTATGAAGCAAGCTTGGGACAAACTTCGAATTCTTCATGAAGGTGATAAATAAGTGAGAAATCTGAAGCTTCAAATGACCTTTTCAAAATTTGAGGATTTGAGAGTGCTCGAGTCTAAGACTTTCTCGGTCTTCTATGAGAAAGTTGAAATGTTAACAAATGAAGCCTTGGGGTTAGGGAAGCCTATTGATGAAACAACCATTGTTCAAAAGATTTTAAGATGCTTGCCCAAGAGATTTCGAGCAAAAAAGGCTGCCATTCAAAAGTTTCAGGACCTAAATGAGATTAAGCTTGGAAAATTGATTGGGAAACTCATTACCTATGAGATGGAGTTGACATGGATGAAAATGACTCCAAGAAGGGAAAATAAGTGGCCCTTCATGGTGTTCAGAACTATGAGGCTGTTGGTGATGTGTATAGACATGCCTCTAAAGATGATCTTGCTATATTCGTAAAACAATTCAGAAGAATTATCAAAAACAAAGGGAAGGATTCTAAATGGTTTAGAAAGCCATCAAGCAGTTGGGAAGAACAATCCACTGGATTGAAGAATAAAGGGTTCACTAGAAAATGAGACAAAGGTTTATTAAAGGTACTTGGTCCCTGCTTTGCATGTGGTGGAAGTGGGCACCATGCGTCTGATTATGCTAACACCAAACTCCTTGGTCAAAAGCGAGAAAGGGCAATGATGGTTGCTTAGAGTGATGACTATGAACAAGGTTCTGTGCAATCTGATGAGTCGTCAGATGATGAAGAAAAGGTGGTTGCTTTTGTTGCCCTAATTGAGGAAGTGTTTCTAAGTGATGATGATTCTGTTCTGAATGGCAATGAGGAGATGACTTATGATGAATTGTGCATTAAGTGTGATACACTCTTTGATGAGACTTGCTTTACAAAAGTGGAGAAGATTGAACTAGCTAAGAAAGTTATTGAGTTACAAAAGGAAAACAAGTCTGTTCGTCTAGTCAAAATTGAACTGGATGAAAATATTGCTTATCTTAAGGCTCATGTTGAGGAGCTGAATGAGAAAGCTCGTAATTGCAATGACAAAGTTGAAGATAAAGTTGTCATCTCTAGTCTTGAAGCTTAGGTCTAGAACTTGCTAAAATCTCAAGAAAACTTGAAGAATCAAATTCATGTGTTGAAGGTAAACAATGTGATGTATCATGACGCTAACATAAAACAGCTACTTGAGCTGAATGAGGCAAATGATAAAGTTATTCGCCTTACTATTGGAGCTGAAAATTTTGACAAGATACTTAGTTTTGGAAAACAACATAGTGACAAAAGTGGTCTTGGTTTTGTAGAAAGTGGCTCAAATTCTATTCCCACGAAAACCAAATTTGTGAGAGAATCTAGGCCTGTATCTCAGAATGTCAAACCATGTCCAAAGACAAGATATCTTCCTATGTGTCATCATTGTGGTGAATTTGGGCACATTTGTCCAAACTGTAGAAAATTGTACTTTAGAAA
Source organism: Pyrus x bretschneideri (assembly GCF_019419815.1). Taxonomy (NCBI): domain Eukaryota; kingdom Viridiplantae; phylum Streptophyta; class Magnoliopsida; order Rosales; family Rosaceae; genus Pyrus; species Pyrus x bretschneideri. The sequence goes on along the minus strand of NW_025999808.1, from coordinate 1,585,975 downwards.
GACCAACTTGCTGAAGGATCAGATAGACTGTCTGGTCATCAAAGTCAACAAAATTTTTTAGCTTGCTCATTCTTCTTTATCTGGAAATATTAAGCAAAGTTCGAAGTGGGTTCAGAAGGACTCAAATAGGTGCCTTGTAGTTTCCAAATGTATGGTATGTTGATAGTGGATGCTTTCGTTACATGACTAGAGACAAACAGGCTTTCTCATCTCTTACTTCTTTTATTGTCGGTGGTGTTGTGTTTGGTGGTGGAGACAAGTCTCAGATCACAGGGAAAGGTGATGTCAAGATCCCTGGATTACCTAAGCTTGAAAATGTTAACTATGTTGATGGGTTGAAGTCAAATCTTATTAGCATTAGCCAGTTGTGTGATGATGTGGCTGATGAAGTGTGTTTCTCAAAAAGAGGGTGCCATATTGTAGATGAACATGGAAAGAACTTGTTTGTACTCCCGAGATCTAGGGACAATTACTACATTTTTTATGTCTCTAAAGTTGCTGAATACTCTAAGTGCCATAAGGCTATTGATGAAGCTAGTGTTCTATGGCATAAGATACTTGGGCATGTGAACTTCAAAGACCTCAAGAAGTTGTCCAAACATGAGGTTGTGAGAGGGCTGCCACCTCTTTCTATTTCTGACTCATATGTTTGTGAACCATGTCAACTGGAAAGTAATCTAGAGTGGCACACAAGAAAGTGACTGACATCGGAACAACTAAGTCTCTTCAATTGATTCATATGGATCTTATTAGACCAATTCAGACCTTATCTCTTGGTGGTAAGAAGTACATCTTGGTAATTGTGGATGACTACTCTAGATTCACTTGGGTATGTTCTTTAAGGGAAAAATCTGATAACTTTCAACAGTTCCTCACTGTGTACAAAGTAATGTTGAATGAATCTCTATCTAGCCATCCTGCTCTCGTCAGAATCAGAAGTGATCATGGAACCGAATTTGAGAATACTCACTTTGATGATTTTTGTTCAACCAACAGCCTCAAGCATGAGTTTTATGCTCCAATCAGCCCTCAACAAAATGGTGTAGTGGAAAGGAAAAAACATGTTTTGATTGAGATGACTAGGGTGCTACTTAATAGTAAAAACTTGGTAAAACACTTTTAGGCTTAGGCAATGAACACTGCTTGCTACATCTCAAATCGTGTGTTCCTCAGACCTGGCACTAATGTGACTCCCTATGAACTCTGGAGGGGGTAAGAAGCCAATGGTAAAGTATTTCAAAGTCTTTGGGAGTGTATACTAAGAGTGATGAAGGAATTTTTTTGGGGTACTCCAACATAAGTCGGGCGTATAAAGTTTATAATCCGAGGACAAAGACCATCATGGAGTCCATAAATGTCAAGATTGATGACATTGATGTCCCTCCCTCTTTGGCAACTAAAAATGACAATGTGTTATTTCCCTCTTCTAAGAATAATGATAATGCTTCTAGTAAGTCAAGATAATGCTTCTAGTGAGTCAAGTGTGGTGTTAGAAAGTGACAATGAGAATGAATCAAGCATTGATTAAGACTCTCGTGTCCTATTTAAAGACAACCCAAAATGGGCCAGAGGTCATCATGATGAGGAAATTGTGGGTTCGATTGACAAATGAGTTAGAACTCGAAGACAAATAGCTGATAAAGTTGCAAATGTTTGCTATGTCCCCCAGATTGAGCCTAAGAATATCAAAGATGCTCTAACTGATGATGATTGGATCTTAGCCATACAGGAAGAGCTGAATCAGTTTGAGAGGAATGAAGTCTGGTCCCTTGTTAATCGTTTATCGAACACAAATGTTATTGAGACAAAATGGATTTACAAGAACAAGTCTGATGAGTTAGGGAATGTAATCAGAAATAAGGCTAGGCTTGTTGCTTAAGGATACTCTCAACTTGAAGTTGTTAATTTTGATGAAACCTTTGCTCATGTTGCTCGTCTGGAATCAATCAGACTTCTCTGTGTTATTGCATGCCATTTAAAGTTCAAACTTTTTCAAATGGATGTCAAAACCGTATTCCTCAATGGATATCTTAATGAAGAGGTCTATATGGAACAGCCAAAGGGCTTTAAGGATCCTCACAAGCCAGATGGGGTGTACAAACGGAGGAAGGCTCTCTATGGTCTCAAACAAGTCCCACGTACTTGGTATGATAGGTTGTCGTCTCATTTTCTTACTTATGGTGATACTCGTGGTTCAGTTGATAAAACCTTGTTTGTTAAGAAGGTTAAATATCATGTTGTGATTGCTGAAGTATATGTGGATGACATAGTTGTTGGATCTACCTCTGATTCTCTTGTGAAACAGTTTATCGATATAATGACAAGTGAATTTGAGATGAGTTTGGTTGGTGAATTAAACTACTTCCTTGGACTCCAAGTGAAACAAGAAAAGGATGGCATCTTCATCTCTCAAACAAAGTATGCCAAGAACTTGGTGAAAAAGTTTGATCTAGAGGGGTCAAAAGCTGCTAGATCTCCTATGAGCACTTGTGCCAAAATTCACAAGGACTCAAGTGGCAAGGATGTTGATAGAAGCATGATTGAAAGTTTACTCTACCTAACTGCTAGTCGACCAGACATCACATTTGTTGTTGGGGTATGTGCATAGTTTCAAAGCTGTCTTAAGGAGTCTCACTTACAAGCAGTCAAGAGGGTCATAAAGCATGTGAGTGAGACCACTGATTATGGACTTTAATATACTCATGACACCAACACAAACCTGGTTGGGTACAATGATGTTGATTGGGGCTGGGTGCATTGATGATCAAAAGAGTACCTCAAGATGAGCTTTCTATGTTGGGAACAATTTGGTTGCTTGGCACAGCAATAAGCAAACTTGTGTCTCTTTATGTACTACCGAGGTAGAATATGTGGTTGCTAGGAGCCGTTGTACTCAACTGATGCGGATGAAACAAATGCTTTATGACTACAGTATATCTCAATCCACTTTTCTTGATTATTGTGACAACATGAGTGCAATTGATATCTCTAAGAACCCTGCCCAACATTCGAGAACCAAACAGATTGACATTAGGCATCACTTCATTAGAGATTTAGTGGAAGCTAAGATTCTTACATTAAACTTGTGCCAACTGAAAAACAACTAGCTGACATATTCACTAAAGCCCTAGATAATCGAAGGTACGAAGATCTTTGACGGTCTATTGGCCTTTCTGCTATGAACTGAATTGTTTAAATAGCTACACTTCCAGGATGTGTCTGTCTTGTCAACATGCTCATTAGATACCTTCGTTTTGTCTCTCCATATGCTTATCTTAACTGTCATACATTCATGATATTTTTGGGATTATCTTTGGATAATTGTTCATTATGATGTCAAAGGTTGTCCCTATTATCTTGATAGCCTTTGAAAAATCATTTTTCCAATCATTCAAATTTAGTGGTGTTCTTGAATTTAATGTTGTTTTGGTCCTAATTGAGTGGTAGTGACTTTACTTACTCTATAGTCTAGACCATGTGCCAATTCTCTCCTTTTTGTCCTTTCCTTCAAATGGGAGAGTGTTTTATGAAAGGGGCATCTTCAAAAGAAATTTTATATTATCAAATGGGAAAAATCCCTTCATTTAGCCTTCCATGCAATGTCATGAGTAGTGCCTCAAGATCCCCCTCCGTAGGTCATATATGCAATTCTCTCAAATATCAATGGTGATTCATCAAAATTTCACCTTCATTCAAATGACCTTGGAACTTCTCAAATTGGTGCCTCATTCAAAGTTCCTCACCAAAGTTGGCTTTTTCTTCAAAGCTTTTGCCTTACTTTTTTGCGAGTCTTGTCCATTGTCCATATTACGTAGGAAGTGTTGTCTCTTACGGTCAATGGATTATTAAAAGCTTGGTTAACTTTGAAAATTCTTTTGAGATTAAAGATTTGGATCTATGATTTTAAGATGGTTATCCAAAATCCTTTCTCCCATACCTTGACACATCACTGCAGGATTATGAGCTTGTATTAATTTCATTATTAGTGTTAGTGTATGCCCGTGAAGATTTGTTCATTGAGAACTGCATTGCACGTCTACTTTTTGTGTTCTTCAAATTACATATCCCTTGGAAGCCTAGATATTCAATCTACATTGTTGTTCATTCTCATCTAGTGGTTATGTTGTTGGTTGTCTATTGGTACAAATCTCAAATTTTTGTGTTAATCCTGTTCAAGAGCCTGTTCATATTGCAAGCATCATTTCTGGGGGAGTTGTCTTTATGGGGGAGTTCGATTCACAACACATGCATCTTTTGTGCTTACTTGTTGCTAGTCTATTTGTTGCTTTACTTTGCTTGGGTATATCCATATGATCTATTGCAATTTCTTTATTTGATGTGCTCTTGTTGTTCTTATCATGTTTATTTGTAGCAAATTTGACTGTTATGTGTGATTTTCCACCATTTCTTTGTCTTACCATGACAAAATGGGGGAGAAATTTTTTTTTTTTTTTTTTTTTGGTGCTTCATATCTTGCAAGCCTTTACCCATGATAAATTTCACTTGTTCTTGTCAAGAGTTGTTCTTTTGCAGAAGTTGTTACTTGCTCTTCTTCTGTTGCTTGATGTTCTCTTGAGTGTGGGTTTTGAGTGAAATTAGTTATAGGCTTGGGCTATTTTGTCAAGAAAAGCCAAAGTGAGAGATTGTAAAGAGTCCTAAGTGTTTGGCTTTCCTTGTCAAATATTGTAATTGAACTCTCACAAGCTCAATTTAGAATATACTCAAATTATGGGTTATTGCTACTAGAGGAAATGTTCATGAAGTGGGTCATTTCACCTCAAAAGGTTTGTTCATGCATGTGCATTTCATATCTCTATTTGTGTTGTATTCTGTCTAGCTTGATTGTCTAGTCAATTTTGCGCGCTGACTTCGAGCTGTCTAGGCACACAGATTAAGATAGCCTACATGGGCTAACTGACACCTTTCTAATGGTACTCAATTTCTGGCATTGATTTGCCTATATCTCTTTTGCAGTCGACAATCGTCTTTGGGACAAGTTGACTGATGGAAAATCTCATTTCTTTGGGTATATGTACTTCTAGGGTTTCATATTTGTTCTTGGGGGGGTTTAGAACTTAGTTTTAGATAGAGAGTTGCTTTAAGGTTTTGAAGCTTGCATCTTCTCCATTTATGAACCCTAACTGCCAAACATTCCTCATGCATTAAACACCCAATCATTGTCTATTAGGGTTGCATTGTTTTTAAGGTTTTGCATTTATGTCTTGGTCTGGTTTTGAGATTTAAATTCATTTTTAGACCTAACTTTTGGATTCAAGTTAGATTCTTCCTTCAACAGTTTGACTGAAGAATCTAACTGGTCATTTGAATCCAAATTTCATGTGCACATCATAAAATCATATCATTTATCATGTTGATCTTGGTGCCACAAGGTGATGAGCTCAGGAGGAGCTGCCACTTCATGAAGACCGAATGAGTCCATCTCGTGTAAGGCAAGGTTGCACAAAGGTAAAGCTGCTCCTTAGATATGGATCTAGGAATTGAGTTTGTGTGGTCTTTGTATGAACCTTTGTTTACACTAGTGGATTAGACTTAGTGGAGAGTCCTTAGTTTTTTAACCCATAGGTGGATTTTTTTGGCAAAAAATATCTTGTGTTCAAGTTACGTTTATTGAGTTCAAGTTATGTTTATTGTATCACACATTCCACACACACATACATGGTACATATATCTGTTGAACATCTAAATGGTATGTGTTCTCTATTATGTGATAGGAGCATATTTATGCTACTTAGTTATGTTGTTTCCTTGCAATTAGTTAGCTAATTACTACTTATTATAGTGTTTTAAGCTATTTTTGTGTGTTTGCAGGTCCTAATGGCAAAGTTGGCAAGAAAGTGCATTTTGGAGCCATTTGGAGCAGTTTTGGGTATCAATTGGATAGCTTGTGAGTGGAGCAAGATGGATGGACGAATTTGAAGACCAAGGGTGTCTAGAAATGTGCTAAAGAGTGGGAGAAGCAAAATTGGAAGTTTTGAAGATAAGGAATCAACTACAAAGAAGGAACCTTATCCTATCTTATCCAAAACATTATCCAAACAACCTTATTCTATCTTATCCTAACCTAATCTTGTTCTACCTTATTTCTAGCTGCAAGGGGACCTAAATACCTGATTTCTAGAAGCCTTATCTGCTCCTAAAAGGGTGCCGCACCCTTCCCCTTTATCTCTTCTAGAAGTACCAAAATCTGTCACAAAATACAAAGTTTCTAGAAGCCCTAATTTCTAGCAAATTTCCCTAACCTTTTTCCTCTTGGATTTTGAATTAAATTGGCCTTATTCCTTGTGGATTTGGATTGTGCAAAGCCTTTTCAGAAATTAGTTAGGTTTTGACCCTTTTCTTGAGGCCCAAGCCTTGTTCCACCCCCTAGTCCTTCTCCTACCTGATTTCTATAAACCCTAGACCTAATTCTGATTTCCCTAGGGTTTTTTTCATGCAATATACATATATATACATTTATGCAGCACCAAATAGGGGAGAACTCAGAGAGAAAATCAAAAAATTCAATTTGTGTCGCAGCAAGGAGAAAGAAGGAAGGGAGAAGCCTTTGTGCTGTGCCTATGCCCAAGCTTTTGGGAGTACTGGAGCATCATTAGGGTGTCTTCTATCCTTGTTTTAGTTTTACAATTATGTTGATTTCGTTGTTAATTTCTGCAATCATGTGGAACTAATTTCTTTATAGTTGAAGGTGAATTTGAAGCCATGATTATATGTTTTATATGATTTGATTACATCCAGTTATTGTCTATTAAGTCTTGAATGTGATTTGCTTATCTGAGTTATCAAAACTTGTTTATGTATGTTGGTTGAAGGTCGACACTTAATTTGCATGCATGAATTTGATGCTAGAGTATAAGGGAATTTCACCTAATTGTTATTTGCTTATATTCACAAGTAGTGGAGGTTGCTAGTCACAATCGTGTTAAGTGAATCCTTGGCATGAGTCTCATGTGTTTCATAGTGATGAATGCCTTGTCAATATTTATGATTTTCATAGAACTTAATGACTTTTGATATGTATCTGTATCATGTGTTTCATATAGAGAACTTGAGAAAGATAATTTGGTTGCGATGCGCATTCCATCGAATTCAATGAGTTAAGAAAAATCTAAAAGTTAATTTATGCTTTTCATGGTTAATTTGGGGCATTGTCATTCATAGTCTAAAGGAATAATAACTAGAAATTGGTTTGTATGCATATGTCATGTGTGGAGAAGGACCTTCTAACTAGCCTTTCACCCATTCAATTCACCCAAATTCGTTTTTACAAAGTGTTTTATGCAAAGTTTCTGTTTTAAATTTTAAATTCACCAAAAACAATCCCCCTTTCATTTAGTCTTGTTATTTGAGTCAAAATCTGTTTTATTTTAGTATTTTGAGTCAAGTTAAGTTTTATTTTCGTCAAAATCACTTGTTAGGTCTAGAATTGAGTCTTTTTTATTGTTTGTTGCTGTTTTGAGTGTTTTAAGTTAGTTTTGAGTCTATAGAGTCTAGTTTAGTGTTTTTAAGTCTTATTTGTGTTGATTAGCATCCCTAGTTAATCTCCGGTCTAGAACGATCCCTACTTGCATATATACTACAATTGTCAACATTATGCTCACTTGACACATTGATAACTTGCAACAAACGACAACCTTGCTAACTAGGATAGTTTTTGGAAACTGGAATTGGTATTTGAATCTTAGATTTATTGACTAACAAATCTATCTTAGTTGACTAGCAGGCTTGACTAGCCAGTCCAGCGAATTATTTTTGTATACAGGTTATTCCACCTGGTACCAATTTCACATACTTTAGAACCTACCAGTTTATAAGTATTATACTCATTAGTTTAATATATTGAACTCATGAGTTTGCCAAATTGGTATGACACTCAAATTTTTCAGTCCACTATAGGTTTATGATTCCTATATGAGCTCTGTTTGACCCAAAATTGTTACCTACAAGCCCAATCATGTCTCAAAGCTCAATCGTTGTGAAAGTGTCACAAGTCGAGCTTATATCTATGCATAAAGTATGAAATGAAGCATGTGCCAATTCACGATCATGCCACGCTAATGAAATAATAGTTTATTGGACACCAAGCCCATGCAAATTATGCATACTCATCGTGCCAAGCTGTATTATAATATTAATACATTAATTCGAGTCACGCCAAGCATGTAATGAGCCTAAGCCACTTAACAGGGCTCGCTGAGTGGTTCATGGTGTGGATGGTTATAGAAGTTCACTAGGCCTGCGTGGAATTAGAATTGTGGAAAACTTTGGGCCTACTTGGGAGCACCAAAAGTCCAAGTCCATGATTTTGGCTCTACGTAGGAAGGCTTGAGAGAGGATAGCTTTAACCTTACCCTTTTCCTTTGTAAAACAACTAGAATACTTAGGAAATAACCAAAAACCAATGGCGTGCTAACCAAATCACATGTTTACCTAGAGTCATGCGCCCATCTTATTGTATAAAAAAGAATCTTTCCTTTCGAAGCTCACGCAGGAAAAAGATGAGAGAAAGCAGGGAGGAGCATTACCAAAGATAAAGTTGTGTTGTGGGACTTGGTCCAGGAAATGAGAAACTTTGGGCAGTGTGCTCAAAGAGGCTTCACGAGGTTCCTAGCCTCTGCATCATTATATTGAAAGGAAACTTGTAACTGCAGCCATAAAAAGATGAAGGGAAGACTTATCTGATTCGGAAAATGATAAGAAACCAAGATATTCCCGAGCTAGAGCCTGGAAGGATCCCTGCTTCTACAAATACAAGGCATCAGTACGCTGTAAGGGAGACATAACCGCGCGAAGGGAAGAAGACGACAAGGGCAAGAATGCACCACGCAAAGAAAGCTTTCTCTAAGTGCAAGAAACTCTAGTTCTTTAGGGATAAGCTTTCCTTTTGTCCTGAGCCTTCCAATAAGCCTTCTTCAACTCCTGCAAAACCACCAAAACCATCAAAAACCTTAAATTAGCTACTTCAATAACATACATCCAAGAACAACCTCTCTCTCATGCCAAACTAGTTGGCATTTAGTTTCCACACCATGCATCATTTGCGCAAGCACAATTTATTGTGATTACTTAGTCATTCCCACTGTTATTATTATTTTTTTTTTTGTTGAACAAATACTCCTCAAAGTCGCTAGGATCAGCATAGGAAGCACTTGCCAACGCCTAAGGAAGCACTTGTCAGGGCCTAGGGAATACGTTCCAAATCACGTTTACAAGAATAATAGAAAGACTGTATTCTAGTGTAATTTCAACTGGATAGGTTCTCCGCCTTTATATGATAGCTAGGGTAGCTATGACACACAACTAGGTGTCAATCATAGCGTGTGGAAGCCTTGAGGATTAATTGTCACTAGTCCTCATCAAAAGGAGAATTAAAAGAAGGATTAAATTCATAATTGATTAGCAAGAGTTTTAACCCCCCACTGCTTTGCTAAGTTCAAATCGGGTGTTAAGTAAGTTTTGAGTTTCATGGCAGAATGGGTCACAATCCATCAAACCCGTCTAGTCAAATTGTATGACAACTTAAAATCCAAAACGCCTAAATTTCTAGGGAATTTTAACAGAAAACTCCCAGTACTATTCACTTTAACGAAAAACCACATTTTTACACTAAAAAGTCAATCCTAGTACGATTCACTTTACCCTTTATTTTGTTCTTATTATTAAAACTTAAAGTTTTTAAGCCATTTTCATTAGTTTTCCTAAATTTCTAATAACCTTAGTGAGACTGGCCATTGAGAGAAAGATATAGGGTTTTCCCTTTAGCGCTTGAATGGAAAGGGAAATTCGTATCTAGAGATCTAGGGTTTTCTTGTCTCTCATCTCCAACCCTCTTAGGTCTTAACTTGTATTTGGATTTTGCAAACATTTGGAGATTTGGTAAAACATATATTATAATTAATTGATTCTCTCCCTCGTTTAATTATAGAGTTTTTTTTTTTTCTTCTGTTGTTTGAATTGGGTTGTGGTTATACAAAAAGAAAATCTTGATATTTTGCACCTCATTTGTTGCGTGAATAACAGACTAATAACCAAAACCACAACATATAAACGAATAAACCTAATTAACCTATGCTATACCATGCATGAAAATTGGACCAATTGGATAAGGTTGGCATCGGTAATTAGTTGGCCCGAATTAGAAGTGGTTAAGCTGTGTTTCCGGTTGGCATTACCCTAATCCAAATACCAAAGTAACAAAAATAACATTTGGTTGTTATTTTTCCAACCACAATGAGTTTGCCTCCAGAAAAAAACTAACCCACCAAAAACATTGTATATTTCAATCTCTTTGTCTCTTGTCTCCCTAATCCGTCACTGTAATATGTTGTGATGGTAGAACCGTTTGCATCTCTATCCCCACGCATTCGTGCCTCATATGCAAGCTTAGCCTAAAGGCTCTAGGGTTTCACAAATTGTAAAAACCATGAGCCTTAATTGCCTAACATGCCAGGTCCTTCAGAGGACAAGTTCCACCGGAGATAGAGATCATGCGAGCAAGGAGAAGGCTTATAAGAAACTTTGTTGTGTAAACATCAATATCGACAGAAGCTGGTCTGGGAACTTAACTTCGCCACCTTATGAGCAAATTGAAAACTCGTCTATCTTCATGCCGGATAAGAAGGTGGTGAAGAAGGGGCCTGGTCATCGCCGGCTTATGACTACAGGTGGAGTTGCATATGAAGGGAGCGTTGAACCGCGCTTGGTCAGAAGCTCCGGAATGAGAAGGGATTGGAGCTTTGAGAATTTGTCTCTCCTCAGAAATGAGAAGAAAGGGAGAAACTCATAAATTATAATTGGCATTAGTTAATTTTTTAATTGGTTTAAAAAATAAAAAAATAAAAAAATCATTGTGTTATTTGTTTATTTATTTTCTGAGTTGTGGTGTTTTTTTTATTCTGAGCCGGCTGGACGTGCATATAGTATATGAATCGTTGGTTGAAGGGTGATTGATGTGGTGGAGTTTGAACATATACATATAATGTTTGAACATGCCTTGTTCAAATGTACATGTTGGTTATTCTTATATATACTAATTAAAAAAAAAAACAGAGAAAAACAAAGTGAGGATCAATTTCTTTTTAGGATTACGGGTTCGTACCTTCCTGTGTTTGTTGGGACATTTTACTAGTGGTGAGGATGAAAGATATGTGGCTTACTTTTAGGTACGTTCTTTGAAACTTGATTTCGATCATACTTTGCCTTTTGAAATTCAAAAGATGCTATTTTACTCTCTGAAACTCGATTTTGATTCCACTTTGCTATTTGGAACTCAAAAGTCGTCATTTTACTCCTTGAAATTCAAAACACGTTTTACATTGCCTTATTATTTCTATTTTTTAAAATAAGTTCATTCATTCAGAATTCCCCTTGAAATAAATAAATAGTAAAAAAAGAATAAAATGAACCATCTTCTTTCTTCACCATCCACCTCCATTAAGAACATAAAAATTGTTTTTGCTATTTTTCTTACTTTTAGTTTTTTAATATGTTATAAAATGTTTGAAAATCAAATTTTCTTTTGTATTTTTGTTTCAATCTATGTGACACTATTTGATTGGATATATAACCTTTTATACTTGTGCCACATCAGACATAAGTGGGCCTTAATTATACCACATAAGTAAACTTAACAGTTATTTAACGGAATACATATAAGACTCAATGTGGAATGAATATTAAGTTTCAGGATAAAGTGACGACTTTTGAGTTTTAGGGAGCAAAATGGGATTGAAATCAAGTTACAAGGACAAAAGTCGCGACTTTTGAATTTCATGGGGCAAAGTAGGATCACAATTAAGTTCAAGGAAGGAAAGTGGTGACTTTTGAGTTTCAGAGGACAAAGTGGGATCAAAATCGAGTTTCAATGGGCGTAGCTAAAATAGGCAAAGATATAATGAGTTGGGATTTTGTAAAGAGAAATCATTTTCTTTCTACACCCAATGAGGGGTCAGCACGGTTCGATTCAGCCCAGTTCCACCATTGAATCGGAACCAAAACCGAAAAATTTCAACCGTTCAGTTCAGTGCGATTCCGCTTAAATTTATTACTAAAACCGTATTGTTCAATTTACGCTGGTTCCTGTTTAGTTTATGTCGATTTATGGTTCTACCCAAATATATACATATGTATGTATGTATGTATGTATGTATTTTAATCTTCGACTTCCAATTCCAAACACATATATCATCCATATATTCAAGCAAATTTGAGTTCCCGCTACTAGATCTACAAGATTTGAGACCAGAAGGTAGAAAGTTTACATATAAATATAAATAAAAGGATAGAAAGCCTCAGATCAAGACCAATGTGTACACCTTAAAATGAAATTAAAGTGTACATAATGCACAAAGATAAATAAGGAACAAAAGAAAGGAGAGAGTGATGGATGGAAATTGGAATGTGAACTGACAGCTATAGTTGAATGGATGAGGTGAGGTAATTACCAAGGGTTGGGCTTTGGGTTTGAGAATTTTTTATATAGATTTTTAGGATTTCAAGCCAATACATGGATGTCTTACAAGTGAAATGACTCTAAGAACAAAAATGTAACCTTTATTTTGGTTGATATAATGATTTTGTAACTCGGAATGTTTCTATTGATTTAATAATTTATTTTAAAAAGGGCCCAAAAATCATGGGTTTGAATTAAAGTTGTCAAAAATGAAAATGAGATTGGTTTAAGGTGTAGGCTAGATCTACGTTAAAGTTGCCAAAAATCATGTTTTCGGGCCTACATCTACGTTATTGCTCTCTGTTCTTCACGCGACTAGTCTAAACATCATTACAATATCTGGTGTGCTCTCTTTGATCAATAGGCTTCATTATCAAACTATCTTCTATTTGTGCAATATTCATATCTTTGCATGTCTCGCATCCAGACCAAGTCTAGTAAAAGCATGAACAAACAAAATAGAGGATTGAAAACAACACTTACAAACAATGTTTCCCTACTTCACAGTAAACTTACCACTAAAGTTCGCTTGCAACTAAAAGATGACAACTCACTTCAATTACGAAACCTTTTGAATGTTGAATGATGGGAACATGACTCGCTCCATCTATAATCCCAACAACGCATCACTTTAAGCAGTCTAACAAAAATTGACAAAAATAGGTCTAGCAGAGACGAAAAGATAGAAAATAAACAATTACATGAACAACATCCTTACAAAACCAATTAAGAAAACATGATCAGGTATTCATTTTATTGGAAGTACCAGCCAATTATATTCTTCTCTTAGACATCACATTTGCGAGACAAACATAAGCCATTTTGTATGATTGAGGATCATGCAAGTTTCAATTTACATCAAGGGCCAACAAATAAATTCCGAACAAAATATCTCAAAATTTTCTGTAGACCCTCAAGAAAAATGCATTTAACATTTGTCATTTCCTATGATCGAGAATCATGCACGTGGTTAAATCTGTTGTTGTTAAAATGTATCATCTTTCAACAATGTGCATCACATGTTGTACAAGAGAGGTGTTTAAGTGTACTTGTTGTATACATTTTGGCAAGGTTTTGTGGCATATTGGCACTGGTCATCTTTTGTTAGAAAAATAAAACATCTGAACCAATAATTCCCCCATATTGAAAAATGTGTTTCATACACATTCAATATCAAAGGTAATACCAAATATTTTTTATCATCGGGTAGATTAAGTAATTACAAATTCATTCACATATAATAATATTAATGCAAAATCCATGAAACAAATTTTAGTTGGTATCTTTAATAACAAACAAACTCCTACCTACCATACATTGAGAGCAACTACACATAGATGATGACACTAGCTGTATATGAAATCTTTGGCCAAAGATCATCATAGAACTTCCCAATTGGATCAACAAAAGAAAACAAAATATCTAGAGCTAAATCTAGTGAAAAAAAATTAATGGATAAAATATTAACATGGAAAGCAATATCAATACCACTACTCTAGTAGAACATGAATTTGTAGTTGCAAACAGTAAGACAAACGACCACAGGAGAAGGGTTTTCTAATAACGTGATTTCCTTCACCATCGATTAGTTAGGATCCAAATAAATTGTTTTCTAATAAAGACCAACAAAGAACCCCACCAAATTGAATACTTTAATTGGTGAATTGTAAAATAACACTTAACGGTTAAGTACCTTCATCCATCTTGTGTTGGAAACCTCCAAGAAAATTGTATTAACAATCAACAACAAAATTCAAAACATGGTAGTTGCATTCTGATATCTCATAAAAGTAAATAATCTCGAAAATCACAAGATTATTAGATGATCAGTATGAGTATAAAAGTCCTACAAAGCATACTAAATCAACAACGCTATACATTTTCAGTGTAATGCTAGGCCTCCAACATTTTATATAACATTACTGTCCTAAGTTAGTCAGCAAAACCTAATCAACTGAATTTATAACAATCATCCAAACATGAACATCGCATATCTTTCTAATAACAAAATAGGACATTATGCATTTCTTGTTCCATGTTATATATGTAATCAATTTCCGAAAAATCAAACCCTAAAAGTATAACTAAATGAACAACAAAAAATCTTAGGAAAGGCACACAACATCAAACTCTAATCAATTGGGGAGCTATTACCTAAGTTATTTTTGCGAGCTTTGAATAAATAAATTGACTATAGCCTCCTCGATTTGGGTCCCAACAACACTCAGAATAGCGAGAAACGGGCAGGAGAGAAGCAAGGAGAAACTTCACCAAAGATCTGAATAAAAAGTTTTCAGTAACCAAATTAAAACACGTAGAGAAACTTCACCAAAATTTAGCAGCTGAATTAGGGATTTCCAATGAGATTCAGTAACAATGGGAAGAACCATATGAAAGTAGAGACATTCAAACTATAATTTGAAAGAAAAATTCAAGTCTAAAACAACAAATAACTCATATGAGAATCCGCAAAATGGAGAGAGCCCAAAAATGAAAACCCTAACCCTATAAAATTACAGAACTAGAAAGAGAATTGTTAGAAGAATCAGAGAAGGATAAGATATATGTTAAGAAAATGGGAAACCCTAACCCTTAAACAGTTAGAAGAAGAGAAAGAGACAAGACAGTCTGAGAATGGCTAGAAGAGAGGGCCAACTTGAACAAGTGTAAGAAATGAAAGGGTTATACAACCCTATGACAATTTTATGTCATAAGTAATGTGTCTACCACTGAGTGCTACGGAATTATACATTTTAATTTCGAGAAATTTTATTCAAATCCAGAGTTCTCTCCCTATGCCTAATATCAAAAAAAAATTTATTAAAATTCCTAATTCACCCTTAACAATCCTATTTTCTAGTTCTCTCGACATCCATCACAGTGGGCACGGGCTTGGCTGGGCTCAAATTTGGAAAGACTGGAACATATTCATTTTAAAATGCAACGGGGTTGGCTGGGCCAGCTATAAGAATTCTGCGGTTTGGAATGGCACCTAACTCGACCCATTTGAAACGAGCCTATTTAGGTCGAGTTCACTAGTCCAATTATATATATTTTTTTCAAAACAAATTATTTGGTTGGTGAAGCAAACTGAAACAAATTATTGTCAGGACAAATTATGACATACAAGGCCACAGAGGTTGAAACTATATATATTTTTCATTTCTAGAAATAGAAACAGATTGACTTGTACTCTTTATTTATTGATATGTATGTTCATGGAAATTGTCCAACAAAAGCAAACAGATTCACATATGCATTACAAGCATGTCAAACTTGAGAAAACAAAGAAAACAGAAAGACAAAATCGAAATTTGAATTTAAGAACACAAAACATCAAACTTGAAGCAACCCCAAAATGGAGCAAACCAAAAGCCCTAAATTCCAAAATTAGAAGAAAAAAACCCAAATAATTCATAAATCAGAATTACTATCGGATTTGCTTGACTAATCAATAAAACGATCCCCTTAAGTTGCTCAGCCATTTGTGTAAACCAAGATGATAGTAAACACACAATACCTTTCCAAAGACCCTGTAGTTCTACAATTGTGTTCATTTCGGCCCTAAAAATTTCTTGTTTTCTCATGAGTGCTCTAGAGAATTAAGCCTTTCAAATGATTTCTCATAGGACCCCAATCCATAATTAAGTATTCCAAGGCATAAGAATTATAAAGCCAAAAATAATCCCAAAAATCTAGAAGACGACGAATGAACTTTTTCTCTAAAAAGACAAAAATATGCTCATTAAATGGGTCGGGCTCTCAATTACTCCCACGCATAGCTTATCATCACTGGAGGTCCAAGCAACTGATTACGACTACTCAAAGCTCCCTTGATCATGGCCTAGAAAGCCAAAGGTATTAAAGATAGGATTAGTTACTAAATCTTATATATAATATATTCCCAATTGAAGATGAACTCCATCAATTGAGGAATCTCTATCACAATCAATCATGGATGCTTTCATCATCATCTCAAGATATTATCTCTTAATTAATATATTGGAATATTATTTCCTCACTTGATTGAGTTAAGTTTCAATGAGAATTTATTAAAAATGGGATTTGGTGAGTAATCTTATCTTTAATACATTTCACTTTTCCATACCACGTGACACACCCCAACCGAGATCAGGGCGTGCTGGCCGTCACACGGAGGTGACGTAACCATGTGCACGTGCGGAAGCTAATAAAATAGTAATATAAAAAGTACGAATAATTAAAAACTAGCATACAAAGTACTAAAACAAGTGCTAGCGTAAGTGAGACGCTAAGTTCAGAGCATTAAGTCTACAGCAGTCCAAAAGAAAAATAATTCGACAATAGTACACCCGAAGGTGACCCTACGCTGGTGAGCGTCTGTCAGAAATGCCGGGAAAGCCCTCTGGGAAACCACTGAATCTGCTAAGCAACTAGAACCTGGAGGGGTCCAAAACAAAAGCGTGAGTGGGCAAAAACAAAGCTTTTCGAAAACCATTTAGAAAAATACATTCTAACCCCTCGCCGTAAAACCTGTATACTTCCCAGAAAATAACATATGTACGTATGTATAGATATGCTAATCATGCTCAAGAATATGCCATGTCAAAATCTCATAATGAAATGCAAGTGCTCAGGTATAAATCATATCAGTAACATATAATCTGGCAGCCGGAGTCACCTAACGTGACCTATACGGCTGCATATAGAGCTCAAATCTCAAACTCAATAACTGAACCTGCCCACGAGTCGGAACCACCTAAAGTGGTCTGTACGACAGGCCTGGGTGTAATACATATATACGCTCTAGTGCTACGATCACGTGAAGGCTGTGCGAATAATCGCGGGTCACCTACGAGTCGGAACCACCTAATGTGGTCTGTACGACAGGACTGTGCACCTAACTTGGATCCAAGCTGAGCGTGTGGTGCGGGAGGTGAACATCACGTGAAAGACTGTGCCCTACTCTGGGCGGGAGCACTAACACCGGGAGTGCAGGTTATGAGCTCTCTAAGTATCTCAAACCACTACTGAAATATAAACATGAATAACACTTACCTAGCACTTACTTGTGCGTCCACAGCACCCAATATGCATATGTATATATATATATGCAACTACTAATGCAACCAACGATGCATGACAACGATAATGTAATGCATGGCATATAACTGATAACCATTTAATCAATTTCTGGGAAAAATATAGTATATAGGTATATACGGAAAACCAAAAGCCCACTCACTGGTATGTGGAAGGGTCGTAGCCCCCCTGCCTCGAGTGACCACACTCGTCCTCGGGATACGTATCACCTATATGCGAAACAACTATAAAAACATTAATTTTAAAGCACATAACCAACTTCTCGTAATAACTTCTCATACATTGCTCAAATTGGACAAATGAATATACCAACGTGCTCTACACAACCTCAGGATCACACCCAAATTTTTAGAAAAAATTTCCACCGCCGCACGCGCCCCCACGCGCCGGCCACGCGTAGGCACGTGCCTGGCACGCTGACGGCGTCAACTGACGCCGTAAGGAATATTCCGTTAGTTCTAACGGATTCCGTCAACGGCATCAGGAATATTCCGTCTCCTTCCCCGGCAAACCTCCGGTGCCGTCGCCGGCGCCGGAAAATCGCGAAACCTGCAAACTTCGATTTCTCTCTCGTTTTTCAACCAATTTTCGTGATTTTTGCACCAAAACGAAGCCTAAGACTAGGAGAACACAACCATACAACTTTTAAGAGTCAAAAACTACAAGATCTTACCTGTCACCACACTCCAATTCCGGCCCACTTCGAATACGGCGATTCCGACGTCCAACTCCTTCAAACGAAGTACTCCGAGACTCCTTGGGACACCACTAAGCTACCTACAAGCTTCATTTTCCCTAAAACGTGAGGATTTACGTTTGCATGAATAGTACCCCAAAACTGACTTCGTGAAATCGACGTGAAAACGATGATAACCTTACCTGAAAATGGTACGACTGGACTCCCACGAGCCTCACGATCACGAATGTGGTCTTAGTTCCCTCGATCTGTGGGTGTTTGCTGGGTTTTGGTGAATGTCCGTACGTTTTCAAGGGAAATGGGAAGAAAGGGAGCTCGGGAGAGAGACAGGGAAAGGGACAGAGGGTTAGGGAGAGTGACAGTGTGAGTGTGTGGCCCAACACATGCCAACACCACACAAAACAACCAATAAACGTAAAAGAAACTAACTAGGGGCAAAGTAGTCATTTCACACATGAGTTTTCAATATTTTCGGGACGGGATGTCACACCACGAGTAGGAGAGTTTTGAGCAATTATAGTCAGTTGTTTGGACCTCCAAAGATATTGAGTTGTGCATAGGAATATTTGTGTGCCATGCCAATGTAATGAGGGCAATCTCGTATTCTTCATAAAAAAAAAAAAGGTCTATGCGTTGTCCTCAAGATTTTTAAGATTATTTTTTGCTTCAAAGTATTATCACGTAGTATTAAGATGTAGTGTAGAATATGATAGATTGCGCATATATTTATCATAACATGTGGCATTATTGATGTTGTATATTAATCAACACTTGAAATAGGAAAGTCAGCATGCTCACAAATTAGTTCGTCGATATTTAATCATAACATATCCTAACATTATCCATTCATATACTATATAGTACCATGCCAAACATCTAACTCACCAATTCACTGACAATTTCAGATACGTTCCAATCCCATTTCTCGTCACCTCAACCTCACATGACATTGACATTAGTAGTTAATAATCCTACTTGTCTCGTTTATATATGAGTTCAACGTTACCCCACCACTATCAACCTACCAAGCAATAACAAATTTATATATACAACAATTGGATTGACTTCTCATAATCTCTATACTACTCCTGACTGTGATAGACTGTTCATATGAGTTTTCTTGTCCATTGTTATAATGGAGTTTTTATTTATTTAGTACAGGTAGGTAGGCGGGTTTAAATTTAGAATGCAGTAGAATAAATAGGAATGTCTAATCATCAAGACAATTCATCACTTGCCGTAATAAATGACCTTTAATGAAAACAAGAAAAAAAAAAGTTGAATTACTTAGTAAGTTGAACTATTGAAGACAAACAAAACCTTTGACAAAACCCTAACATAAGGACAATATTGATTTGCGCCGCCAAATTCCAGAGACAACATTTAACCAATTTTTATGTTCAAATGCTTTTTTTAAGTGTATCGAATCGTATCCCCAACTCAATGAAAGGTTTCTCCTATAGTAGTATCAGGTTCAGGTACTACCATAACCATATATGGGCAAATCTCTTTTCGGCACTATTATTTGGCTTCCATATCTGGATTCCCACTATAACAAATTAGCAATAGCGGCAGTACTTTCTCTGTAGGGAAAGATTCTGTTGTTATTAACCACACCAAAAATTTCACAATTCAGTAAAGTATAAGATATTCTGGATGTTTTAATCATTAAAACTTAGTATTTCAAACAAAAATTCATCAGTATTTTAAACATTATAATAAAATATTTTCAAACAAAGATTTATCAATTTAAAAAACGCAAAGTATGAGTCTATAGTATAGTAGAACTCCCACTTTGTAAAGGTTTCAATAATACATTTGAAAATTTCCGAGGATTTGATCTAAAACAGACCTCAAAATTTGAAGAAAAAATAAAATAAAAGAAAAACAGATTAACCTCACGAAGAAAAAGAGGAAATTGTAGCAATAGTTTTTCAATTTTAATTTAATTGTTGTAATAGTCTATTAACTAAAAATTCATGATCATTGGTCCCTTTTACTTCAAAACGTCCAGCTATGGTCCTTTTCGTCAATTCCGTTAGAACTTCTGTCAAAATGAATCACGTGCCACACACTTGAGGCTGAATCAATGAGCAAATATGAAAAATGAAATGAGAAAAACTGTAGCCCTGATCCCTCAACTTTAACCCAATTAGAGAAATTGTTTCTCAACTTTAACCCAAGTGGAGCATTAATCCATCAACTTTAACCTAATTGTAGCAATGGTTCTTCCAACATGACTCATTTTGACGACATTTTGACTGAGTTGACGAAAAAAATTATAGATGCATGTTTTGATGAATTAAAGGACCAATAGTTATGAATTTTTAATTACAATACTATTGCTTCAATTGCGTTAAAGTTGAAACCATTACTATAATTTTCTTTGTTTTTTTTTTTTTTTTGGATAACAGACAACACCATTACTATAATTTTTCCGAAAGAAAAAAACGCCATCAGTCCAAAGTCCAAACGCGATGACAAGTGACAATGACTGGATTTGGAAAGCAGCATAGGAGTGTGACTAGTGCTGATAAATGCCAACCACCAACATGCAAATTACTAGGTCATGGAAGATTTTTCCCATTAGCTGCCATTATGCAAATTCCTAGGCCATGGAATAGTTCTCCCATTCGGTACACCCACAAGTATTGGCACTCTCCAAATGTAATTCTTCTCAGATGATTTTTCAAAAACAAATGGAGAATACAAGGCGAGTTTTAGGGGCCTTGATAATAGCTCCCCTTTTGAGTTTAAGACGATAAAAGAATAGTTAAGCTTTACGTTCTCGTTAGAGGCGAATTTGAGTTATCAAATGTAATATCATTATAAATCTGTCATGCTATAACAATTTACTATTGATCCTTATCGATGAGCACTGTCACATTAGTGGCTTAATGGGATTTTACATGTGCTTGATTGTATGTTATTTTCTCCACACGTGTCTTGGATTTAAAACTCACTAATTTTCTAAATTAATCATAATAGCTTCGAACTTTCTCTCATCCTCTTAGTAATAGTAAAATTTAAAAAGAAACAGTAACAAATGTTTACTTTGACTTGATTTTCGGTTTTGTAAAAAATTAAAAATCCCACACTGAAAAAACAATTTACAAGTAATAGGTAAGAAATATACAGTTAATATAAATAAGGAATTTTAACGAAAAGTTCTTGTTATTGGTTACTTTAACGAAAAATCATATTTTTATACTAAAAAATCAATCATGGTACTATTTATTTTACCATTTATTTGTCCTTATCATTAAAATTCAAAGTTTTTCAACTCTTTTCATTAATTTTCTTATATAAATAATAAACTTTGCAATGCGCACCGGTGGTCGGGGATATACTATCGGTGACCAGTTGGCTTTGACCCTAAAAAGTTAACTATGTTTGTCAACTCGAAAGGGAACTACAAGCAACTAATTTGGTGTTTGGTTTTGAGATAAAACCAATGCTTACCCCTGCCCCGAGATACATTGAACTTGATAACTACGATAGCTACAAGCCTACAACCCATATATATATATATATATATATATATATATATATATATATATATTATTAACATTTAAATAGAATGAAGTGTCCCCACTTAATACTTAGTACTACAGTTTAGTAGTATTTCATTTCATTTGTAACCTTAGATTTAGTTGTAGCAGTTAGGAATTGAGCCTTCAAGCTTTGCTTTTGGTTTCGTTTAGTTGTAGCTGATTTGGATTAGACGAGAAGTTTTAGATTCGATTATTGTCAAATACGAGTTTGAACAATATTATTCTTAATTTATTGTAAAATTAAGCATATTTTTTCCTTCTTTTACGTAGATAATATTGTTTATTTAAAAAAAAAAAAAACCAAAGTGAACGGTTAGTGCATTGTAAATTGTGATGGGAAACTTGGAGTAACAAAAAGCCCCATTTATGGCAATTGGATTCTTACATAAAGTCAACAGCATAGATTCCAATTTCTTTTATGCATTTATTTATAGGGCGGGATTAAACTAGCAACTACGATTGTGACCCCTTTTCCATTAATCTATTTATTAACTTGTACTTCAAACCCTTTTTTTTTTTTTTTTTTTTTTTTATGAGCAAACTTGCTCGTCAGACTTGAGTCCGCCTACACGAGAAATTTTTAGTTATAACGAAAACACATATGATACATTACATATTTTAATAAAAATTACAAAAAATTTTATTTTTTAAATTATTAACTTTTTAGCACACATTTCTTACTATTTATTTAATGACACGTATTATATTATTCCGTGTACCGATCGCTTGGAAAAATCTCTCCGCCCACACAACCCAAATGACAAATCAAATATTCACATTTCTTTACGTACGCATTGACTCAAATACCCTTTCCCTGTCCTCACAATTCCGACCTTACCAAAAGCATGGCATCCCGGACAATCATTTAAAACCAAGGATATTTTGGGGATTACATGGGAGGCGAATTTACAAATTAAAAAAAAAAGATAAAATAGAAAATTCAGAACAAAGCACAAATTAAAAATAAAAATACAAACATTTCCATTCCTGTTTTTTTTTATTTGTTAATTCGTGTTAAATTTTCTCGCATCACCTGAGATTTAGCATCCACCGTTGCCCGCCAGGCCTTCGGTGACCGACGCCAGCTTCTGGAGATTCAACTTGACAACAGTATCCGCGAAGAGACGCGTGTCCTCCTCGGAATTCCCCTCGGGCACATCGACGACGTAGGATTCCAAAACAACGGTCCAGATCCTTCCGTCACGGTCAAACCCATGCACGGTCGTCACGGACCGGTAATTCCTGAGGCGGTGCTCGCCCCCAATGATACTGAAACCGGTGACGTGGCGGTCTTCGTCGAGTAAGTCGAGGCGCTCGGTGCTGGTGGCAGCCGGTAGGCCGGAGATAACATTGACGTCCCTGGTGCACCCGACGGTCATTTTAAAGCCTTCCTTCACGTTACAGCTCCGGATGAAGTGCTTGTAGGTCTGGGGCTGGTCGAAGCGCCGCACCAGAGACCACACGGTGTCGGGTGGCGCGTGCACGCGTTGCGCAAGTAGGGAAGAACATTTTCCGGGGCCCACCTGGTACCTGTGGAATTCGTTGACGAACTGCTTCAACTCGTCGAACTCGTCCTGAGTCAACCCGGACGGGAGGGTGAGGTGGTGCTGGGTTTCCTCCGCCTCGTCTTGCTCGGCCATTGAGCCCTCACCTTTCTCCATTCACTCGAGAGAAGAGGGAGAGGGATGTACTTCCGTTTTTTGGGAAGGGGATTTTGTAGGATGATAGGGATAATAAGGTAACTCTATAGGGTTTTATTAAGCGAGTAGGATTGTTTGCTTTCTCATTTCCATATTTTTTACATATCTTTCTATTTGTGTGCTTACGATTAAGTCATGTTAATATTTTATATTAATATTACTTTTTGTTTTATTATTTTTATAAAAAATTAATATAAAATATTAACGTACCTTAGTCGTGATCACACATCACAAAAGAGTATAAGAAAAGTATGAAAATGGAAGGGTAAGCAATCCATCTCTTTTATTAAGAATATTCGTGGGGTTAGTCTGGGAGTATAAAAATAGTTTTTAAAGGGTATAGGAAAGGTGTCAACTTGCTGATGCCGACAGGTGTTTTCTTCTTGGTTGCTTGACAATTTTATTTTTTTATACGTCAAGAATAAGGCTCGAAACATTAAATATAATAATACAATTGGTTAGAAATTTAAAAAATGATTAATCTCAATTTACTATTATGAAATTTCTTGGTTTTCAATATTTCATTGA
This sequence comes from Pyrus x bretschneideri, assembly GCF_019419815.1. Lineage (NCBI taxonomy): Eukaryota > Viridiplantae > Streptophyta > Magnoliopsida > Rosales > Rosaceae > Pyrus > Pyrus x bretschneideri. Next base: position 1,561,945 of record NW_025999808.1, on the reverse strand, counting down.
TCAAGTTTTTTTTATCCCAGTTTGGAACCTAAAGTATTAATTTTTAGCTAGTTTCATACATATGTTAAGTTTTTTCTGTTAAAACATCAGTTAATCTATGACGTGACGCCTACGTGAACAATGACTGGGCGCCATGTATTAATCTAGAACCCGCGTGAATATTAAAAATTTTAAAAACTAAAAAATAAAAAATAAAAAATAAAAAAAAGGTTAATCTCAGTTTACTATCCTGAAATTTTTTTATTTTCAACATTTCATAATCAAATTTTTTTCGTCCCGATCTGGTACCTAAAGTCATAATTCTAGGATACTTTTATACATTTGTTAAGTTTTTTATCAGAAACTTCGTTAACTGATGACGTGACATCTACGCAGACAATGATTGGATGTCATATGTAAATATGAGCCCCAGTGGACATTAAAAAATTAACCCATAAAAACGAGGTTCCCATACCCATTTTAGGGATGCTTCGCAAGGTTGGGTCGGGGCTTGGTGGTGAAAGCTATAGAGAGAGGGAAATTAACGGAGGGCGTTGGTTGCTTTGTGGACATAAGGGATTTAATTTTGGGGTTTTGGACAGTACTTCGTCGATCTCCGCATCGACACCCCTCCATAGCTCCTCCTTCTCGTCGCCAACACTTCCAGTGATCTCGTCTTGCTCACCTGCATTGACTACTCCAACCGCGAACCCAGGAAGGGGGTCCATCTCGTTTTCCTAGCAATTGGGTTGCCGGTTCGGGAACAAATTCTTGTATTAGGAACTAGGTGTTTTCAATCCCCTAATTTATTTTTTATTTTTTAATTTTTAATTTTTAATGTACTTGTTGTGACAGCCCGTCCCGGATTTTTCGTACCGTAGGTGTGAAATGACGATTTTGCCCTTAGTGATTTGTTTCGTTGTGTGGTTGTTTTGGGGCTTGGTTGGCTGCTTTTGGACCACACACACACACCCACACCCATTCTTATCATTTTCTGCCCTGTCCCGTGTGTCTATCTCTCTTTCCCTTTTTCTTATTCTTACGGACAAGACCGAATCCTTCGAAAACGTTGTAGATCGTGGTGGAGACTTAGACCATTGTGTTCGTGAGCTTCATACGAGTTCAACCATACCCGTTTCAGGTAAGGAAACCTTTGTTTTCACGTCAAACCCGATATGTTCAATTCAGGGTACTGTTCATGCACACGTAAAATCATGTGTTTTTGGGAATTTTAGGGTTGTAGGAATCTTAGTGAAGTCCTTAGGAAGCTCAAGGTGTTTCATTTGAAGGTTTTGGATGTCGGTATCGTGAGTTGCAGGTTTGGCCGGATTTTGTGAAGTTTTTCCAGCGAGATTCCGTTGATTTTAGTGCTTGGAAGTGGTAAGGTTTTATTCCTCTAGTTGTAAGCTTCATTTTGGTACCAAATTCATTAAATTTGGGTGAAAAACGAGTGACAAATGAAGTTTGGAAGTTTTTCCAGTTTTCCGGCGACGACGACGGCGATGGCGCCGGAGGTTGGTCAGAGAAGACAACGTAATATTCTGTCAGTTTGGACGGAATATTCCTAACGACCTTAGGTTAACTGTAACGGAATCTGTTAGTTTTCACGAAATATTCCTGACGGCGTTAGCTGACGCCGTCAGTGTGCCAGGCACATGCCTGCGCGTGGGCGGCGCATGTGGCCGTGCCTTGGCCGGCGTGTGGGGGCACGTGAGGCGTCGAAAAATTATTTTAAAAATATGGGGATGTTCGTGAGGTTGAGTAGACCACGTTGGTGTATTCACACACCCCATTTGAGTATTGTATGAGAAGTTATTACCTAGTTTTGGTTATGTGCTTTAAATTAACGTTTTTATAATTGTTTCGCATATAGGTGAAACCTATCCCGAGGACGAGCGTAGTCACTCGAGGCAAGGGGGTTACGATCCTTCTACATACCAGTGAGTGGGCTTTTGGTTTTCCGTACATACCTATATATACTTGTGATTTTCCCAGAAAATGAAATGAAGCGTTTATATGTTTTAAATGCCATGCATTGCGTTTGCCTATTTATTTATGCATTAGTACTTGCATATATGTATGTTTGGTGCTATGGACGCATAGGTAAGTGTCAGGTAAGTTATGGTTTATGTTTGTGTTTAATAGTGATTTGAGATGCATAGAGAGCTCATAACCTGCACCCCCGGTGTTAGTGCTCCTGCCCAGAGTAGGGCACAATCCTTCACGTGATGTTCACCTCCCGCACCACACGCTCATCTTGGATCCAAGTTAGGTGCACAGTCCTGTCATACAGACCACTATAGGTGGTTCCGACTCGTAGGTGACCCGCGATTATTCGCCCAGTCTTCACGTGATTGTAGCACTTGAGCATATTTATTTACACCTAGTCCTGTCGTACAGACCACTTTAGGTGGTTCCGACTCGTGTGCAGGTATAGTTAGTGAGTGGTGGATTTGAGCTCTAGATTCAGCCGTATAGGTCACGTTAGGTGACTCCGGCTGACAGATTACATGGCATTGATTGTTATTACCTGAGTACTTACATTTGATGTAGAGGCATTCGACATGGCATATTTCTAAGCATGTTATCTATATATGTGCATATGCTATTTTCTAGGAAACTATACAGGTTTTATGGCGAGGGGTTAGAACTTTTGATAATGAAATGATTTGAAAAGCTTTGTTTTTGCCCACTCACACTTTCTGTTTTGCGCCCCTCTAGGTTCTAGTTTAGATAACTCTTTTGGTGGCTCTCGAGGAATTCACGGCATATCTGACAGATTATCACCAGCGTAGGACCACCTCTAGGTGTGCTTATTTAGTGTTTGTTCCCCTGGACTGCACTAGGTCTTTTACGCTCTAAATATTATTTTTCACACTTACGCTTGCATATGTATGTTATCTACTTAGTGTATAGCTTGGTTTTTATTTATTCGTACTTTTATTATTATTCTTAGCTTCCGCACGGTGCACATGGTTACGTCACTCTCACGTGACGGGCAGCACGCCCTGATTTCGGTCGGGGTATGTCAGTTTGGTATCAGAGCATAAGTTTAGCAGTCCTGTATTTTTGTGAGTGTTCTAAGTATTTTAGTGTCTTCTATCAGAACTATGCCACCTCGTAGGGAACCATGTCGCTCTACTGAGCCTAGTTTCCTCAATGTAGCTCAACTGGGGGAAGCTATCGCCACTGCCATTCAATCGACGCTCCGTCCTCCCCAGAGGACTCATCTGGAGACTATGTACAATTTGAAGCTTGATAAGTTCGAGGGTTTTGAGGGAGCTGAGCAGTGGCTGGAACATATTGAAAAGACCTTTCATGTACTGCATAATCAGGGGAATCTCCTTGTTAAGAAGTGGGTTGAGACGACATCTTGGTTCTTGGGTAAGGAATCTGCATCTTGGTGGGAGCAGAAAGTTCGTCGTTTGTCCCCAGAGGAGATGACTGATTGAGAGGTGTTCAGAGAGTTGTTTCGGAAAAGGTTCATGCCTCCTGAGTACATTAATCGCAAAAAGCAGGAACTCACTGAGTTGAGGCAAGGAAAGTTGATAGCGAATGAGTATTATCGAAGATTTACTAATTTATCCTGTTATTATCCGGACGTTGTTGCCAATCCGACGGAGATGCTTCGTCGTTTCCATTTGGATACTAAGAAGAAGTGGCGTTCTATGGCGACCACTACCCCTTGTGACACTTACCAGGAGTTCTATGAGATTCTGTTGAGGATTGAGGATTCCGAGAATATGCCCAGCGAGAGTGAGGAGGAAGAAAAAGATGGTAACCAGAGAAAAGATGACAAGGGCAAGGGTCAGGCATCGCTCAAATCTCGCAAGACCCAGAGCTTTAAGCGAGGTGGAACCAGTTCTAGTTCTTCTAGCGGTGGTTTTGGTGCCACTGGTCAGGGTCGTGGTGGTAGATTTGCTAGGGGTACTAAAGGCCAGAGGCAGGGTGATGCTGGTAGAGAAAGAGCTCCGGTTTGTCGCAAATGTAATAATCGACATTTTGGAGAGTGTAGGAGAGGCAACAGTGGTTGTTTCACTTGTGGGCAGATGGGACATCAGGCTGCAAATTGTCCCCAGAGTCAGTAGAGGCCCCAACAGTCTTTCTTGCCACCACCTGCGCCGATCCAACAGGTTCCTGACCCTGGTAGTTATGGGCAGACAGATCATGGTGGTGCCTATTATTATCAGGGAGATGCTATTCCTTATGCCCTAAGACAATATCCATATCCCCAGGATCCATATTCTCAGAGTGGGTATCCCCAGTATTCTGGTGGCTATATGTCGTATCCTCCAGTTCCAACGGGTGGATCTCAGTGGTACCAGGGAGGACAACCTCAGCAGGGGGAGATTGCTGCTAGTAGTGCAGAGTCTTCAAGACAGTCTGGTCAGCCTAGTCAGGGGTGTAGTGCACAGAGTCATAGTGGTCAGATTAGTAGAGGTCGTGGTGGATGACAGCAAACCCAGGGGCGTATTCACAATATTTCTCTGCAGGATGCTCAAAATAATCCAGACTTGATCATGGGTACGTTAAATATCCTTGGTTATTTTGCTAGAGTATTGATTGACTGTGGTGCTACACATTCTGTTATTTCTCATACATTTGCTCAAGTGACGCAACCTCACGCTACACCTCTAGGGTATGATTTAGAGTTTGCTATGCCTAAAGGGGAGAGATGTATTGTTGATTGTGTGTATCCAGGATGTCCAATGATGGTGGAGGATGTTGTTATGCCAGCTGATCTTATTCCGTTAGATATTGTTGACTTTGATGTGATTTTGGGCATAGATTGGTTGCATTTCAATCGTGCCAATATTGATTGTTACAGGAAAATAGTTACCTTCTGTCGTCCTAGATTACCTGTGGTTACTTTTGTGGGTGAGCAGAGTGGGGTGAGACATGGCGTTATTTCTGCTATGCGAGCAAAAAGGTTGTTATCGAAGGGTTGCTAGGGATACTTAGCTCATGTGGTGCTGAACGATGTTGCTCCTAGTAGTGTGGAGGATGTAAGGGTAGTCAGACATTTTCCTGATGATTTACCTGGGTTACCGCCAGACCGAGATGTGGAGTTCACCATTGATTTGCTTCCAGGTACTAATCTTATATCCTTGACTCCTTATCATATGGCTCCTGCTGAATTGAGGGAATTGAAAGCATAGTTGCAGGAATTAATGGATAAAGGTTTTATTCATCCTAGTACTTCACCTTGAGGAGCTCCAGTGTTGTTTGTGAGAAAGAAAGACGAAACTTTGAGGCTATGTATTGATTACCGGCAATTGAATCGGGTAACGATTAAAAACCGTTATCCATTGCCGCGTATTGATGATTTGTTTGATCAGCTTCGGGGTGCTTGTGTATTCTTCAAGATTGACTTGAGGTCTGGATATTATCAGTTGAAGATCAGTAGGGAGGATGTCCCTAAGACAGCTTTCAGGACTCGTTATGGTCATTACGAGTTTTTGGTTATGCCATCTGGATTGATGAATGCACCAGCAGCTTTTATGGATTTGATGAACCGAGTATTTCAGCCGTATTTGGATAGGTTTGTTATTGTCTTCATTGACGATATTTTGGTGTACTCTAAGTCTAAATCTAAGCATATTCGACATCTTACTTTGGTGTTGAAAAGGTTGAGGGAACACCAACTGTATGCTAAGTTTAGCAAGTGTCAATTCTGGTTGGATCAAGTGGCATTTTTAGGGCACGTCATTTCTGCTCAAGGTATCTTGGTGGATCCTCAAAAGGTTGCAGCAGTGGAGATGTGGGAGCAACCACGAACCGTCACTGAGGTGAGGAGTTTCCTTGGTTTGGCAGGGTATTATCGACGGTTTATGAAGGATTTTCCCGTGATTGCTTTACCACTGACAAGGTTAACGAGGAAAAATGTTAAATTTGAGTGGGATGATAATTGTGAGCAGAGTTTCCAGCAGTTGAAGTATTGGGCCATACATGATCACTGAGCGAGTTGGTGAAATGGCTTACAGGCTTGAGTTGCCTTTTGAGTTGGCTAAAGTGCATAATATTTTTCACGTGTCTATGCTTCGTCATTATGTTGCGGATTCGTCACATGTGATACCTCCTCAACCCTTAGAAATTAATCCTGATTTGACTTATGATGAGGAACCAGTAACGATTCTGGATTGGAAGGAAAAGGTTTTGAGGAGCAAGATTGTGAATTTGGTGAAAGTTTTGTGGAGGAATCATTCAGTGGAGGAGGCTACCTGGGAGACAGAAGATCGGATGAGAGATTTGTATCCTCGATTGTTCTTTGATCGCTAGTGGTTGGTGTGTGTGGTTGTTATGAATTTCAGGACGAAATTTTTTAAGGTGGGTAGGTTGTGACAGCCCGTCCCGGATTTTTCGTACCATAGGTGTGAAATGACGGTTTTGCCCCTATTGATTTTGTTTCGTTGTGTGGTTGTTTTGGGGTTTGGTTGGCTGCTTTTGGACCACACACACACACCCACACCTATTCTTATCATTTTCTGCCCTGTCCCGTGTGTCTCTCTCTTTCGCTTTTTCTTCTTTATACGGACAAGACCGAATCCTTCGAAAACGTTGTAGATCGTGGTGGAGACTTAGACCATTGTGTTCGTGAGCTTCATACGAGTTCAACCATACCCGTTTCAGGTAAGGAAACCTTTGTTTTCACGTCGAACCCGAGATGTTCAATTCGGGGTACTGTTCATGCACACGTAAAATCATGTGTTTTTGGGAATTTCAGGGTTGTAGGAAGCTTGGTGAGGTCCTTAGGAAGCTCGGGGTAGTTCGTTTGAAGGTTTTAGACGTCGGGATCGTGAGTTGCAGGTTTGGCCGGATTTTGTGAAGTTTTTCCGGCGAGATTCCGTTGGTTTTAGTGCTTGGAAGTGGTAAGGTTTTGTTCCTCTAGTTGTAAGCTTTATTTTGGTACCAATTTCATGAAATTTGGGTGAAAAATGATTGAGAAATGAAGTTTAGAAGTTTTTCCAGTTTTCCAGTGACGGCGACGACGCCGGCGGTTGGCCAAAGAAGACGACGGAATATTCTGTCAGTTTGGACGGAATATTCTTAACGGTGTTAGGTCAACTGTAACAGAATCTATTAGTTTTAACGAAATATTCCTAACGGCGTTAACTGATGCCGTCAGTGTGCCAGGCACATGCCTACGTGTGGGTGGCGCATGTGGCCGTGCCTTGGCAGGCGCATGGGGGCGCGTGAGGTGTCGAAAAATTATTTTAAAAATATGGGAATGTTCGTGAGGTTGAGTAGATCACGTTGGTGTATTCACACACCCCATTTGAGCATTGTATGAGAAGTTATTACCTAGTTTTGGTTATGTGCTTTAAATTAACGTTTTTATAGTTGTTTCGCATATAGGTGAGACCTATCCAGAGGACGAGCGCAGTCACTCGAGGCAAGGGGGTTACGACCCTTTTACATACCAGTGAGTGGGCTTTTGGTTTTCCGTATATACCTATATATACTTGTGATTTTCCCAGAAAATGAAATGAAGCGTTTATATGTTTTAAATGCCATGCATTGCATTTGCCTATTTATTTACGCATTAGTACTTGCATATATGTATGTTTGGTGCTACGGACACACAGGTAAATGTCAGGTAAGTTATGGTTTATGTTTGTGTTTAGTAGTGATTTGAGATGCATAGAGAGCTCATAACCTGCACTCCCGGTGTTAGTGCTCCCGCCCAGAGTAGGGCACAGTCTTTCACGTGATGTTCACCTCCCGCACCACATGCTTATCTTGAATCCAAGTTAGGTGCACAGTCCTGTCGTACAGACCACTATAGGTGGTTCCGACTCGTAGGTGACCCGCGATTATTCGCCCAGTCTTCACGTGATCGTAGCACTTGAGCATATTTATTTACACCCAGTCTTGTCGTACATACCACTTTAGGTGGTTCCGACTCATGTGCAGGTATAGTTAGTGAGTGGTGGATTTGAGCTCTAGATTCAGCCGTACAGGTCACGTTAGGTGACTTTGGCTGACAGATTACATGGCATTGATTGTTATTACCTGAGTACTTACATTTGATGTAAAGGCATTCGACATGGCATATTTCTAAGCATGTTATCTAGATATGTGTATATGCTATTTTATGGAAAACTATACAGGTTTTACGGCGAGGGGTTAGAACTTTTGATAATGAAATGATTTGAAAAGCTTTGTTTTTGCCCACTCACACTTTTTGTTTTGTGCCCCTCCAAGTTCTAGTTTGGATAGCTCTTTTGGTGGATCTCGAGGAATTCACGGCATATCTTACAGATTATCACCAGTGTAGGTCCACCTCTGGGTGTGCTTATTTAGTGTTTGTTCCCCTAGACTGCACTAGGTCTTTTGCACTCTGAATATTTTTTTTCACACTAATGCTTGCACATGTATGTTATCTACTTAGTGTATAGCTTGGTTTTTATTTATTCGTACTTTTATTATTATTCTTAGCTTCCGCACGGTGCACATGGTTATGTCACTCTCACGTGACGGCCAGCACATCCTGATTTTGGTCGGGGTGTGTCACCTGTGGTGTCTAGTCATTGTTCACATGGTCATCACGTCAAAGGTTAATTGCTATTTTAACAAAAAGCTTAACAGATTTATGAAATTGTCCAATAATTATCACTTTAGGTACCAAACTAGGATAAAAAAACTTGATGTATGAAATGTTGAAAACCAAGAAACTCAAGGTAGTAAACTAAGATTTACCCTAGATTTTAATTTTTTAAATAGGCTTTATGGGAGAAAGGAAGAAAAGTATGTATATATATAAGGGGGGTGGGGTTGGAAGGAATTGGCAGAATTCTTTTAGGTCCCAACGAAATTCTCAAAAGGAATTCAATAAATAGAGCTTGAGGGCCAAGTTAATCAAAGGGTTCAGGTTTGGTTCTAGAAGGGATCGTGGAAATGAATGAAAATAATCTACTTTCATTAAGCGATTTATTAGATAATTGAAAACAAAGGATCTTGAAGACTTTTTTTAGTTTTTAATTTTTTTAATGTCCATTAGGCACCAGATTGATACATGGCGACCAATTATTATTCATGTGGACATCACGTCATCAGTTAACGGAAGTTCTGATGAAAAGCTTAACAGACGTATGAAAGTGTTCCAAAACTATGACTTTAGGTACCAGACTGAGACGAAAAAACTTGATGTATGAAATGTTGAAAACCAAGCAACCTCAAGGTACCAAACTATAATTAATCCAAAAAAGAAAAAAATTCTAACCCGTTGTATTATGATACTTGGTGTGCTGGACCGTATTCCCTTCACATTGAAAAATTTCTCCTTGCTGAATTGCAAGTCAAGCTGAATTCATCCCTAATGGACATTTTATTTGTTTATTTGTTTTGAATATGTACGTTTATTATTTATTGATGAGATCGGATCTTGTTGCAATGTACACATTTTATGTAAAATTTAACAATTGCAGATATTCATTAAATCTTCATACACAAAATATAATTGTTAATTTTTCGAACACTTTTACTACTGAATAAAATTGAACAAGATCATATACAAATACAAGAAATTTATATGTGGAGTACTAAAAAGTAGAGGTGAGTTCCAAAAATAGAAAGAAAAAAAGGAAAAGCATATTGAATCGAAGTCGAAACAAATTGAATCGAAAAACAAAGGAATTAAAATTGGTTGGTTCAATTTTCGATTTTAGTGGTTTTGGAAATCAAACCAAATAGAATTAACCCTAAGAGCAAGACCAGGGGACCTCCAAATGCCCAAGCATTGGAATTTGAATTGCGTCAACCAAAAACCAAAAAAAAAACATCTTTACCGCCCCAAAATCATTGAGGCAATTGGACCAAGACAACAGCCCATTGAAGTAGGGCTGGTTCGTTTTAGGATCCCGTATCTAAAATGGGATCCCAAATCCTGAACCGACATTTTTCAAGATGAGATTCTGAAAACCAAAACCGAACCGATATTTCGGTAATCCTGAATTTTGGGATTCTCGAAAAAAATTTGGGATTTCGGTACGGTTCTGGATTCGTCAACCTTCCTCAAATTCATCGACATGGTCGCTGTCTCCCGAAGGCTCAAGGATCAGAACTAGATTGAGATCAGGAACCACCGTCGACCTCAATGAGCTCATGAAGACGCGATATTCAATGATGGCGGCTTCTAGGTTCTAACAGCGACCATTCCTCACAGATTCAAGGAGAAATGGAGGCTAAGGTCTATGATGGTATGAGAGAGAACTCGAGAGCTCGAGTCTAAATTGCAGTGGAGGTGGCTATGGTTTAGTGAGTGGTTTATGGGGGATTGAGTTGCAGTGAAGGTGCCTATGGCTGTGTGAATGATTTATGGGGGATTCATTTATAGAGGAAGGCATGGCTAGGGTTTGCAAGAGGGATGAAGCAAAAATGGGGGAGGCTAGGCTTTCATGTTGACAAAAATTGAAGAGAGAGAAAGTAGTCTCTCGAAGCAATTAGAGAGAGAATGGAGGAGCCAAACAGCGCTGATAAGGTTGGATAGAAATGAGGGAATGCACGGCATCTTTTAGCTTTTATAGAAGAAAATGAAGGAATCCTTTTGGTTCGGTTCGGGATTACCGTCTTCAAGAGCAAAATTCCATCCTTTTTATATACATATCGTATGTTTTCGTCTTTCTGATTATTTTCTTTAGTCTTATTTTCTGTTTGGATGCTGAGAAAATTATTGAGAAGAAAATTCTGGGGTTCATGTTATATTTTCAAGAAGCGCTCGACTTAATTGGGGAAAATGCATGTGTGTGTATGGGGGTGGTTTATTGGGTTTGAAATTTTGAATATAATTTTTCAATTTGTTCTTTGGAGGTGATTTCTCTCCTTTTTATATACTTTATGATGTGGTTTTTTTTGTTCAATTCGGTAACATTTTTCGTTTTTCGATTTTTATTTTATTTGTATAAACAGGAAGATGGAGAACCCATTGAGCCAGTCTGTAAAAATATAGAAGAAAATGAAGGGGAAATTGATTCTGACCTTCGGGCAAAGAAGGTGAAGACAGTGACCTTGGTTGGTATTGACAAGAGTTTACTAACTCAATACCAAAAATATGTGGGTGATAAGTTTACAAACTCTATCACACCTCTCACTTTCACTCTCAATAAAATTGGACTAACAAATGGAGAAGGGATAGGAAATAACAAGCTTCCACTAAAACACACTTTCTTGATATATGAAATAAAGGGCAGTTTACAAACTGATGAAAAAGGACAGAAGCTTACAAGCTTATGAAGCTGAGAGAATACAATCAGAAAATGGGATTGGGATTTTATATCTAAAGCCTTACGAGAGGCTTCCTTAAATACTACACAACCTACACCTTTACACCATCAAATGACAGCACACACACATGCAGCAACAGATGGTGATTACCATCTTTACACCCTTTCACATATGCACCAGCTGCTAGACACTTTTACACACATGCTCTGCATTATTCCTTGCTGTCTTTCAACACCTTTCGGCTAGCACATGGAGGAGACTTTGTTCTTTGTAGCTGGAAAGAAACAAACAGCTAGCAGCAACATTTTACAACCTGTTTTGATTTGAATTTCCAACACACCTCCTCAAATCAAAACGCCTTCATTCCTAGCATTTCACGCAGTAGCCGGAATGATTCAATTGGCAATGGCTTTGTGAAGATGTCTGCCACTTGTTCCTTGGTGTGACAGTAGACAAGTTCAATTGTCTTTTGCTTCACATGGTCCCTCAGAAAATGGAACCTGGTATCGATGTGCTTGCTCCTTCCATGTTGGACTGGATTCTTAGCAAGCTTGATGGTTGAAATGTTATCCACATGAATCAAGGTCGATTCTTCTTGTGAATGACACACTGATTTCAACAGATTCCTTAACCAAATTTCCTCACACACGGTTGAGGCTACAGCTACATACTTGGCTTCACATGATGACAAGGCAACGATTGACTGCTTCTTTGAAGTCCACGAGAAAGCTGTTGAACCTAGAAAAAAGGCATAGCCAGTTGTGCTTTTCCTTTCATCTTGGTCACCTCCCCAATCACTATCCGAATAGCCATATAATTTTGTATCTTCACCAAAATTATAAAATAGACCAAAGTTTAGAGTACCTTTTATGTACCTTAGAATTCTCTTGACAGCAAGCCAATGAGACTCCCTTGGTGTTTCCATGTATCGACTTACAAGTCCAACACCATAAACTATGTCTGGTCTTGTGATTGTGAGGTACCTTAAGCTTCCAACGAGGCTTTTGTACACTGTTGAGTTTACAAACTCACCCTCTCCTCCTTTGGACAGCTTTAATCCAGTTGCGACTGGGGTATTGACAGTGTTGCACTTGTCCATATTGAACTTCTTCAATATGTCTCTAATGTACCTTTGTTGAGAGATGTAGATACCATCACTTTCTTGCTTCACTTCTATGCCAAGAAAGTATGACATTAATCCATTGTCAATCATCTCGAACTCACTGAACATTGATTGCTTGAACTCATGGAACATTGCCTCATTGTTTCCTGTAAACAATAAATCATCTACATAGAGACAAATAATTAAGAACTCCCCTTTTTCACCATTCTTCATGTAAACTGAATGCTCGTATGGACATTTCTGAAATCCATTTTGGTGAAGGTAGTTGTCGATCCTTGAGTTCCAAGCTCGTGGTGCTTGCTTGAGGCCGTACAAAGCCTTCTTCAAACGATACACCTTATCTTCTTCTCCTTGTACTTGGAAGCCTTCCGATTGTTCCATGTACACTTCTTCCTCAAGTACTCCATTAAGGAAGGCTGACTTGACATCTAGTTGATAAATTTTCCATTTATGATGTGCGGCAAGAGAGATTAGCAATCTTACCGTGTCAAGTCTCGCAACTGGAGCATAGACTTCATCATAGTCCACTCCATACTTCTGTTTGTAGCCCTTTGCTACAAGCCTTGATTTGTACCGATCCACACTTCCATCTGCAATGCGTTTGATCTTGTACACCCATTTGACACCTATAGCCTTCTGATTTGGTGGAAGTTTTGTCAACTTCCAGGTGTCATTCTTCTCGATGGCATGGATTTCTTCTTCCATGGCTTTCTTCCAATGATCCTCCTCCACAGCTTCATTGAATGATAGAGGTTCATGATCAGCATATAGGCAGAAAAGATTTGTTTCTTCTCCCTCTTCTTGTCCATAGATCTCAGTGAGACTCCTTAACCTTACTGGAGTTGATGAACTGCCTTCCTCACTGGATGTAGGACCACTCCTTGCATTTCTGTGCACTGGAGTTATTGTGCCTATTTGAGTAGGTTGCAGCTCGACTAGTGGTACAACTTCTTGTTCTTCAAAGTTTGTGGGAACAACCCTCTCCTTATTGACTTCTTTGTTGTTCCACTTCCATGTCTCTTCTTCACTGAAGATGACATCTCTACTAACCACTAGTTTGCTAGTTAGTGGGTTGTAGAGTTTGTAAGCTTTGGACTCTTCACTATAGCCCACAAACACACACTTTTCACCTCGATCATCGAGCTTCCTCCTCTTGGCTTCTGGAACTTGAGCATATGCAACACATCCAAAAATTCTTAGGTGTGTAACATTCGGCTTGTATCCACTCCAAGCTTCTTGTGGTGTCATTCTCTTGACACTCTTTGTTGGACATCGATTCAACAAATAAATCGAACAAGCTACAGCTTCTGCCCATAACTCTTTTGGCAAATTCTTCTCCTTAAGCATGGACCTTGTCATGTCAAGGATGGTTCGATTCTTTCTTTCGGCTATCCCATTTTGCTGTGGGGTATAGGCAGCAGTAAGTTGATGCCTAATTCCTTGCTCCTTGCAATATGCTTGGAAAGCATTGGAGGTGTACTCTCCACCTCTATCTGATCTCACAGCCACAAGCTTGTGGTTACTTTCAGCCTCTGTGAGTGCCTTGAACTCCTTGAAAAATTTTAGGGCAGCTGACTTCTCCTTGAGAAAATAGACCCAAGTCTTTCTACTGAAATCATCAATGAAGGTAATAAAATACCTATTACCTCCATAAGACATGGGATCCAATGGACCACATATATCTGTGTGCACCAACTGCAGTGGTGCCTTTGCTCTCCATGTATCACCAACAGGGAACGATAGTCGTGCTTGCTTGCCAAGCACACAACCTTCACATACTTGGCGTGTGGCTTCAATTTGGGGTAGACCACGAACCATTCCTCCACTTGACAGCAACTTTAGGCCATTGAAATGAAGATGGCCAAATCAAAGATGCCATTTCCATGACTCATCTTCCATTACACCGATGTTGCAGCTTCCAATCTTTGTGTTCAAATTCAACGGAAACATCCGGTTCTTTGACATTCGAACACGTGCAATAAGCTTTCTCCTTGCATTCCTGAGAGTGAGAAGCATGTTCTCCATATGTATAATGTACCCTTTTTGGAGCAGTTGACCAATGCTTAGAATGTTGCTCTTCATACCTGGTATATAGTAGGTATCGGAGATGTATTCTTCTTTACCATCCTTCTGGATGATCTTGATCTTCCCTTTGCCTTCAACTGGCAACTTTGAGGAGTCACCAAGACTTACAGATCCATAGGCCCCATCTTTTAGTTCGGCAAAAAACTCCTTCTTTCCACACATGTGATTGCTTGCACCAGAGTCCAAATACCAAACATCTTGTTGGCTACTGGAATCATGGTGTGCTAGCAAGACTGTAAGTTCTTCATCAGTATTTCCACTTGATTCTGCCATGTTGACATGCTCACCATTTTTATGTGAACATTCATTGGCATAATGTCCATATTGCTTGCAATTGTGACATTGGATATGCGCATTTCCTCGAGTAAATCTCCACTCTTGAGACTGACCTCGATTTTGTGCATAGCCTCGACCTCTTCCTCGAGCTCGTCCTCGGCTACGGTTAGATGAACTCCCACGACGTGAGTTCCACTGCCCACGACCTCCATTTGGTTTGTCAATATTCAACTTTGACTCCAAAGCTTGCTCTAGTGTTGTGGGGTTTGCATTCTTCTGAATGCATTGCTCGTGAACTAGGAGGGATCCTAGTAGCTCCTCTGCGCTCATCACCTCCAAATCCTTGGATTCCTCAATGGCAGTCACCACATGCTCAAACTTAGATGTGAGTGACCGGAGTATCTTCTCCACAACTCGTACTTCATCGAGTCTCTCGCCATTTCTCCTCATCTGATTTACTATCACAATGAGCCTTGAGTGATAGTCGGAGATGCTCTCCCCTTCATTCATGTGAGCAGTTTCAAAATCTGCTCGAAGTGACTGTAACCTCACTTTCTTGACTCGATCTACTCCTTTGTAGATTGTACTGAGTGTATCCCATACTTGCTTGCTCGTTGTTGCTTCTGCAACCTTCTCGAACGTTGAATCTTCCAAACCCTGGTATAGAAGATACAACGCCTTTTGGTCCTTCTTTCGTAAGTCCTTAAGAGTGTTCCTTTGATCCGCAGTATATACGGCTTCTTACTCGGCAATGGGTACAACATACCCACTACTGACAACTTCCCATAGCTCCTGTGATCCAAACAATGCTTTGAATTGGATGCACCATCTTTCATAATTTTCTTTCTTCAATGTGGGAACTTGGAGTTGCACTAAATTGGACGCCATAGCTACTGCACTTGCCAGAATGGTATTCTGGCTCTGATACCAATTGTTGGTATTGACAAGAGTTTACT
The DNA here is from genome assembly GCF_019419815.1 of Pyrus x bretschneideri. Classification (NCBI taxonomy): domain Eukaryota; kingdom Viridiplantae; phylum Streptophyta; class Magnoliopsida; order Rosales; family Rosaceae; genus Pyrus; species Pyrus x bretschneideri. The sequence continues at coordinate 1,546,303 of NW_025999808.1, read as the reverse complement.
AACTCAATACCAAAAATATGTGGGTGATAAGTTTACAAACTCTATCACACCTCTCACTTTCACTCTCAATAAAATTGGACTAACAAATGGAGAAGGGATAGGAAATAACAAGCTTCCACTAAAACACACTTTCTTGATATATGAAATAAAGGGCAGTTTACAAACTGATGAAAAAGGACAGAAGCTTACAAGCTTATGAAGCTGAGAGAATACAATCAGAAAATGGGATTGGGATTTATATCTAAAGCCTTACGAGAGGCTTCCTTAAATACTACACAACCTACACCTTTACACCATCAAATGACAGCACACACACATGCAGCAACAGATGGTGATTACCATCTTTACACCCTTTCACATATGCACCAGCTGCTAGACACTTTTACACACATGCTCTGCATCATTCCTTGCTGTCTTTCAACACCTTTCGGCTAGCACATGGAGGAGACTTTGTTCTTTGTAGCTGGAAAGAAACAAACAGCTAGCAGCAACATTTTACAACCTGTTTTGATTTGAATTTCCAACAACCTTCAGTCCAGAAAATGAAACCTTTTACTTCAGTGGGTACGGATCGGATTGCAATTACAATCCAAAGAAGAAACAGCCGCGGAAGAGGAAGACAATGGCTGTCAAGCAGGTGTCAAAGAAGAATAAGCATGTTGAGGTTTTCGAAGATTCTGAAGGACTTGAATTATCGGTTGATATAAATATTTTTTTATTATTAATATATTTTCTATCGGTTTTATCCGAAATGAATGTTTTTATTTATTCTTATTACTAAATTCTTTGTCGGTTAAATCCGACAAAAGTTTTGTCGGTTTTAATTAGGGGTGTTCGCCGGAGAAGAGATAGAGTGAGGGTGGGTCATCAGGAAAGAGAGGATTGAGGGTGAGTCATCGGAGAAGAGATGTGGTGGGGTGGGTCAGAGGAGATAGGATTGAGGGTGAGTAAACAGAGAAGAGACATAGTGGGGTGGGGTCACCGTAGAAGAGACGCAGTGGGTGAGCGTCGTTCGCTGGATATGGAAGGCTAAGAACGAGGGAGAAGAGGGGTGTTTGGATACTAGAATAGTGAATGTTTGGCTATCAATTTTAGACTTTTAGTTGAGTTCTTAAGAATTAAAATGGACACAAGTCGTTTTTTAATTGCTTCACATAACAAAGTTAGTATATTGGGTACTCCCCAGTGAGTACCCAAGTATGGTCACCCGGTTGGCACTAGGTCAGGGCTGGCATTAGGCCAAGGCTGACCCTGTCATTATCAAAATATAAAGGTGAATGTTTTTAAGGGGAAGAGATTCCCTTCAGTTCTCTCCCACCAAAACCCACCAATTAATTAATTCAGATTTTTGAAATTTGATCCAACAGGTACAAACAATGAGCTCTTTTAAAAGTTATAATAATTTTAATCGTTTGATCAAATTTCAAGGACTCGGATTAATTGATTGATGGGCTTTGATGGGAGAGATCCGGAGGGGATCTCTTCCCGTTTTTAAGCACTTGAGTTATATAAATGAATATTGAAGTACTGATTTATGGTACTTTCATGGCAGCTGCAAATGGGAAAACTATAAAACAGGGAATGATTAAAAGAGTGATTATAAGATTAAAAACCATTCCATCCCGTGCTCAAATTTCCAACGAAAAAATGGAAAAAATAAAAAATAGAAGGAAGAAAAAGAAAGAGGGTTAGAGGAGCAAACTTCTAATATCCAAAAAGTGGAGAGCTTAAAGAAATAGTGGACTCGCTGCAGCCTAATAATTTCCAGGATGGCCAACTGGAAGAGATTTTCTTCTTGCCATTTTTGCTAGACTTTTCATCCTTATTGGTCCTATTCTTCTTCCTAATTAGTTGCTGCTGCTGAGCAGGACAGGTACTCAAAGGTTTCTGTTTTAGAAGTTCTCTATCAGGGTTTTCCTGCATGCAAACAGGCCAAACATTATCCCAGGTCCCATTGCCACTTAATGATGAATATTCTACACTGAACATATATAGAACTGAAAAGTAGTCAAATAGAAGTGGAATATATACAGATTGAGGTAAATTCACTGAAACAAAATTGAAACTTTATATAAGTGTGATCATAGAAAGCTTCATTCGTGAATATTGGCAAAAGATGGATTTCCACAAGGCCTTATGGAATATATAGGGTTTGGGATTTGCACAGCATAACATATATAGGTATATATGTATGTATACATACACACACACACACACATATATATGTATATGTATTAGTATGCATGTATGTGTTGTCAGCATCCACAATAAACCAACCACATGATATGGGCATACGCATAACTACATCAGCTTTTGTAAACTGCTAAAAGGGAAAGAACAAAACATATAAGCTTTCGAATTTCCAAAATCCAACCAAAATAGGAGTTTGATGACATAAGGCAAAAATTTCCAGGGAAAGCCTGCTTCTTATTATGATACTTTCTAAGGTTTCTCAATTTGTGGTGTGTTCACCATAAATAATAAGTCTGAATCTATGATTTATTTACTAGGATTTTTTCTACAATGCGGTTAACTGCACATTTTTAAAAAGCAAATATGTCGACGTAGATATAATTTGTGTTGGATAAATATCAACAATTAATGATAAATTTATATATGCTAATAAATAATAAATGCAAATAAATATTCAGGCAGAGCATAAATAAAACGAAATTAATATTAATCAGAGAAATTGAAGAACGAGGTTTGCGTACCGCAATGTCCTTGAACTAGAATTTTGTCCCTACTCTGTACTTGTAGTTCGATGGACATCTGCTTCACCAGGATTTAACGATCTAAGTTGAGATTCCAGCATCGGAAAACTAGACTTTTGGCAAATATCTTTGTGGTACTCTCAATATGTTATGAATGTATGGATTGATGATTTTCAATGAAATGAATGATATGCAGATGCATGTATTTACAGGAATCATGTGCCTGTTCTCAACATACATATTTTTGGGAGGCAACTATTCAACATAAAGGGTGTGTTGCTCCATCTTTTTCTCATACTTTTTTCATATGTTCTCAAATGCACTCAGACTTTATCTGAAAAGATGAGTCTATTGAAAAATGAAAAAGATTAATTATCAATCTATACATCTCATCTCACTGAAAATCATCAATCCATACATACAAAACATACTGAGAGTACCACAAAGATATTCGCCAGAAGTCTAGTTTTCTGGTGCTAGAATCTCAACTTAGATCATTGAATCCTCGTGAAGCAAACGTCCATCGAACTACAAGCACAGAGTAGGAACGAAATTCTGTTTCAAGGACGTTGCAATGCGCAAACCTCGATCTTCAGTTTCTTTGATTATTATTAATTTTGTTTTATTTGTACTTTGCCTAAATATTTATTTGCATTTATTATTTATTAGCATATATAAATTTATCATTAATTGTTGATATTTATCCAACAATTTGATATTGTAGAGACTCTTTGGAAGTTTTAACTAATTGATAATTACCTCAATTTCAAGCCTAGAGGAATGGACTTGGGATAGTCTTTCATTGTGAATCTGAAGTGGGTTGGTGGTAAAAGCTGGGAGCGAGAGAGATGATTCGCCCTTGGATGTATGGCTCCAGTAGGTATCCCCAGATGTTTGTGTTGAAGTGCATGATGATGAGCTACTGAATTCCATCTCTAAGCAGAGCTGAATGAAGCACCACAAGTACAGGTCAATAGGAAAAATAAAATAATTTAATATTCTTTCTCAAGTAGAGGAAAATGAAACCAGGAAATTATTGTGTTCGTCAATAATATAGTAGATCAATTGAAAAGAGAAATCAATTTTTGCTAGGTAACTACAAGTGATTTTGTAGTTGTATATTTATATTATTGTCTGTATACAAACAATTTTTTGTGTTATATATCTAATTAAAAACATCATGCTGCAGGTAGTAGGTTTTCTTAGGTAAAAAAAAAAAATTTAAATCAAGAGCAGCCATCCCCTTGATATTAAATAAAATAAAATAAATAAATAGAATATAAAATGACACTGTGAGTTTCAAGATTTCTAATAGATGAACCAAATGGTCTAATACCACTATTATTCCCAACTTAATTATTTATAGTCAAGAGGTGTAAGATTTTATCTTAAAAAATCTCAGTGTAATTAGAAATAAATCATATAATTATAAGTCGTAAATTCTGTTGTCAAACTCCCGATGTTGGATTTCCAACTGCTAGTGTGGCATGTATCCCGAATTTTCTATCCATGCTAATGAAAGTTTCTCTGCTAATACACAATTGTAGAAATATGTAATTTGATGATCAAGCTGCAGTATTATCTTTATTATCAACAAAAAATGTAAATATTAATTCATATATTGTGCCAGCAATTGCAATTATATAACACATCAATATGGGTTGTTCATATTAGAGAATAAAGTCTCATATAAAAAATATAACATAATTTAACATATAACATATAGCATATGTGTGGGAAGTTCACTTCAAAATTTCAAGTAATAGCGAGACCGGCCTAAAAAGTTTATCAAATTAAAGTTGGTGATCATTTCTTGGCTAAAGAGGTTGGAGAACAAAGTCGGGAAAGTAAATTGACTGCATGCAAATTGGCAAGATTAAGAGAATTCATATCATATATCTGAAACGAGCAATTAATAAAGTAAATAAATTTAACCTGAAGAAACTTATGCTCAAGAGCTGTCACTCGATTCAACAGTGACCCTTTGAAGTAAGTCTCCTTCATCGCCAAATCCATTGGCAGGCATTGGCGCTTCAGTCTTGCACCACTCCTCGATCCCTTCTTGCTGCCCAATTTTCCTAATTTTTGGTTTCTTTCCAAATACTTCATCTAAATTCACACCCAAATATTTAAAATTAATTTGAAACCCAAATTTTAAATTGTAATTAAGGAGTGCAGAAAAGTTGATTAAACTTACAATAAAATCCAAATGATCCAACCTAGACACCAGAGGCATGGATGAATTACGAGACTGTATTCTTCTATCCTCCATCTTGTTGTTGAAGGTTGAAGGTTGAAGGTTGAAGGTAGCTAGCTGGTTTGGCAACGTGGACGACCCAGAAAAATAAAATACAAAAAAAATAAAAGAATTGCTTCTTCTCAAAGGTTATCAGATGGTCAGTCGTCTATTTCTGCTTCTCTGTAACTGTAAGCCTTTCACGCAAAGCCGTTATGCATTCCCTCCTTTTTTGGTTGACCGACTGAGGACACGTCACGAGCCATCCTGCAGTTTGTTACCTCACGTGGGGACGATTTAGATAAGCTCTTGTAGTTGCAAAGCTTCACGTGACTTCCATCTTCTAGTTTGGAGGCAAGCAGTACCTCAAGGGCAGGGGGCAAATATTTCTCACACTTGCACTACTACTCAACCAAAAGTGTAATTTCTATTGCATCCAAATCACTAAGATAACTTGTAATACGGTTACCATTCATAACTCCAAGATGAATTGGTGTTTCGGAATGTAATGGAAATTACCATTCATAACTTCAATATAAATATTTGGGCGTTAATTTTGTTTGCACACTAGTTGACCGTAGGAATCATCAGGAAATTTTTACTGAATTTGTGTTTCTTGTGACTATTATCATCCTTTTCCTATTGTGGTAATGAAGAGGATATTGTCTCCTTTTCCTTATTGGCCTACAAAATTGATGGACTTGCAACTGGCGAATTGTTCTGGAGAATATTACTGTCTCATCAACATATAGCACTTCTGGTTCGAACCCTCCCGTTTCTCTGAGTTCTCTTAGAGTAGTAATGCTACTTGTAATGAAATGAATTTGATTGACTTTTGGTTAGTTTGGTATTGTTATAGCTCATATCAAATTGCTTCTTTTGTACTTTGAGAATAATCATATGTACTCCGACAAAAAAAAAAAAAAAAAAGATAAAAAAAAGAATAATAAGATGTACAATAAAGTAGTTAATCGGTTGATATATTATAGCTTTAAAAGTGTTTAGCAAGTGAAACGCAATGTCACAACGTATGGTAAAGTTTTATGTGAAACTGTTCTTGTGAAATCCCATCCATGGATTTCATTATTTAAATTCCATATTCCGTATTCATAGTTGTTACAACGTGTTCATAGTTTCGGTGTAGAAATTTTTTGGATTTTGCAAAAGGAAGAAAATAACCGTGTTGGGCTACGCGGAGTTTTATGTGGATGTTTTAGATCCTTTCATGTTTTGCCTCATTTCTTGGCATATTTATATAGTACATGTCAATACGAATGCGTGGATGCAAGCGGAATGGAATTTGGAGCTAGGATGAAGATTCTACAAGCTTTGGAAGTCGAGGGCTTTTTGGTAATTTGATCATTATTTGAACACATGTTTCTTATCCTTTTCTGCCCTTGGTGTGTGCCGTGTGGGGCCCACTCCTAGTTTTTGGATCTCTCATCTCTCTTTTCTCTCTCAGCCTCACTGGACTCTTTCACACCTTTCTTGAACTCTGTCTTCCTCTTCCTTTCCCGAGCGACAACACCATCATCTTCAAATTTTCTAGGGAGCAAACACTCACCAAATCACCATCAAATCCCTTTTGTCAACCCTAAATAGTAGAAACGAGAATTCGACTTTGGTTTCTTGAAATGTAGTGCCTAGACGCTAGTTTCAAAGACCTTCGTTTTGATGAGAATTTCTCACCGATTCCAGCCAAGGTAAGACCTACACTAGATCGATTCCTTATGACTAGTAGACAAATTGTCATATATTATTTGTGTGACTTGGTGGAGATGACAAAGAACGAAGCATTTGAAATTTTCTCAGTTTTCCAGTGAAAATCCCCAAAATCCAGCAAGATCGATAATAGGCGATGACGACGGCCAGAGTAAGGAAGAATGAAGAGGAATATTCCGTTAACTTTTTGAAATATTCCTTAACACCGTCAAGTATGACGTCATTATTCCGTTAATTTTGATGAAATATTTTGTCTTGGCAACAGAATATTCCAATCAATCTAAGCCTTGTGTGTGAGGGCTTGTGGCCGACGACCAAAAATGTTTTTATTGGCTAATTCAATGTTTTGAATCCATTTTTGGCATCTGTTTAGCGTAATTCTATTGCTTTAGCTAGTTTTGTGGTTGGACGCCAATTAAACTTGTGATTGGTGGAGATTTGATAGTTGGATCATCCTAAAAATTTAATATGTTGTTGTGGAAGTTTAATGAGGCCCTTAGGAATTATGGATCAGAAATCTCATGTGTAGATCTTCCGGATTAAATCATGTAGAGTTGTTGACCCTATGTTAACCTTTGACGAAGGGTTGACTTTTGGTTAACGTGTCCCAGATCCATCTAGAATGTTGTAAAAGACATATACAAGCTAGGATTATGTGTTTTACTACTAAAGTTTTGAGACGAGACTTGTGATTTGTTCTAGGTGGTGATTATACGTTAACACCTCGATCTTTGTGCTGCGATAACGCGAATTTCAGGTGAGTGACTTTAATATATGTGACATCGGTTTTACTCTGAAATTCCCATGCTAGTATACTTAGTGCATATGTCATGGATGTATAAAATATGTTTTCTGGTAAATTGTTGCTTTTAAATTTTGTCATCAATCTATTTTAAAATGTAATTTGAAGTGCATATTTGAAATGTTTGAAAAAAGTGAGGCCCAGTAAATGACTGTTAACGCATTGTTATAGGGAGTTGTTGCTTCAAATTTGTGTCATGTCTTACTTCATTTAGCCATCCTACGTTTCTAGAATTCTACTCGATTCTGTTGAGTGGTCTGAAATCAAGTTCTGCTGAGGTTCCATTGAATGGTCTGGTACCTTGCTTCGTCTAGATTTCATTTAGTGGTTTGGAATTCTTCTTTCTTTGCAATTTCGTTGAGTGGTTTGTAGATTTGTTCTGTTTCGATTTCGTTGAATGGTCTAAAATCTCGTTTTCTCTCGGATCCATTGACTAGTCTAGAACCTTGTATTGTTGAATTTTGTTAAGTGATTTGGAATCCCTCATCCTATTCAGTTCAGTTGAGTGGTCTGGAATCCCATCCCTTGTTCCCGTTGGTTTATTGGAGTCGATCTAGAATGTGAAAGCTTAAGAGCTGTAGGCTTCGGTCAAACTGTATCACTCTACCCTAGTTTTTAGTGTATTTATGAATTAGAAATTTGAGAACCTTTGTGGTTGATTTGCAAAAAGTCAATGGATGTCTAGGTGACACTTTCGGGATTTCTAGCAAATTGTTATGATTTTACTAATGTTGTTTATAAACTGTGATCGATGGATTTTTTTTATGATTATCACATATGTTGGATTATTGTCACTTACATGAGCTTCACAACTTCTGGGTTATTTCTTTGGCTAGTACACCATTCCCACAGTGTAAGGAACTATGTGTAGGTGGCAGGTGTTAGTAGATACGAGAAGCTTTTGGGGTAACAGTCAGAGGTCAGAGAGCTTGAAGTGTTTAGGTTAACCTTATATCTTTCCTTGTACTTTTTTAGACTTTCTTTTTGGGAGCCTACAAGCATCTCACCTTGGTGAGGGTTAGTTGTTTTTGTTGTATATTGTGGCAGAGACCCCACCACCTTACTTTTGGTGTAAATATTGTGAATTTTATTACTAGTATTTGAGACAGTCAGGAGGTTTGCCTAGAAACAGCCACCCTTAAAAGAGTGCGTAATGGTTCACTGGTCGAGTGCTCTTGCGCCAAAGATGAATGAGGCTAAGCGATCTACCTAAGCTACGGGATGTAAAAATGCATTGGTAGGGGAGCATGTAACTTATTTGTATTCCTCGCACCTTACACCTGAGCATCACGTGTCGATCCTGAACATATATCGGGATCTGAGCATGACAGTTTTAATTATGTACAATACCAATAATGAATAAGATGTGGTAAGATGGTGATCATACATGATACCTAGACCATAGTTTGAAAATATATATTTAACTTGTGATAAAGGTATTTACGAAAATAATTAAAAATTAATATACCTATCATCCATGAAAATAGTTCAAAGAAACTTTATCTTCCATACATTTATAAATCTATACTAGTATGTATTCTGATATGTATTGTGACAACCCATCCCTAATTTCCTATGTAAATTCTCCCCGAGTGTGTAAACTAACATTTATGCCCTTGTTGGCAAAGTGATGTGGATGTGATTATACAGCTTTAAATTGTTCTTCTTGCCATCGTCATTAAATGGTACTCGTTGTTACGAATGCGTGGGCGCGAGTTAGACCCAAATTGGATCTGTAACGAAAAAGTTACGCTCCATTAAAGTACGTTAACCACAGGTATATTGTACACACACGTACAAATTTACAGTATCAGAAACACTGTTAAGGATACAGATTGTGTACATTTAAAATTTTACAAAATCTGAAATCCAATCCCTTATCCTCAAAAGTGGATCCGTATCTCCCAATTGTCCCACCAATCAAATTTGTTTTCCCTTAAACCCTTACCTTCACTCCTTTTCCCTAATTCCTTCTTCACCAATCAGAACCTTCCCTCTCATCCAATTAAATATGATCATACTCTCTTTCCCCCAATCAGAAACTATATTCACTCTATCTCTCTTTTTTCCTTTTCTATCTCTCTCACCGAAACCTCTTTTCTCTCTGCAACTAGCAAGTTCAATGTCCAAACTCCCTAGATCGACTCCCAAAACACTACCATTAAACTCCCCTTGAACTCACAATCACAGCTGTACCCTCAGATCATGAAACGGACAAGTTTTGACTCGCCAAATCGGAAGGTTTGACTCGGTGAGTTTTCCTCCGACGAGTTTTAGGCTGAGTCAGAAGTTTTTAGAATGTGGGGAAGCTTCTACACAACCCACTGAAGTCCTTAGACTAAGTTTGGAGTCGAGTTGACATCAAAACTAGCGAGTTCAAGGAGTTGAGTTTTTGGCCAAACCTTTCGAGCTATTTTCAGGTCACTTCTGTCCACTTTTTGGACTTTTGAAGGTATAATATTGTTCTTCTCCTCAAGAGCTTCATTTCCGTATAAAGTTGGTCAAAAATGGTTAAGAAATGAAGAAGTTATGCAATTTTGAAAATTTCTCAGAAACCGATGAAATCAGATGATGACGAACGGCGAGGCTCACCAGAGAAGACAAAGAATATTCTGTTAAAGTTGATGGAATATTTTAATGGCGTTAGGTAATGCCGTTAAACTCTGTTAACTATTTAACGAAATATTTCGTCAACTCTAACGGAATATTCTTGACGGCTGTTAGCTTCTGTCGTGCACGTGCCTGCACTTGGCCGCTCATGTGGCCATGGGTTGGGCGGCACGTGAGGGCGCGTCTGACCTCCGGTCGGCGAGTGGTTGACACATGCAGGTCCGTGACTTCGAGTAAAACATTTTCGTATATTCAAACCTTCCGTTTGAGCAAAATATAGGGAGTTTTTCCTAGCTTTTTCGTATATGTGTTATTTAGTTAATTATTGTTACTTGTTTCACATATAGGGGAGACTTAACCTAAGGACGTACATGGACAAACGAGGCTAGGGGGCTACGATCCTTCTACATATCAGTGAGTGGGCACTTTGTTATACACACACACACACACACACACTTTATAGTTTCCACATATGCTTTTAAATTGATTTATGCGTACTATGCCATGACTTATTTATTTCAAAAATGCTGTTATGCGGTTGAGATTTACATATTGTCATGGCACATTCATATGCATTTTATCTGCTCATAAATATTGTATAGTTGTGAAATGATAAATAATTCCACAGATGCTCAGGTAAGTTCAAGTAAGTGTATTATGCTGATTAAAATCATTGAATCATCATGGCATGCATACATTCATATAGTTCGCTCATCATTGCTGCACCCCGGGCCAGGGCCAGTCTTTCACATGATGTTCACTAGGGGTGGGCACGGGTAGGGCGGGGCCCAAAATTAGAGGGACCGGACCTGCTTGAAAATACAACAGGGCGGGGTTGGGCAGATTTTACTATTTTAAAACTGAGAATCGAACCTAACCTGGCCCGTATAAAACGGGCTGGTTCCTACGGGTACCCTATCTTTATTTATTTTTTTATTTATTTTTTTTTCTTCTAATTTTCCCAATTGAATTTGCACTCGATCGAGTTCGAAATTGAATCAGGACAGGAAGAGGGTGCCGCCGGAGACAAATAAGAGAACTGGAGCGATGAAATCGATCAATGTTCAGTATCCCACTCTCCTTTACAATTACCTAAGCACATCGACATCACCTCATCCAAGGCTCCAAGCTCTTTCCTTTGTCGCTGCGAGAAAATCCTACAAGCGTCCGTCATCCCCATGTAGTTCTCGTGCTACACGCTTACCTCCACTGTGGTTTGCAGCAGTGTGTTTAGGTTTGTTTGCAGCAGTGATGGTGATTGCTGCAGAGGAGAGGGGAAGGAGAATATGGGTGATTGCAACAGTAGGTAGTACTTGTGCAAAGAAAATGGTTGTTGAAACGAAGAAATCAAGATCGAGGTCGAGGTTGAGACTAGAGGAGTCAGGAGGATTCCGGAATTCGAGATCTAGATGTTAGAAATCAACGATGAAAATTTAATCTCCCTATAATGAATGGTTGAAAAGGTTCAGGTCGGGGGCCCATTTTCTATCAAATTTGTACTTGCCCCGCCCCACTAATTAAATGGACTCGCCCCAACCCGCGGGTCTAGGACCTGTTTGCCTAGCCCTAATGTTCACCTCCCTCACTGCACGCTTGCCTTGGATCCAAGTAGGTGCCAGTCCTGTCGTACAGGTCGCAGTAGGCGACTCTGACTCGTAGGTGACCGCGATTATCTCTAGTCTTCAAGTGATCGTAGCACAAGAGCGTATATATTACACCCAGTCCTATCATACAGGTTATATTAGGCAACTCCGACTCGTGTGATAACATATATTGATGAGCAATAGGTGCAATCGTACATGTCGCATTAGGCAACTTCGACTTGCGTGCTAGTATAGATTGTTGAGCACATGATTATATTTATATTGCTATTGACTTATAGTGTTGTGGCATACTTCTAGATTTACTATTGGCATGCATTTGATTTCATACCTATACGTAGTATGATTTTCTGGAAACTATACATGTTTTACAGCGAGGGGTTAGTATGTTTAGAAAATAAACGTGTTTTATAAACCTTTATTTTTGTGCCCACTCACCTTTCTGTTTTTCACCCCTCCAAGTCCTAGATAATTGACCTACTCTGTGGCACTTGAGGATTACCCGACGATTCTGACGTATCTCCATCTTAACGTAGGAACTTATCCCAGTTGTATAATAAGTACTTCTCTAGTTCGACTGCTTTACCCTTATGTTATCTATACTCTGAATATTTGTAGTTTATGGGTTCTACCCACTACTGTGCAATCACTTTATTAGTTTAAATAAGTTCTAGTTTCAGTTTTAATTTATTCACATTTTTTTTACATCACTCACACTTTTTTTTACATAAGTTAACATAGTTAATATAGTATATACAACTTATATTAGTTAACATAGTTAACCTATGTGGAGGCAAAAGAAAAAATTGAGATACAAGTTAGGAGCGGAAGAAGAATAAACAATATTTAATTCTTATATTAATCCTAAAATTGAGTAAAAGATAGACCTATAAATAAGGGATGAGATTTACCACAGTTTAATAAAAAAAGACAATTGAAAAACTAATGTGGATAATCTGTGAATAGTCCTAACCCAGCAAAGTGTACTAAACTCAATAATGACTCGTAAAATTGGAATTATATCAAGTTTATTTATAAAAATAAAAAAAAAAAAAAAAAAAAAAAAAAAAAGGTTAAAAGACTCTAGTCTATTTCTTATGAAAGCAGTTTTGAAAAGTAATCTAGAGAATGCTTTTAAAAGATAATGTGAAGAGGTCATTACTTTCAAAATAATTAGCATTTTTTTTAGGTAAACGATTTTTAGTGCTTAAATTAGAAGTGAAGTACTCTTTTTTTTTTGTTTAGCCTTGATAATTAGTTAACAAGTAACTGCGGCAACTTTCTGGATGCAAGAAAATCTCCAACTACAAAGTTGGTAAGAATATTTTATGCAATGAATACATTGAATAGAGATACTTATGGAAAAGATAATGAGAATAAAATTTGGAATGAAGACTTTAAAGAAAAAAAAAAAGAAACTTTATTATTCTCTCTTGATTTTGTTTTATGAGCTTAAAATTATTAACCATTACTGACATGCCACATGGCAACTTCTATTCAAACAATTTTCTCTCGTGACTCGGGCAATGCTGTAGCTCTCACATCGGATAACGTCAGTAACGTTGAATGGAAGAACAAAAAATATAGGAGGCTGGCCCATAGAAGTTTCTCTTACTAATGTGTCATGATATGTTTTTCTCAACCAGATGACACATGGTTGATGGAAGCCCATCCTCAAAATTCGATTGCAACCAAAATTGCCCGAACTCATGACACGAATATATTATTACGTATGCCAATTATGTAAGGACATTGCTATTTTTTTCACATATTTTTAGTGTTATTAGCACGAGACAGTTACCATGGCAGTGTACAGGCGCTATGTAAAAATTGAATTCCGAACTCGGAGAGTCGAGTCACATGATACAGACATTTATGCACTCGTCTGTTGCCTATAAATATAATCTCCCAACTCACATGGAAAGCACAAGAGAGTGGGAGAGACGGAGAGTGGCAGTGATTGGCTTTTCCTACCTCAGTTTTGCCCAACCACTGCGTCCTCTCTCTCTCTCTCTCTGTCTCTCGCTCAACCACACCTATAAACTCTCTCTCCCTCTTCCAGTTCACACTCCATCAGTAACGGAGCTGGTGGTTGGTGTGTGTAATCTCGTCCCACATAAGCAGTCCCATGTGGTTCTGATATCCCCCAAGATTCAACTCCTTCCCTTATTATTCACAGATTGTAGTCCTCTTACAATTTTAACATTCACCGAACTACTTTTTCTAAATTTCTGGTGATCTTTACCGCTTTGGTTTTTTGGTTTCACAGATTCTATTTAATGATCTAATGATTCTTGGGTCCTTGCAGGTTGGACCATCTTCAACTCACGAGCTTTTCCTTTGGTTTTGGGTGCCACCATTTATTTGCCAAGTAAGATTCTTCGCCTTTTTTCTGCTTCAATTCTATCCAATGCGCATGTCTTTGATTGTTTATCATGTTTCTGATATTTAGATTCAATAAGCTGCAAAATTGGAGCATTTCGATGATTTACATACAAGCTGATTTTCACACACTCTTTTTCGCCTCTTGCTCACCTGAAAAACCATAGATTCCATTTCAGCCATTATCGTAATCCTTGAGTTGTAAAATGTAAAAATATTTCAGTATCTGTCGGTGTGCTACAAAGCATGTTTGACATATGGGTAAAAGCATAACCCTTTCATCTTCTCCATTTCAGCAATCACTTTCTTTAGTTACAATCTATTGCTAACTTTGTATTTAAATTTTGGGGTATTCAATTGCAATGTACATTACTTTTCAATGAATAATATGAAATTTAGTAAACTAGATCTTTGAAATAAAGACTCCTTTTTGCTATAGTGTGACATATGGTTAAGTGTTGAATATTTGTTTTCAGAACTGGCTGTGAATCCGCACTACATTAGCTTTTTACGGGAAAGTAGAAATGTAGGACGGAATGCAAAAGCTAGCTAAATGTTTTTGTGCTTTTTAGTCTTAATCCGTTCACCAAATGTTTCTGTTCGAGATTTCAAGTAAAAAAACCCAATTGTGTAGGTATTATCATAGCATAGGAAATTTGAGTGGTGATATTTCTTTTTGGTGAATGCTGATTACTTGAGTCTTGCAGTTTTGCCTAGAGTTTCATCGACGGTGTTTTGTCAGAGAACTGTGATGATGGATTATTGTTTTGGCATTCAAAATCTGAAGTTCAGTGTCTATTTTGTTATGTGAAGGATAAAAAATATAAAAAAAAAGAAGCTAAAAACGGTTCAGATAGGAAGAGATATAAACACCATTGGAACTCAGATTATCAGTACAAAGACTGGACAAAATGATCTATCATTCCTTATTTTCGTTTTTCTTGTTGTACTTTCTTGAACACAGTTTTTAAATATTTCCTCGTCCCCATCCAACTGTTCATTACCTGTTACTCATTTTTCCGAAAAATATGTTTTCGTTTTATGGATTCTATTTGTGATTTGTTTCCAATGAGTGAAAATCCATTGATTGTTATTAAAGACTCCGATGATAGAATCGTGTGTTGTTTCTTTACATAATCCATTTGCTGCTTTCCAGAAACATTTGAAAATTACTTTTAGGTGACTGGAATAGTACCAAGGCCGCTGATGGTGATTTCTAGAATCCTAGTGGTGTGATGTTTGTAGTCTCTTTTTGTTCCATAATTTCTCAATGAATAGGACCTACCAGAGTCTTACAACAATCAAAAGACCTAGTTGATACAAACAGAATACTTTCGACATAGTATTCGCTTTGTCATGCATCAAATTTGTATCTACAAATTGACATACCACATGGACAGAGATGTATAAGGTGATGTTTCAAAAAGTTCTCTGCATTGAAAAAAAATTTGGGTGTCTGGCTGTAGATTGTTAATTTTTAGAAGAACCATTATTCCATCAAACTTCTCGGGAAGGTCCTTCCGTATTATATTCATATGCCGAAAATTCACTATTTTGGTTTTCTAATTCTGAATATGCAGATGGGGGAAGTAGTTAAGGACTTAGCTGCTGGGACTATGGGAGGGGTAGCACAGTTAGTAGTTGGCCACCCATTTGATACCATAAAGGTTAAACTCCAAAGCCAGCCTACTCCACTTCCAGGACAACCTCCCAAGTTCTCAGGTGCTATTGATGCTGTCAAGCAGACGTTATCAGCTGAGGGAGCTGCGGGTCTCTACAAAGGAATGGGAGCTCCACTTGCCACTGTTGCAGCCTTCAATGCTGTCCTCTTCACCGTAAGAGGGCAAATGGAGACATTGTTAAGGTCTCAACCTGGTGCCCCGCTTACAGTTAGTCAGCAGGTCATTTGTGGGGGAGGGGCTGGAGTAGCAGTGTCCTTTCTGGCATGCCCTACTGAGTTGATCAAGTGCAGGTCAGTTTAATGACTATTTTCTATTTGGGTCTTGCGTAATATGTCTGTAACCACTCTCAGCCGAGTGTCATGGAGAATTTAAAGTGATACTAGTTTTGTTCCTTGAAAGAAATGTAGTTAAACACCTTGATCTATTCCTTTCCTTTCACTTGCGTTTTCAATCATGGTGTAAGGTTTGTATTTACAGACTGATTTTTTCATTAAAATCAACTTTTTAGTGAAAAGGTTTAAATTCAAATTTCATCACTTTGCCATTTCAATAAGGAATTAGGATACATTCTGTTTGGATTTCATGTTAGAACAGGTTGCAAGCCCAGAGTGCATTGGGGGATGCTGGCTCAGTGGGTGGTGCAGTGAAGTATGGAGGGCCGTTGGATGTGGCCAAGCGGGTACTTAGGTCGGAAGGTGGTGTGAGGGGTCTGTTCAAGGGGTTGGTTCCTACTATGGCACGCGAAATACCTGGAAATGCTGCAATGTTTGGTGTCTATGAAGCCCTCAAGCAGTTCTTTGCTGGAGGCCAGGACACTTCCGGCTTGGGAAGAGGATCTTTGATAGTGGCTGGAGGATTGGGGGGAGCCGCGTTCTGGGGCTTCGTCTACCCAACTGATGTTGTCAAGAGTGTAATCCAGGTAGATGATTTCAAAAATCCCAAGTATTCGGGGTCAGTTGATGCCTTTAAAAAGATTCTTGCCTCCGAGGGAGTCAAAGGCCTCTATAAGGGCTTTGGACCAGCTATGGGTAGAAGTATTCCGGCTAATGCAGCATGCTTCTTGGCCTATGAGGTCACAAGGTCAAGTTTGGGATGACAATTTATTTTCGGGCTAATTGGTCGCTGTCGATTTTTGTTTTTTGATTCGGAAGCAGTTTTTCTATACATGAACTTGTGGTTGGGTACTAGGATCCTCCATTCTTTGTAACAACACTTGTGTTGCTGGAGGAGACATTCTTTTACCAATCATATTACATGCACTGGTTTTCTCTTCTTTTCTTTCCCTAGAAAGTAGTAACTCTTGCAGATGTCTTGCATCCGACGTCGGATGTCGTAGGTAGAAGCCAAATTGATTATACCCAAATGCAGCCTCCTTTTAAATGTTACTTTGAGGGTACAAGTTTAGTTCAACACTTTTAACATCAAAGAAGCATGTGAGAAGCACCAGAATCCAGATTTCTCCTATACATTAAAACTATCAAAATCTGAATCTACCCAAATTTCGAAAGGTAAATTATGCATACAGGTTTAATATATATATATATATATATATATATAAAATAAAAAAATAAAAACTAATTTTAAGGAAAAGTACCAATTCCAACCCATTTTCTTTGAATTTAGCCATATTTTGTGGGGCAGGACAATTGCACAAGACCCAAGCCCACCTAGCTCATTTGCTGGAAACGGCCACCGAATATTGGATAATAGACATGAATAAACTATTTTTGAGGCCCAAAAAATGTCACATACAAGCTGAATCAAGCCTCAAGCTTAGCCTAAAAATACATGTCAAGGTGTGGAATAAAAAATGGTTCATATGTCTAATGATGCCATGCTACGTTAATTAGGCCGCGCATTTGTGTAAATCACACCATGCTTGTGGAAATCCATATATATTTATCACGCCAAACCTTATCATGCTAATCACTATTCATCTAAGATAAGCCCAAGTCATATGCCTAGGGTTTGTCAAGTAAACTATGGTGTGGATGGTTACAGAAGAATATTGGGCTTTCATGGAACCAAGATTATGGAAGACTTTGGGCTACTTAGGAGCCTAAAGATCCAAGTCCAAAACCCTTGTGATCCACATAGGTAGGTTTGAGAGAGAATCCAACTTAGTTTCCTCATTTCCCTAGCAAGGTGACCAACTTAGTTAGGAAGAAACCAAACCACAAGCCTTAAGATCACGTGAACACCTAGCAGAACATGCATTTAATGAGGAGAGAAGTTGACTTTCCCTCACCAGCTCACACAGAAGAACAATGTGTGAAAGCCATGTGACCTGTTACCATAAGTAACGCCTGTGGAAGGATGGCCCTGGGAAAGTAGAGCCTCCGGAAGAAGGCCCAACGCAGGCATCACGAGGCTAACAGCGTCAGCCTATCTTGCACCAAAACGGAAGTGGCAAGAGAACTAAGAGGAAAAAAGACAGAAGACCAAGCCACATTTGGAGATTACTTAGGAACCCTAGAAGGGAGTCATCCACCTACAAAAAGGAGATCAGAAGCCATTAACAAAGGGGCAAGAACTTAGCCTAGAAGAAAAGATAGAACGTTAAAAGGAATATACTGCACCAAGCTAGGGAAATCTCTCCCTTAGTGCAAACAACCTTAAACTCCAAAGAATCACATCAACAATCTTAGTGATTTTTCATAGCTTTTCCTTTGAGCATTCATGGCATTAGAAGCCTTGTTACCAACCTAGGAAACCCAAATCATCCAACCTAGAACATCATGCAACTCTGCTAACTCTCTCTCTCTCTCTCTCTCTCTCTCTCTCTCTCTCATTCATGCTAAACTAATAATCTTCTAGTTTCCACACCATGCTTCTCTTGAGCAAGTCATTATTTACTTAATATGTCATCTTTAAGTCATTGATCCGATCGAGATATTTCCTAAGATGTGCTGATTCTTTCGAGATATTCCAGGACTTGGTACGAAACCAACCCAAAGGAGACAAGAGGACGTTCCCAAAACCCAAGTCCACCTTGACCTAAAAGTTCCCCCAAAATTATTAACTAAATAAAGTGATCAAGAGTATTGATAAAGAAAAGGACCGTATTGCATTGTAATCCTAAACTGAATAGGTTCTCCACCTCTTCTACTTAGCTTAGGTAGCCATGGCATGCTGCTAGGTGTCATTCATGGTTTTTGGAAGCCTTGAAGATGTATAATCACTAAAGTAAGTTTCAATTCTTTGTAAGAGTTTTAGTCACCCATTGCTTTGCTAAATATAATCCAATGGATTGCACACTGTATAAGGTAATGATTGAAGAATATAACGGAGTGTAGTAAGGACAATTAAATAATTTAATTGTTTATAGTTAGGATTAATTAATATGTTATTAATCAAATGAATAAGTATGTTTAAGACCTTGGATTAGTTTTGGGCCTCAAGGCCCAATGAACTTCGGATCGTCAAGCCCATTATTTTAAGTTGTATGACGACGAAAATACAAAAGGGCACAAGGGCCCTCTAACTAGAGAAAGCCGCCTATAGAGAGGAGGGAGAGTTGGTTTTAATTTCAATTGTGTCATTCAATGTTAGTGGCTATATAAAGATAACTATAACCCTTTTCCTAATAAGGATTTTCTTTGAAGAAATTAGAGAGCACATCTCTCTCTTTCCTTCAAGGAGGCTGGCCCTAGGGGAGAAAGAAGACTAGCATGTTCTTCTCCCTTGGTCATTCATCTTGGTTCTCATTCATCCTTTACAAACACCAAAAGAAAATTAAATTCATTAAACTACAAAGAGAAACATTCAAATTTAAACGGAGAAAAGGCGCTATACATTTTTTATATGTTAAACTTATTATATAAAATATAAAAAAAGGACCACTTATACTTGAAAAAAATACATATTGTATTGGAATATATAAATTGCAGAAGAACGAAATATAAATTATAAAGTATTAGTACATATTGAAACACGACGAACAAACATATAGTAAGTGTTCATCCAATTGCGACCTAGGCGGTGGGCTCCTAAGCACGTCTAGGCGTCATTTTTTAATTTTCAAACGCTTATCGATTAATCTGAACGGTAACAAATTGCCGAGCGCCTAGCTGGGTCTAAACAACATTAAATGAAAACTTTTAGAACAGTAAATGAAATTATGAAACAGAAAATATAACTATTTTTTTTAACATCGTGGGCTAGCTCGGCCCAGAGTTATTTCATTTGTAATTTCGATTGTTCGTGTGGCATCTGTCACCCACCCATAAAAAAAAAAAAAAAAAATGTAAAAAAAGAGGACGAAAGAGTTTTATTAGTAGTCTGATTCCCTGCCACGTACGAAAGAAAAAGAGATCCGCAGCAGCGGGCATTGGCCAAAAAATTAGACAAACTCGTTTTATTATAAAAAGGGGGAAAGCCGCAATAATCACTAAAACCCTAAAAACAAAATCTAAACCCTAGTTTTTAATCAAACGCTTTTTCTCTGCTAGATTTTCAATTTCACCACCATCGCTACTCTCTCTCCTCTCTCTCCTCTCTCTCTCTCTCTCTCTCTCTAAGTAGTCCATTTTCCCGGAATCCAAACAACCCCATTGCGAAATCAGTTCGCCCCCTTCTTGATCCCCCCACAAATGGATTCGCGGGAAGTTCCGCAGCAACAGCCGCCTCAGCAGCCGAACATGATGGTGGGCCCATCTTCATATCCCTCCTCTATGCCCACCGCCAACATAAACCCTAATTCGGGCTCCATGATGGGCGCCCCCAACCCGGGACGCTTCCCTTTCAACGCGGTGGCCCAGCAGCAGCAGCAGCAGCAGCAGCAACAGCCCACTTCGAAACCGCAGATGGATTCTCTGAGCCCCAGCCCCTACGATGGGTCGTTGAGGCCGTGCGGCAGCGGCGGACCGTTCAACATCGACTCTTCTTCGGCTTCGGCTGCCAAGAAGAAGAGAGGGCGGCCCAGGAAGTACTCGCCTGACGGCAACATTGCCTTGGGATTGACGCCCACGCAGATTCCTTCTTCGGCTTCGGCCGCACCTGGGACCCATGGAGAGTCTAGTGGCACGATGTCTTCGGAGCCCCCAGCCAAGAAAAACCGGGGGAGGCCCCCAGGTTCGGGCAAGAAGCAGTTGGACGCATTGGGTAATTGAGATTCTGAGTTTGAAATTGTTGTAAAGAACGAAAATTGGGTGTGGATTTGTAGTTTACTGATGTACATTGTGCTTATTGGTGTTTGGTTTTGCTGTGTGCAGGAGCTGGCGGAGTTGGATTCACACCTCATGTTATTATGGTGCAAGCCGGTGAGGTATGTGACTTTGTTGATGTGAAGAGCAAATTGTAGTCAGTGAAGAGTGAGTTATATTAGTTCCTTTGGAGAAATTTGTTATTTTTGGGTTGTTTATATCTCTATATATATCGGGGAGATG
Source organism: Pyrus x bretschneideri (assembly GCF_019419815.1). Lineage (NCBI taxonomy): Eukaryota > Viridiplantae > Streptophyta > Magnoliopsida > Rosales > Rosaceae > Pyrus > Pyrus x bretschneideri. Next base: position 1,525,167 of record NW_025999808.1, on the reverse strand, counting down.
CATCATTCAAATATGTGTTTACTTATAAATCTAATGTTACTTTAGTGCAATAAAGGATGACCTTCAATCTCATTTATAGTTGTGCCTTACTGACAAAAAATCATTAATGGTTGTGTGAAAGGGAAGTGAAGTTCTAGTTCATATAAATGGGGGAAATATTGACTTTGAGTAGTATGATGAAATAGCTGTGTAAATTATATTGACTGTGTTGTTTGATACTAAAGCTGAAGAGAATATATAATGTAGTTTCTAGATTGTGTAAATGCTTGTGTTATTCAGTGCTGTTTCTTTTAATAATTTGGTTTCTGTCTGCGTTTCTTTTGTTTTTGTTGTTTGGAAAATCATGTCATTTCTTCAATTTATGTGGTCGTGATCATGAAAAAATAATTAATTCATAAAAGATTATAGAAGACAGGAATCTATATGTAGCACCAAATGTCATTGTGCTTACATGGTAGTATTAGGAAATTAGGCTATAAAGTGAGAAAATCTTTCATCTTTTCTTAATAAGGAATGAAAAATATTTAAGTAGATTGTTGTTAATGGATGTGCCACGTATATCCTGCTTTTTGTTTTAACCAATGAAGATACCACTTAATAGGTTTTTCAGTATGGTTGTTTATGTATGGAATACTTTTATCTTTTGTGAATTTCTTTTGCATGTTGTCATTGGAAATGTCTTAAATATTGACATTTTTGGTACAGTGCTGAAAATACATTTTGTATTGCTGTCATTGGAAAACAATTAAGACACAATATTCAAATGTTTTGAAGAACAAATTAGAAAAAACAGATTAAAAATAAGTGTTCCAAATTTCTGTTATAAGAACCATCAAACAATATAAGAATTAATTAATCACTTTAGGAAGGAGAACAGTGCAAGGGAAGCAGTGCAACAATATGGTGCGGACAAAGGAAGTAATGAGAGGGTGGGATGTGTAGAGAGATGAGGAGAGAAATCACGATAAGGAGGGATGAGCACTGAAGCAGTTGAGAGGAGACTGATATAGGTAGAGATGTGGTGGAACAACTGGTTCTGTGGTGCTGTAATGGTGGCAGGAAGGAAAGCTAGAGCGTGAGTAAAGGCTGGAAAATTAGCAGGGATATATAATTTGATGAAAATCTGAGGGATTAAGGCTAATTGGGTGGATTAGTGTGGGAGTAGCCCCATTAGTATTAAGTAATTGACATGAGTATGTGACACCGGGCATTTTCAATATTTTGATAAAGCACATATCAGTTCTTGTGGTTTTATGGGTTTACAGATAATTACTTTAATTATTTTAAACTTGGTTCACCCTGCTCGACTGGGCTGGGTTGATTGGATGCCACCATGATTTGCAGATCCCTACAAGTGATGGCTCACTAAAAGTGATATATGTATGTAAAGTGCAATATCTGTTGTGATTGAGGCTGGAGATATTTTGCATGAGTGATATAACATAAGAAGCATAAGCTATGCCACATTTTGTGCACAGAGCCTTCAAACCTTGGTTTCAAGGAATGAATACGTTTTTCCTTTTGTTTCTGTTGTGCCTCCAATGATGTAAATCAGACATAATTGTACCTGAGTTTAACAATGGTTTACTGCATGCATTATATTATAATTCAATCTGTAAGTTAATTATCTTAAGACATATGGCTGTCTGTGCATACAAACAGAATCATTATTCTCACCCAATGGTCATGGTTTTTATGTAAATTTTTAAATTTGTTGCTGTTGGATTTTATAATTACTCGAATCAAACATTTGGGATAACCTGGATTGTTTGGGTTATTTTTGTTTTGATCTGCATCATTGGACCATATAAAGGATTATTCTTTTATTTATGTAAATTATATTTGCATCCTTTTTATGCTGATAATTTTATTTTATTTTTTTTTAATACTGCAATGCTTTAATCGGCCACAATGGTCGCATACTTCACTTGGCATTTCTTTGTATGCACTGATTTATGGCATTTACGTCTTCAGGACTATGTTATCATTTTCCATTTTTTAATTCCGATTCGAGTTTTCAGCGTAGTACAATAAAGATAATTAATAAATTTGCCCAGTCATGGTATGCATTCTCATTTGTGTGGCCTTATGGTTTTTAGGATATAGCAGCAAAGGTTATGGCCTTTTCACAGCAGGGTCCGCGCACAGTTTGCATTCTCTCTGCAAATGGTGCCATCTGCAATGTTACCCTTCGCCAGCCAGCAATGTCTGGTGGTACTGTCACATATGAGGTAACTTTTGATGTTTTTAAAACAGTTATGTTTGAATGGACAATGGAGTTATATATTTTGTTTTATATGTGCTTACTGTGATATTGCAGTATCTAGAGAATAAGAAATGAGTTTGAGAGGACTTGAGATAAATACATTTCTTGTAGAATTATGTTGTTATCTTCCTCGTCTTGATTTTGCAGATACTTTTCTTGTATCCTATAGAAAAGATGTTATCTGTTTAAAGTATATGTCATCATCTAAGAAAAAAAAAGGAGTCATTTTGTAGTGTGGACTTGTGGCATCTCAAGCTGATCATCTTCTTTTGTGAGAGTTCATTTTCTGCTATTTTCAGTCTGGAATGCTGTTGTTGCCTTGAAAATGCATCATATTTTTTTTTCTTGTTTCCTCCAAGAATGCTATGTTTTTATTGTTTGGAGGCTATAGGTTATATCCCCTGTAAGCTTGCACCGTATATCCTCGTTATACAAAAATTGAGGCCAACAGATATAACATTATCAATTTCTGTTACATCAGTACAATTTGATATTGGTTTTGTTTTTGGATGAAAATGGTTTTCATGGAGGACCTTAGTAGGTCCTGTGGTTTTCTAATACTATGATTATGTTAGTCCTTGATGGAATATCCATGTCATTTAGTATCCATCATAAATAAGTTTCCATTTTTGCTTCCTGTCAGAAGTAATTAACATAAGAGTTCCGTTCTCTTGGTCACCCACCTTTGGATTTGATATCAGGGGTGCATAATAAATGGATGTGCTTTTAAAATTATAATTTCAACCCTATCAAATCCAAGGGTGGGTGACCATGCATTGTGATGAAGAGAAGGTTTCCATTTAACATAAACTTAATTGAGTTAGCAAACTCGTGCCATGAGACGTGAGCTCTTACAAGTTGTTAAGAAAAAATAGTAGAGTTACCTCTTTATCTGTAACTAGGCAGATCAAACCAATGCCTTTTAGACTAGTTATCCAAAGAATGGAGAAAAGTTGAAACAGATTAATGAAATGCAGTACTAACACTTGAACATAAAGTATTCTAACGATTTGAAGATTTAGCATATGCTGCTGAAGCTCAGCACCTTCAAACCTTCTACAATACTCTTCCAAAATATGAATATAATTGGAGCAGTTTCTCCCATATATGATTTTCCACAAGCACAATAACTCACTTTCACGCCCACTGCACATACACACAGACCGATACACTGGTAAATGTATACCCTTTCCATTGGATTCACAAATTTGTTTGAGCACTCAATGTTACAATGTCATGCTATCCATTTCTGGTGTTATTTGTTCGACAATCTCATTAAAGCCAGCTGCTTTTTGTTTATAATAATTGGTTGTTTAATTGTTTATTTATTCTTTCTGCCAAATTTTTATTAGCTCTGTATTTTCTTTGCAGGGTCGATATGAGATTATTTCCCTGTCAGGTTCCTACTTGTTTTCTGAAAATAATGGGAATCGCAGCAGAAGTGGTGGTTTGAGTGTATCCTTAGCAGGGTCTGATGGTCAAGTTTTGGGAGGTGGAGTTGCTGGCATGCTTGTGGCAGCATCACCAGTACAGGTACCATTCTGCCATTATTTGCTCAGCGTATCTGTTATATGAAATTATGACTGTTCACCTTCTGTAGTTGTAAAGGACATTCAGGGCGAGAACCTTTTCAAGTTAAAAAATATAACCCTGTTATTCTAGCTCAATTTGAATTTTAACTGCAGGTGATTGTGGGTAGTTTCATTGCCGACGGGAAAAAATCCAACCCCAACTTGGTAAAGTCGGGAACTTCCTCTCCCCCAGCATCACAAATGTTGAACTTTGGTGCGCCAATGACAGCAGCCAGCCCGTCCTCTCAAGGAGGAGGATCAAGCGAGTCGTCAGACGAGAATGGCAGCAGTCCTCTCAACAACAGCAACAGGGGACCTGTGCTCTACAGTAATGCAAATCAACCGATTCATAATATGCAGATGTATCAATTATGGGGTCAAGCTCAACAATGAAGAAGACGATGATACTTCCTAGCCGGTTACAAGTAGAGCAACCGCATTTGACTGATTGCGTTCTTATTTCAAATGCCGATTGATATCCTCCATTGTTAGAAGCAACTCCGAGTCTGAGGGGCTTATTTAGTTCTAGATTATTGAGTTTTTCGTGTTATGGTAGTTAACATTTTTTTCTTCGTCTCTCTCCCTCTCTACATATGATTGAAACATGGCTATTGCTGATGGCTGAGAATACGCCGCCTGTTCTTTACCTTCTCATGAGTTGAAATTTGCATTTTAAATATTTTTTTTGCCTTCTATTTATTGGTGTTACGAGTATCAAATTTCATTGGCTCCAAACTTGCGTGAAATCTTATTACAGCTTTTCCGGTCGTCTCGTGTCATGGAATCTGCCCTGCTCCCTATTGTATTTTCTTCTGCTTACAGGAAGTCGGGCCTGTTTTTGACTCTCAAAATCACCTGGGCTATGTTTGGGTGAGGAAACTGTTTGCTATCTATTTAGAAATTTTTATCATTTCTCAAAACATTTTTTCAATGCCACCGTCACGCAAAACATATCAAAATCGACGATAGCAGGAGGTGTTGTGTTTAGAGTGCGGGGAGTCGAAGAGGAGAGGAGGGTAGGGTGGGTGGAGTCGAAGAGGGAAGGGTGTTTAGAGTGCGGGGAATCGAAGAGGAGAGGAGGGTTGGGTGGGTGGAGTCGCAGAGGGAAGGGTGGATGTGCGGGAAGTCGAAGAGGAGAGAAGGGTTGGGTGGGTGCAGAGGAGAGAAGGGAGGAAAAAGGGAGGGAGGGTCGGGGGTGAGGTAGGAGACGGCCCAATATTTTTATTTTTATTTTTATTAATTTTAAATTTTAAATTTTTTACTATCCACGTGGACTTATATTGACACATGACATTCAGTCATTGTTCATGTGGGCGTCAAGTTACCATTTAACGACTGATTTAATAGCAACCTTAACAGATGTACGAAAGTGTCCCAAAATTATGACTTCGGGTACTATTCTGGGATGAAAAAAACTTAATGTATCAAATGTTAAAAACCAAGATACTTCAAGGTAGTAATATCCACGGAGGTGCATGGGTCTAATCCAATGACTTATGTTAATCCATACTTCTAGTGTATACATCACACTTAAATTCTAATAATGCTCACGAACATATGATTAATTTGATATAAAAACAAATAACCAAAAATAGCGACGTTAATGTTGAGAATAAAATCTCATAATGAAGAAAGTTGAGATTTCATCATAAAATCAATTAATAATATGAGAAGTATGCTCAACTCCTTATAAAACCATACAAAATTCTTTCTCCCATCAATGTATTTTATTCTCATCACGCTCCCTCACGTGTAGTCATTTTTCAAGTCAAAAACGTGGTCAACACAAACAAGGTGACTTGGATCATAACTTTATATGTGGGACAACCTGTTCTGATACTATGAAGAAAGTTAGGGTTTCACTATTAAATCAATTGGCAATATAAAGAGTAGTCCAACTTACTTAGAAGTCCATACAAGATTTATTTTCTCGTCAATGTGATATTCATTTTCAACATTGAATAAGTGTGGCCTTATAACATGGTTCCTAATTTGAAAAATTATTAACACTGCTTACACGCGCAATGTGGAAACCAAATGTACACATTATTGTTAGCGACAAGGCATTTATCGGCCAAACCTTCTAAAACCACGTCATAAAGTCATTAGGTTCGCTAAAGTTTACCTAACAAGACAACTAAGGCAACACGCGGGCGAAAAAAGTCTCAAGAAGGAAGGCAATTGGAAAGCATAATATGCCTCATAAGTCCAATGTTAGTTTTATATATTAGACTTGTATGCTACTTAAATACCTCATGATCCAAGCATGACTCAAAATAATGATTATGACTGATTTATTTTCCAAATGTTATGTATACTCTCTGTACGTGATCTAATCGTTGAAATACGATTTTAGAAATTTTTAGTCATACGACGTTTTAGTTGGCCTATTGTATTTTGAAGGGGACACATCAACATAAATGGTTATAAAGTGTAATGCTACATGTACAACGTACCTTACTATAAACTATATCACTAATAAAAACAAGACCAAAAAAAGAGGAAAAAGAAATATGATAATCACAATTACGTTCAAACAGTTTATTTTTAAAAGAAATCAATACGCCTGTCGTTGCCTTATTGACTTCGATATTTCGTTAGTATGATTGATACTATCAATATATCCTATTGTTGCATTAAACTTAAGTTACATGACAAATAATTAACGACATGATATCATTTCATTGAGTAATCAGATTAATCATGTGGTTAAGTTGTTGACCCAAAAATTTTCTAGGAGCCATTCCTTCTTTTTGGCTAATCACAATTCGACATTTTGTCTTTCTTCTTGTAAATTTGATAACTTATTTTTGTGGAGATAATAATTTTATTTATGAATCCCTCTATAGTGAATGACAAATAAGAACATAAATCTTTGCCGAATGTGAATTAAATAATACTCAACTCAAGGGATTAAAAATATTTACTTAAACATAAAATAAGAAAAACGAAGAATGATCAAGTTAAATTTCAAGCAACCAATTCACATATGCATTTAGTCAATGACACCACCGATCTGATAAGTGTGAGTTTCTTCTTGTGTCGATGGCATGCCAAAAATAAACGCGCCAACAGCCAGCAGGCGCGGGTAGGCCCACAGTCCGCGGACGCCTGCTAGTCGGCAAGTCGCAGTCGAATTCCTAATTTCCTACCACCAATGCGATTCTTCCAACGGCTCTTTCGCCAGCAAAGCGCCACTCCAAACCATATAATATACATACAAATACAAAACCTTTCTTTCTTAATCCAAATTAAAAGTCAGGAATTAAAACTCTCTCTGTCTGTAGCCGCTGGCTGGCCTATTCAATCACCCTCTTTACCCATAAATGCCTTTGCTTTCACTTCCAAATTTAACAAGCACACGCCAGTACACATTTACCTCCAAAACAACCATACAAACATCCCCAATACACAACTGAATTGCAGATTATATACACACACATTATATATCTAACATATATATACAGTCTCATATCACACCCCTTGTTCTATTTAGACTACTCATTTCTGCAATTTCAATGGCTTGCTTGGTCTTGCCAATTTCAATGCTGAAAAAGAGGTGCATGGGGTCACGGCTACATGGCTACCGGCCTTTAGCCGATGATAGGTTCGACGATTCAGAGAATCCAGTGATCGTGGTGGTTGGGAAGGAGAAGAGGGAGTTCTTGGTAGACCCTTTTGTGCTACAAGAGAACCCTTTTCGAGTTTTGATCGAGGCAATGAACAAGGACAAGAAGGTGGAGAATTTTGGTAATGGGAATGGTAAGGGAAGAAGTAGGATGGTTTTTGTGGATGTTGATTCTATTCTGTTCGAGCATATGTTGTGGTTGATGTATAATGATTGTTCTTCTTTGTTTGAGCTCAATCTTAAGGAAATTATAGACTTCTATGCTCAAGATTATTAGGCAGCTGATTATTAGTAGAGGAAAATATGCTGACTGATCTGTCTTGGTGTAAGAAACGTTTTGTAATCTTAATAATACCTTGTAATACTTTGTTGCTTAAACTGTCTTTTGCAATTGTTTGCTGTATTCTATTTACGTATGCCAAAAGACCTAATCCTGGATATGCCGCTGGACCAGCAAAACATGAAATAGATGAAGATATAAGAAATTATATAAATACTGAAATAAAGAAATTGTAAAAATTTAATTGGCTCAACCAAGTATTTTGATAGGTTTTTTTACCACACGCACAAAGGGCTTAAAAACACCTATAATACTTGGAAGAATGACAAAGATATTGTAGTATAAATGGTTTCTGCAAGGTCGTTATCCACAAAGATTATTAAATATTTCGAAACAACCCAAATTCCAATTAATTATTGTAAAGCAAAGATTTGGGATGATGATTTTATGACCTAATTTAATAAAAACGAATTTAATTAATGAAAGTAGACAAATATGCAATATTAAAGATGAGGAAAAGGAAACAGTTTTGTAAAAATCAAATTAAGAAAGCACCAGGGATCCACCGTCACTTTAACAATTCTATATAGTTCTCCCAATTACTTATGACCTATACATGCATATTTTGAAGGTTAGGTTTTCCTAATATATGCCTACTTGGACCCCGATAGAGTGTATATCAAACATGCAATCCGTTTGTAGTATTCAAATCAAATCTAAGACTCGGTATTCATCCTAAGTGAATTTGCACATATTAATCACAAGAAGCCTTCATCAATTTCAGGGACCAACCACCGATCAAAATTGCATCAAATTACTTTTCTAAATATCCTAATGGTGGCGAATCATCAAAGCACTTAGACAATATAAACCGGTGATTAATAATTTGAAAACCTGCATGCATATAATCATAAGCAAATTGAAAAGAAATTACATATTCTTGCTAAAAGGGAATTAGTTACGCATATTCATAACTAAAATCAACATGAATTGTATTGAAAATAATAAAAGATAGAAATGTAAAAGTCCGAAAATCCCTACGCTTGGCCAATTTCCTCTCTCAAAATCGCACGGATAAGAAGAAGAAATAGTTAGGGCCGACCAAGCTTATTTAACCTACTAAAATAAATCCTCCTAATAAAAAGGTCTTCCAATCGAACTAGGAAACCAAATAAATAAAATAAAATATGAAACATAACCCTAAATTAAAAGGGAAAATTCTCCTAAAATCTGCACAACCATGTTTTGGACCCATATCTACTCCAAAACCGACCCAAAATAGCTAGATTAATTTAAAGCTTGGAATATTTTTAACACTTCTTCATAAGGCCACAAACCCATCAGAGGTCATTTGGGCTCCAAAACCCGCAATTAAGCCCAAAAACATCACTTTCTAGCATTGCGCATTGCTTCTTTATTCCATTGCCAAAAAATAACCGTTTGGTATAAAAATACCAAATTTTGACAAGAACAAGCCAAGAGACACACGAACGTCCTCTAATTTGAATCATTCTAAAATTCATCTGTTTGATCATGTTTTTCTCCAAAGGAATTCGAATGTCCCATATTTAAAATATAAAGCAAAGTATCAAAATTCTACCAAAATAATAACCAAAACATACTAAGAATAAGGTGAAATAGATAATATGAAAAAAATACCAAATTTTGACAAGAACAAGCCAAGAGACACACGAACGTCCTCTAATTTGAATCATTCTAAAATTCATCTGTTTGATCATGTTTTTCTCCAAAGGAATTCGAATGTCCCATATTTAAAATATAAAGCAAAGTATCAAAATTCTACCAAAATAATAACCAAAACATACTAAGAATAAGGTGAAATAGATAATATGAAATTGACTCATCATATTTCATTGATACGTTAGGAATATAAACAGTTTTCCTTCTACAATAGGCAATCCTACAATTAGGGATTACAATCGTAAATACAAAATCAAGTACAAACCAATTACATGAAAACTTCCTAACTAAGAACATTGACTTTCTTGTTAAAAAAAAAGAAAAAAAAGAAAAAGAAAAAGAAAAAAAAGAACATTGACTTTCTAACACTTTCCCTCAAGTTGGAGAGTGGAGGTCAAGAATTCCCAACTTGCGTATCATAACTGAGAACTTCTCGTCTCGAATAAAGTGACAATTGATAGAAGCATATTTATGCAACTTTGTTATCTTATTTCTTTGCATTTACTTCGTTAATTTTCATTTATTTTGGTAATTTATGTTATTTTCGTATTATTGTAGGTCTACTTGGTAAATATGACAATAAGTAGCTAAATGGAGCAATTTGGAGCAGTTTTGGACTTGGATTGGACAACATGCATGAATAGCATATGGGCTGAACGTTTTTGGTGTTCAAATGGTGCTAGACATATGATAAAATCTGGAGAAATTAAAGTTGAGGATTGGAAGGCAAGGAATTATACAAGAAAGAGGAATCCTAATTGGAGAGGAACATTCTCTTATCCGATCCTATCTTATCTTATCCTATCTTGTCCAACATTATCTTATCTTATGTCCAGCTACAAGGAGGAATCCTAATCATATTCCAACACTTTCTACCTGATTTTTAGAGTCCTAAAATAACTCAAAAAGACTAAAACCATTTCCTCCTTGGATTCAACCATTTCCCCCTATATATATGAAATTCCTGCAGAGATTTAGTGTGTGCCGTACCTACCATTCATCCATTAAAGTTGCTAGAATTTTTAGAGTTCTTTCTATCTTTGTTTTAAGTTTCAATGTTTATTTTAGATTGCTTTTCAGTTATGATGAACATGTCTAACTAAGTTTCTTTTTAGTTAGAGGTGAATTCGAAGCATGATCACATGTTTTATATAAATTGATTACATCCAGTTATTGTTTCATAAAACATGAATGCGATTTATTTATTTGCTTTATAAAGAACTTATTCTTGTATGTTTATTACGGTGCACACTTAGTTTGCATGCAGGGATTTGATGCTAGAATATAAGGGAATTTCACCTAATCGTTATGAACTTATATTTGCAAGTAGTAAAAGTCACTAGTCATGATTGAGTGAAGTAAATTCTTGGTAGTAGTATCATGCTTTTCATAGTTACGAATGCTTTGTCAATGCTTATGATTTTCACAGAACTTAATGATCTTTGAGATGTATCTCTATCATGCTTTTCATAGTTAGGGAACTTGAGAAGAATAATTTGGTTGTGTCATTGAGTCCAATTAACGTAGGAAAATCTGAGAGTTAATTAGTGTTGTTCATGGTTAATTTGGGGTATTGTCATTCATGGTTTATAGGAAGAATAACTGGAAATTGATTTGTATGCATATGATTCATGTGCGGAGAAGAATCCTTTAGCTATCCTTTATTCCATATTTCATTCACAACTTAATTTACTTGTTGCACTTTACTTTTGTTTTAATTAAATTCGTCAAAATCCCCCCAGTCATTGTTTTGTTGATAGTTTAATTTAGTTTTCAGTTTTATAAGTTTAATTTGTGTTGATTAGCATACCTTCTAATCCCCGGAATAAAATGATCCCTACTTACTTGTACTATGATTGCATAATTTATAGGGTTTAATTTGTGTGTTAGTTTCTACCATATCAACAATCCATCTCAATATGTCATGTACTCTCATGAAAAACTGGATTTGCCGCTATATGTAAAGCCGTTTGGTTACCACAACATAAAAGTGAAGCTTTTGAATGAGGCAATTGTAAATATTCCAATAAAAATCTCCGCCAAGTAAGCTCACAACATGTACCTACCATTGCCCTATACTCAGTCTCAGTGGAGGATAAGGAAAATAGTCTTCTGCTTCTTTGTGCGCCAAGAGATGAGAGAATTACCAAAAAAAATATACACAAGTCCAGTAGTTGAAACGACGAGTTCTGGGACAACCAGCCCAATCCAAACCACAATAAGCAAACCAAATTTAATTTATTATCAAACCTCCAAAACAAAATTATTGGCCAGGAGTAGATTTAAGGTATCGACCAACCCAGAGAGCTGCATCCACATGAGGCTGTTATGGTTTATGCATCAAACGGCTAAGAACATGCACGAAATAAGTGATATCCTGATGATAGACAGTGAAATAAATTAGCCGGCTCACCAAACGTCAATATTTGATTGGATCCTTGAGGAATTTGTTTTTCCCTGAAAGTTTGACATCTTCCATTAAAAACTTCATTGGTTTAGCTCTCAAAAAACCTTGATCTTAGAGTATTTCAAGTGCATATTTGCATTGTGAAATAAGATATCTCTTTTGGAATGAGAAACTTCAACACCCAAGAAATATTTCAAAATTTCCAAATCTTTGATGCAAAAATTACACCAGGTAATTTTTTACACGACTCGTTAACACGACACATAAACAACACGAAAATAACGGGTTTCGGGTCAACACGATAACTAATCAGATTGTTATCAGGTCACATGATAAGAACCCATTAATAACGGGTATTTAACAAGTTTACACGAGGGTGACACGTTAAGAAAAAAATTTATTTTGATGATTTTAATTTTTTAAACAACCAAAAAAAACTTATTATAAAACACAACAGCCATAGTGTATATGTATATATTGTATATTAAATATGTACTGATGTAAATTTAAAAATTTAAAATTTAAAATTTATTTATTTATTTTTATAGTGTATTATAGGCAAAGAATATGATTAAAAATTATAAAACTTATTAAAAATAATCAAGTAATTTAAAAATACCAAACACATTAAATAAAATATAGTTAATTTACAAGGGCGAAAAATGCGAAAAAACATGCAAACGCTTGTGATCACATTCTCTACGATTTGAGGATGGGTACATAATCGTTTGAATTTTTAAAACCATACAAACACTCATGAATTGACACACCCCAACCGGAATCAAGGTGTGTTGGCCGTCATGTGAAAATGACGTAACCAAAAGTGCAAGTGATGTAAGAAAATTGTGAATAAATTAAAACCAAAGCTAGAACTTAATTAAACTAATAAAGTGAGTGCGCAGTAGTGGTTACCACCCATAATTACAAATACTCAGAGCATAGATATCATAAGGGTAAAGCAGTCGAACGAGAGAAGTACTTATTACACAACTAGAGATAAATTCCTACGTTAAGATGGAGATATGTCAGAATCCACCAGCTATTCCTCATATGCCACTGAGATAAATCAACTAACTAGGACCTGGAGGGGCAAAAAAACAGAAGGGTGAGTGGGCATAAAATAAAGGTTTATAAAATTCATTTATTTTCCAAGTATACTAACCCCTCGCTATAAAACAAGTATAGTTTCCAAAATATTATACTACGTATACGTATGAAAATAAGTGCATGCCGAATGTAAGTCCAGAAATATGCCATAGCAAAACATCATCAATAGCAATATAGATATGATCATGTGCTATAATATATACTAACATGTCAGTTGGAGTCACCTAATATGACCTGTACGACTGCACCTATCACTCATCAGTCTATGCTAACACAAGAGTCGGAGTCACCTAATGTGACCTATACGACATGCTAGGTGTAATAATAAATGTTCTAGTGCTATGATCATGTGAAGCTTGTGCTATGCGCAGTCACTTACAAGTTGGAACTGCCTATTGCAGTCTGTACGACAGGCTAACACCTACTTGGATCCAATGTGAGAGTGTGTTGCTAGGAGGTGAACGTACACGTGAAGGCTAGTCTAGCCTCGGTTGAGCACTCACCTGGGGTGTAGCAATGATGAGCAGACTATATGTACGCATGCCATAATGATCAAACCAATTCAATTCACAACATAACCTTACCTGGACGTACCGGTGTGTCCTGTGGTACTTAGCATTTCAAACATTCACAACAATTATGAGCAGGTAAAATGCATATAAATATGCCATGATCAAAGATATCAATCTTAACCACATAACAACATTTTTAAAATTATATAACTCATGGCATAATATGCATAAAACAGCTTAAAAGCATTTATGGAAAATATTAAGTTTATATATATACGAAAACAAAATGCCCACTCACTGGTATGTCATAGATCGTAGCCCCCTAATCTCGCTTGTCCACATACGTCCTCAGGGTAAGTTTCCCTTACATGCGAAACAACTATTTATAATTAATTAATAGGACATATACGTAAAAACTAGGAAAAACTTCCTATAATTTGCTCAAACAGAGGGTTTGAATATATGAAATCGATCTACTCGACGTCATGGGCCTACACAAATTTTTAGAATAATTTTTGGACACCAAACACACCCTCACGCGCCGGCCAAGGTGCGGCCATACGCGCCAGCCACACGCAGCACGTGCGGTCCATGTGACTAACGGTGTTAGGAATATACCGTTAAAACCTTAACAGAAGTTAACGACGTTACCTGAAGCTGTTAGAATATTCTGTTAGGGTTGATGGAATATTTCATCGTCTTTTACGGTGGTCCTTGCCGGTCGCTGTCGTCTGTCTTGTTCGTTGCCGTCTGAACTCCCCGGAAACTGGAAAATTTTGCCGATTTTTGGAGAATTTTCAAACCTTTATAACTTTTCCATTTCTCAACCATTTTTAATGAAATTTATATGGATTTGAAGCTTAAGAAGAGTAAAACAACTTTATAATTTCCAAAAGTCCAAAAGTGGACAGGAAATGGCTTGAAAATGGCTCGAAATTCTCGGCCAAAACTTTGCTCCTCAAACTTGTGTACTTCCGAGGTTGTTTCTTCTTCAAAACTTGTCCTAGAAGCCTCGGGGAGTTGTAAGGAAGCTTCCCCCATGTCCTAAAATCTTGTAACTTGGCTAAGATCATGACGATACCAACTCGACCGAGTCGGAGCTTTCGAGTTGCTCCATGTTGACCACTCAAAACTCAACCGTTCAAGAATCAGTTGGTATGGTTGTGTTCGTGAGTTCGAGAGGATCATGATGGTGGTGATTGTTGGTTCAATCTGTGGAGTTTGGACGCCGAACCTGCTAGTTGTAGAGAGAAAAGAGGTTTCGGGAAGAGAGAGAAGATAGAGAGAGAAAGTGTGTCATCTTTAATTGGGTAGAGAAATGGGAGTGGGTTTCTGATTGGTTGCATGAGAGATGGAGAGAAAATAATCGGTGCAAAGGTGTAAGGCACGGGTCACCCATTTTGAAGAAGAAAATGGATAAGGTTTGTACAGAAAAATCAGACGCAATCCATCCAAAACAGTGTTTCTAGCACTGGTAAAATTAACGCACACTCGTAACAATGAGTACAAATTAATTATGATAGCGAGAATAATAATTTAAGAGTGAATAAATACGTCCACGTCACTTACCAACAAGGGCAAAAACAGTAAATTACATATTCCGAGAGAAATTACATAGAAAATTAGGGACAGGTCGTCACATGAATAGTATTTTCAAGAGAGTTCAAAATAAATACAATTCATAATCATTAATGTACAAGTTTGAAAAATGTGAAAGCATATATACACGCTCGTGATTTCATCCTCTATGCTTAGAAGTTAGAACCATGGTTACATGGTTGTTTAGATTTTTAAAACCCTCCAAATCTCATGAGTAGTGTTCGTTTATTTGAGTGCAAAATTAATAAAATTAATAATAATTATTATAGGAGTGGGAAAAATGTAAAAATAAACAATCACTCGTAATGACAAGCTTTATAACTTTCGTGAAAGGGTCAACTCTGAAATCCAACACCATAATCCATAAACCTTAGATTTAAGCTTAACCGTCGATTGTCGTTTATATTTTGTTCTATTCACCGAGTTTCATTGTTTGGATTTTCATTATTTATTGATTTAAAATATATTTTCTTTAACAGGTAATGGGTTAGGTCATATTACCTGATAATATTAATGGGTCAATTTCGGGTTGGGTCATATTACCCGTTTACTTTAATTGGTGTTACATAACACAACTCGTTAAGATGTCAAGAAAACAACACAAACACAAAAAACACGACACGAATGTCAGGTCTAGCAAAAATGTTTTGTGAAGGAAGTTTTAGAGGGTTGATTGCACCAACATCGTTGCCTGTAACTACAATATTGTCAACATATATCAATAAGGTTGTGAAAGACTTCCCTGAACTGCGGGTGAAAAGTGAATAATCGACCTTGGAATGGGTGAAGCCAACGGTAATAATGGCTTCAATGAATTTGGTGAACAATTGCTGTGAAGCTTGTTTTAAACCGTAAAGCAACTTGTTAAAGTGACACATAAGATTCTCCCCTTGTCGATGAATACATGGACGAATAGACATGTAAATTTCATCTAAGTTGCCATTGAGGAAAGCATTGCTGACATCAAGTTGTTGAAGAGACCAATTTTGATTGGCAATAGACGTTGATCATCTTAGCCGTGGGAGAAAAAGTGCCATGATAGTTAATGCCTATAGTATGAGTAAACTGACGACAAAATGGGCTTTGTACTGTTTGATGAAACCATTTTTCCGGTGTTTCATTTTGAACACCCATTTGCAGTCAATCGGAGTCTTGTTATGGGGCAAAGTGGTGAGAGTCCATGTGTTGTTGGTAGTAAGAGCATCAAGTTCAAAGGCCATAGCCTGGCACCAATGAGGATCAATACTTGCCTCTAAAAAAAAGAAGGATCCACATCTCAACTAATAGAGTTAACAAAAGAAGGATGTTTCATTGAATAACAGAGCACGAGGAACTAGCGGTGGTGGTTTTTCCGTTCAAATTTGGTTGGGATTTTGACAGGACGGAGTTCCAAACCTTTGAGGAATAAGAAAACTCTCGAACTTTGGTTCAATTTTAAGCGAAATCTTGAGGTTTCTCGTTGGGGACGATTGCTGGTCGGAGTTAGCCCTAAATCCTAAATCCAATCGTTGTAGTTAGCCATAAGATGACTGCTGGTCGCTGAGGGAGACTGGTTTTCAATGAGTAGCAGCGGTGGGGTAGGGTGTAGACAGTGGTGAAGCTAGGAATTGATGGGGGGAGGGGGAAAGTTAAAAGAGTGCAAGGTTCAAAAGAATAGCAACAACCAAATCCTTTATATAGTAAAGTCTTCCATAATTTATCAATACAAACAAATTATAATTGTTGCTGACGAGGTTTCATATCATGAAAACGCCGCATAATAGGCTCATTATTAATAAAAGAAAATACATCTCTCTCAATGTAAACAAGCATGCTATCACTCAACCATTGATCTCCCATTTTGTTACACAATGGTGTTTTCACAATCTTCATAGCAGAAAAAGCTCTCTCCACCAAAACGGTTACAACTGGTAACACCAAAGTCAATGTAAGAAACTTATACACTAACATATAGCTTGCATACCTCCCAGTCTTCACCAACTCCTTTGCAAGATCACCAATTCCTTTCAATGATGAAAACTCACTATGCATCTTCATATCGTGAATGTAATTGTCAAGTTGAATTGGAAGATTCATGAGGTCCATACAATCAAAATCTTGAGGATAAAGTTGGGCTAGACGAACAATTTTTGCTTTGTCAAAATATGCAAAATTATTCACCGAACTCAAACATGCCATACAAAGAAGCAATTTGGAGTTTACCTCATTGAAGCGATCATTCAATTCCTTTAATTGCGTATCAAGGACTTGAAAATAAAGGTCCACACGATAGTAATGGAAGTTTGTGAGTCTTGAAGCTTTACGCCTTGATTTTTCGGGTACAAAATGCAAATCCTCCATGTTAGGAACAATATCATGCTCTTGACAAAACTTTTGTACATCATCAAGCAAGTCCCCAAAGTCATCATCTCTCAAGGATTGTAGTCTTTGCTTACATACTTCCACTTACGCCATCGCATTCACAATATCTTGATCTTTCTTTTGCAGAGTTTGTGATAACTCATTTGTAATTCCCAATATGAGTCTCATAAAAAAAAAGGTGAAACACAAAATCAAAAGTTTGTATGTCATGGAATAACTTACTTCACCAAAATTGTATTGGTTGGTATCATCCTTAATCCATTCAAGCACCTACACCACAGCTTCAAACATGACAATGATACCAACTATAGTACCATAATGTGAGTTCCAACGTGTATCACAAGGACGCATGAGACTAATTTCTTGATTTAACCCTCTAACCGTTTCAAGATCACCAATATCAAGAGCTTTCTTACACGATGATCCAATAGTATTGACCAAAATACTAGCATTGTTGAAGAAAATGGTGACACCCTCAATTCCCTTTGCAATGGCTACAAGAGCTAGTTGAAGTTGGTGTGCAAAACAACGAACATAAAATGCTAGAGGATACTTGTTCAAAATCTTTGATTTAAGTCCATTTAGTTCTCCTTTCATATTACTAGCTCCTTCATAGCCTTGTCCCCGTAACTTGGACATACTCAAATTTGTTGAAGCAAATAATCTCTCAATGGCCTCTTCAAGCGAGCTACTAGTTGTAGAGGAGACTTGTTGCACACTCAAAAACCTTTCAATTACTTCTCCTTCCTTGTTCACATAATGCAATACCACCGCCATTTGCTCTTTAGTTGAAGAATCACGTGATCCATCAACTAAAAGAGAAAAAAAGATGTACCTTCCATATCTTTAGTAATTGCACCAATAGTTTCAATGGCACAAACACGGACAAGATCCTTTTGAATATCAGAAGAAGTATACTTGAGATTCTTGGGAGCATTCTCAAACACAACCTTCTTAACTTTATCATTATGATCGGCAAGAAATTACATAAGCTCCAAATAATTACCCCTATTGCTCGATTTGAACGATTCATCATGGCCACGAAAAGGCAAACCTTGTTGCAACAACCATCTTGTGCACTCAAGTGCGCCACACAATAAAGTGTGATAACTAATGCGAGCTTCATCAGTTTGCTTAATCACAAATGTTTCAATATGTTGCTTTTGCGTCATCAAATCTCTAGCCTATTGTAAAGCTTTATTATGAAGACTTCCAACACCTCCCTCATGATCTCGAAAATTTTCGAGTCCTTTCCTCCAATTTGTAAACCCAATCTCAGTGAAGACATCACTTCCGACATTTCCCTCTTTATCAAAATCACACTTGAATAGATAGCAATAACGGCAAAATGTGGCATCTTTTACTATACTATACTCCAACCACTTAAAATTATCAAACCAACGGGTGACAAAACATCGATTGTTGCTAACTTTTCTGGGCATGATGTGGTCTTTAGGTTAACAAGGATTATTTTGGAGATAGTGTCGACGAATTGCTTCACGATAATTAGGTGGATAATCAAGCATTCGACGTCTATGTCCAGGGTCTGGAGGAAGATTAGCCAGTATTTCATCCAACTCAGTGACCTCACTTTGTGGGGAACTACCTGGAATACTTGAAGAAGGAATATTTGGAATATTTGAAGGAGGAGTACTTGGAATATTCAAAGAAGGACTAGCCGGAATATTTGAAGGAGGATTTAAGCACTGTTTCTTATAGTATCGTTCCATTATGTAACTGTTTATGGAAAATGAAAAAAAAAGTCTTAGACTCTTAATCATGGAGTAAACTATACTATAGTCAATATGAGTACTAACTAATTAAATCAACAATTCAATTAATCAACACCAATATTCATATAAATTATTTAATACACAAAAATTCAACTCATAAATTAATATCAATAATCAATTAATCAATAATCAAGAATTCAATTTTTACTCTAGACAATAATTTCATTCATCAATAATCATTCATAGGATTCATATTTATACGCAAAAATCAATAATCAATAACTAATTAGTGTATTAGTCTATGATTCTATATTAATTAACTAAAATTTCATATTAATTAATCAATTAGGGTTAGGGATAATACAAATTAGAATGTTAAAAAATTTACCTAAAATTGAGAGAGAAGTGGAAAACCAACCAACAGTTGGCTGCTAGAGGCTGGCAGTGGCGGCTGGCTCGGCTTGAAGGAGAAATGAGGGACAACGGAACGAAACAGAGGGAGGAGGGCGCTGAAAACTGCTGCTGGGATTTGGGGGGGCACACACGGGCCTTCTGATTGGTTTTAAAAAGGGATTGGTTTTCAAAAAGTGAAGACTCATTTGAATAATGGAAGGCATGGGAACAGTGGTCCCCTTAATTTTTTTTTTTTAATCAATTGAATGAAATGGCGTCGTTTGATTAAGGAGGTTTTTTGTTTGTTTTTTTTTTTTTTTTAATACAAAATGAAACGGCATGCTGTTTCATTTAAGGGATTTGAAAAAAAATAATAACATAAGCTGCTTCACAGCAGAAGCAGAAACTCAAGCCCAGAAATCGATCTGCAGTGCAGGTGCATCCATTAACTCTGACAAGACCAAAGGGGCGGAACAACGCTCCTGGGCTTAATTTACGGCAAGGGGAGGGGCTGCCGCCCTCCCAGTCCCTTTGTAGCTTCGCCATTGACTGTAGGCTTACCCAGGCGATGACCCGAGCTCTGGAGAAGGAAGACGCTAGAATATGAAGTCATTTTTAGACCTAGGGTTTGGAATAATGGCAACGGCTCGGCTCGGTTCACACAGCTTTGTATGTGGTTGCGCTACAGCAACGCGACTCAGCTTGGCGTGAGCTCACGACTTCCAACCGTTGTTCTAGCATGATTTTCACAAATTTTTTTTGTTCCTATTTGTTTCTTATTCACACAGATACAATTCACCACAATTATAACAGTAATAATAATATAATTGCGAACCATAATTTGTGTGAAATATATAATTTGGTAATTGAAAATTAGTGTTCATGCTCAACGGTGAATGTTTCATGCAATCAAGTTGAAAAAGAATATCAACAATTAAAACCAAATTTTAGAAGAAACTGAATTGCAAGAATAGATCTTATGAACTAGTGTGTAACATAATTTTCTTAATGCAGCATCACGGATGTGCTTATAACGTATTATGATCTAATTTTTTTAGAGGTGCAGCAAAGAAGAGAGAGACTTGAGATTTTTTAGGGATGTGTATTTCTCCTTCTTTTCCGAATTATACAAATCCTAAGAAAAAAATCACTAGCATTTATTTTCCAACAAGCACAAATTTATAGAGGATCCGTAGCCACGTTTAAAGAAAGAGATTCCTTCGAAGCAGCATGAAAGTGAGCAACTGAGTACTTTTGGGAATCATCATTGCTGCACCCATTAGGTTGTCGTAAATACCACCTTAATTACAATTTAAAGCAATCCATATGTACTTTAGTTTCATTTGATCAGTGTTGTTTATTAACTTAATACATTAATGGAAATTGACAGACACAAACAGAAATTATGTTTTCCCGTGGGTGCGCAATATTCAACTACTCTTGATCATTATCTCTAAAGGTGGCAGCTCAAATTATTATGGGTATGTATTTATATATCCATATGACCCGGTCCTCACCTCATACTTTAGTCTATAGTTTTATGTTGATTACTATTCAAGAACGCATGCACTGTTTTATAATTTAGTCTAACTTTCTTATTTTTCAACACCCTCTCTCCGTAATCATCTCACAGTTCCAACCTACATAAAAAATAATTATCACTTGCACCAGATAAACATATATACATGTGTACATGGTTTGGTGACTTTGGAATTTATCTAAACAACATATTATCAATTTTTTTTTATCAACTAAAAGACAGTAAAAAAATAATATATCATCAAAAAAATAAAATTATCAGTAATATAATTTCATACAAACTAAATTTTGTTTTTTTTCTTTTCAAGCCTCATGTATTTGTTATTTTATAGCATCTCTTATTTGGAAAAAAAAAAAAAAAAAACACACACACACACACACACACACACTCTCTCTCTCTCTCTCTCTCTCTCTCTTTTAGAGTAATGCCAGGTAGACTAAATTTACAAATTAAATGATGTGTCACCAATAAGAAATAAGCATGTTAATCAACATGTAAGTTATAATCCAATCATCAATTTCTATGTTATTTAGTTCACAAAATTTAGTCTACACATTTAGTCTTCCTAACATTACCGATATATATTTTAAATTTATATATTTACATGTGTGTGGGCTTCATCTAGTTAATAATAAAAGTAAACTTTAGTTGCGCATACTAAGCAAGCGTGCTGATTGCTAGTGTAACGAAAAAGAGGTAGTGGTAGGAAATCTATGGCTATAATTGTTGAATGGCATGTTTACGTACCCATAATTGGAATTAATTTATGCAAGAAAGTCGAAGTATATATTTTATTCGATACAAACTCTTTTTTCTTGAGGAAGATGTATAAATTCCTATATTAAGACATGAACGAAAAAAAAATTTCCACCCATAAGCTCTATTTGCCTCTACTATTCTATTTGACAAATGCTAATGGTGTTATTGTCTCTAAAGTAGTGCATTAATATAAGAAACATGTTCTTAATAGTCATTAAAAAATGCTGAAGATAATTATATACTTTTTATAATGTCATAATAATCCCAATACAATTCCACAAAATGATCCTTAAGAAGTTGGAAAACATAACACCCTCAACCTTACTCAACCATCAGAAATGAAAATAGGTTTAGGTACAAGATTCCAACCAAATGAGGAAGGCCATGGGAAGTGTAGTTGATCTCCACGTGTCATGTGCGTTTCGAGCAGAGTGTTTGTGCTCTTGTTTTGATAACTAAAACCTTATTTTGCTTGTGTTTGGTTAAGTGGAATGCCCATATTTTGTAATCGAGATTCTATGGGTTATATACCTTATGGATGGTAAAATCTCTTATGTTTTCCAACTTCTTAAGGATCATTTTGTGGAATTGTATTGGGATTATTATGACATTATGAAAAGTATGTAATTATCTTGAGCATTTTTTATGAGTATTATGAACATGTTTCTTATATTAATGCCATGCTTTGGAGACAACAACACCATGAGCATTTGTCAAATTATTAATTTGTTGGAGAAAATAAAAATGGTAGTACAAGCTTCAAGAAAAAGACTAACTTAGCTACTTATGAAGACAATAACACCATATGTCATTTCTCATGCATAAGAATGACAGGGAAAAATAAAATTGAGGATAGGAATTAGTGGGAAAAAAAGAGAGGGAAAGTTTTTTTTATTTATTTAGTTTTAGGTTTTTTAATCATTTTTAAGAGTGAAATGACTTAACTACCCTCACATGTTGTGCACAGGATCTCACTTAACATAAATATGGATGGAATATATGAAAAACTAACGGTATGGGGCAAATCGACTAAAAAAATTAGTTTGAGTCCTTAATTTTCCAATATAAAAGTTTAGGGGAAAAATAGAAAGTTAAGTGAAATTTCAGGGGGTAAATCGACAGCTTACTCTATAAAGTTAATTAAGAATTTGATTTAATTAATTAGTATGAAAATAATTTATTTATGTAAGGACAATTTAGTAATCAACCTAGTTTTCATTTCAATTGAAGCGAATAAGTAAACAACTTCTATAGACTCGACATCATTCCTGCCATCTTTTAATAAATAAATAGAACCTATTTATATATTTTTATATAGATGAATTATTGTATAAATTTAATTAATTAGTATGAAAATAATTTATTTATGTAAGAGCAATATAGTAATCAACCTAGTTTTCATTTCGATTGAAGTGAATTAGTAAAAGCATATATGGACTCAAAATCATTCCACTTCGATTCCAGGTAGTTTCAGTAAACAACTTCAACAGGAATTTGATTATAATTCCACCTCATTTCAATTCCTCCTCAATCCAATTCCTACTCCGATTCCAGACAGTTTTATGTAGACTAAATTTGCAAATTAAATGATGTGTCACTAATAAGAAATAAGCATGTTAATCAACATATAAGTTATAATCCAATCATCAATTTCTATGTTATTTAGTTTACAAAATTTAATCTGCACATTTAGTATTCCTAGCATTATCGATATATATATATATATATATATATATATTAAATTTATATATTTACATGTGTGTGGGCTTCATCTAGTTAATAATAAAAGTAAATTTTAGTTGCACATACTGAGCGCATGTGCTGATTGCTAGTGTAACGAAAAAGTAGTTGTCGAAAACCTATGGCTATAATTGTTGGAAGAGGATCCTCTTCTGAGCTCAAGATAAGAATCCTCTTGACCACGAAATCCGGATCGTTTAATTTTAATTCAACGACTCTAAATAGGGGGTTCCCTAAAAAGTTATAATAATTACAACCGTTGGATTAAAATTGAACGGCCCGAATTTCGTGGTCAAAAGGATTCCCATCCTATGCTTAGGAGAGGATCCTCTTCCATAATTGTTGAAGTGAGTTGTTTAGCAGGAGTTCAAATCCTCTACACCCAAAAATGATTGTGACCTTGTTTGGACCCAAAATTACACCATCGGCCCGAGTAATCAAGGTCGTTGGGTAAGCATACTTCCAACCGTCGGATGAAAAGTGAAGGTAATTTTGGTATTATTGAAAGATATATTGTGGTTTTAATCATGGCATTATCTTTTAATATGTTTTAGCCCTTCTCTGCATAGGATAATATTAAGTAAAAGAATTGCAATTCATTTGCAATTCTTTAAGTCAGCACATGCATATACGTGGAAGGGTGGGAGACTATTTCCTAGGTAATTATACACCACAAATTTGTGATGGTTATCTCCAAAAAGCAACCAACCACAACGGTGTACGTGGATTGGTGGTTATTTTGATGGGCATTATTTGATCAAATCCAAGCATCCAGGCTATCTTGGGATTTGATATGATAGGGCTGCATAAGGATTGAATTAGGTTGCAGTTTTGACTAAGTTCAGAGCTTTGGGAATAGTAAGGCTTATCTGACGCAATCAGTGGAAGAGTTCTAATGCATGGCGGAAGCCTATATTAGCTTATCAACCAACACGCATATGTCCCTATAAATACAGAGGTAGTGGCAACGTAAGAAGGACCTCCAATTCAACACACAACTGCCCTGCGCAAAACCTCTCAAACATCTTGAGATTTTTTATTTTCTTTTTCTCGCCAACACATCTTCAGTTTGGATAAACAGCACTGTGAAGGCAACCGGCGAACATCTTCAGTTTGGATAAACAGCACTGTTGCCGTAGAATCAGCCGTTCCCGAAGCACCTTCAGTTTGGATAAACAGCACTGCGTCGAGGCCGACTGGTTATCTATCCAAGTCTCGGTCGAGAAGGATTTTCAAATCCTTATTGGCAGAGGTCATCTCATTAGCCTTCTCGGCGAAGTGAGGTGTTACCAAGTTACTACATTCGGCACCCTGAGAGCCGAATTTGATATTGAACTTCGTAGAACTAGCAGCCTTGTCTTCAGGCTCGAGAATCCAAAGGCCGAGATTTGTTCCTTCCTCGGCCGCAATCGTAAGATAAAGAAGTCACCGACGCGCTCAACGCAACATCAACAAATTTTACTCCTCGGCCGAGCTCGGCCGACGAGTTGGCACGCCCCGCATTCAACCGAAGGACGTAGTTAGCTTATTAGTTACTTGGCCTGCGCGCCACGTAGGCTTTGTAATTTTTAGGGTCAACATTTTGGCACGCCCAGTGGGACCCAGTGCTAAAACTACGAAGTTCATATGATATATCAAGATTCCAATCTGGCTCAACGTAGCCGATTGTACGAGCGCCTAGATGAATTGAAAAAACACAATGAAGAACGAAAAAGATCTTTGGAAGTGGAAAAAGTTCTTCGTGGCCATAAAGAGTTGCAAAAGTCATTCGCTTACATGTTGAGAATAAAAGCTCATGTTGCCCTGCAAGAGCAGTGGGTAAATGAAGACAGGGCTCGATTTAATGCCTGGCTAGATGGAAAATATTTTCCTTACGTTTTCGACTACAAATCAATTCCATTTGAGGAATGGTTGGTTGAAAAGACTGGGGGGCAATTTTCCGCTTCGGCCGTAATCAGACATCGGCCTAAGAAAATTGTTAAGTTGGTCGAGGAACAAAGGCCACCTATTTTTTCGGTCGAGACCGAAAGTGTGGTAGGCCTAGAAGAAAATGTTCAAATTTTTGAGCCAAAGATTGACTCAGGAGATGATTCATCAGAGGAGAGTTCCAATGATGAACAAGACCAACACACAACTTCAGACCATAAAACCACATCAATTGATATGGTAATTGGAGACATGGTTTTAGATACCGAAACTATGCCAATTGACATGGTTACTGGTGATAAAGCCGATATAGATAAATCCCATTTGGCTAAGGTGTTTGAATTAAAAGCCGAAATTATGCCTAAGGGGCATAATAATTGTTCAACACATTCGGCAACCAATGATAAAAAATCTTTCGTCAAGCCGAACATATTTGGAGATGATCTGTTATTCGGCCTAAAGCGAAATCAAATTGAGAATTTTAATATGAAAAGATCTCAACTAGGAATAAAACATCGTTGGCCTCCACCTTTTCATGGATCGGCCACTCTTGTTCCCATGTTGACTTATAAATATATATATATATATATATATATATATAGAAAACTGAATAAGAATTTATTTTCTTAACCATTCGGCTGAACAGCCGATGCTCAAGGAAATAAAGGGGGGTAACAAGATGGTGCGGCAATCCAAAAGATAGTGTGCTCGGTCATGGAGCAATCCAATTCGGCCAAGTTGCTCGAGTTAAAAGCCGAAGTTAACGAAATAATTATGTTTAGGGGACATAATAATTGTTTAACACATTCGACGGCCGAAAATGAAAAATATATCACCAAGTCAAAAATATTTGGAGAAAGTTTTTCATTCGGCCTAGAGCGAAATCAATTTGAGAATTTTGATATTAAAAGATCTCGGCTTGGAATAAAGCATTGTTGGCCTCCTCCTATTTATGGTTCGGCCACTTTTATTTCCATTTGCTAAATTACTTTCTTAACCATTCGGCCTCTTGGCCGATACTTAAGAAAGTACGGGGGGACAACGAGCATTGAGCCCTCGGCCAAAAAAAAAAAAAAAAAAAAAAAAAAAAAAAAAAAAAAAGGGTATTTTCTTAACCATTCGGCCTTTCGGCCAATACTTTAAGAAATGGGAAAAAATGGGCCGAGTAAAAGATTGGCAGAGTGAGGCCAACTTTAGAGCCTTGGTGCGAGAAACTTGGTAGTTCGACTATCAAACATATATAGGCTTCGGTGGAATATATATATATATATATATATATATATATGGGCAACAATGTGGTGTGCTCGGCAAAATTATGACGTGCTCGGTTTTAAAAGTTGTTTCTGGCCAAGCCAATTTTAAACTTATAAGTCTATCTGGTATAATCGGCGGTTGCTCGCCGAGAAAGATTATTTGCCGTATGCTGCGTATAAGAAGATAAAGGCCATGTTGTAATTTTTGGCACGCCACATGATGCCAATTCTTTTTCATTTCCCCAGGTAGTATTCATGGAAGGCCTTATTTGAAAAAGAGGAAAAAGACTGGCGTGGAGCCCATTGGTGGAAAACAGATGAATTTCCTCAAAGCCGAGTGATGGGGGTTTTGATGGTGTGACTATACACACATGCACATGCCGAGCTCGGCGAGGCATTATTGCCGAGTGCTGGTGCTCGACCATAGGGTCATTCGGCCTGCTAGTGCTCGACCATACAAGGCTCGACCATATACACACATACAGAGATGTTGCCGAGGAACATCCCATGCGGCACATTTAGTAGGTCTACGTGATTGACAGCCGTGTGGATCAATTCACACTAGGCTTGTTTAAAGGTTGTTTTACTGAGCTGAGGGACATCTGATGCTCTACCTATATATATATATGCCAACTGCATGGCCGACAAGTCTTTATCAGGCAATCAGGTTATATATATATATATATATATATATATCAGGCAATCAGGTTATATATATATATATATATATATATCAGGCAATCAGGTTATATATATATATATATATATATATATATATATATATATATATATATCCAATCCAAAGTACCAGGAGAAGTAGTGGGCAAGAGTCCTCGAGACTTCGGCCTCATTTGGTTTATCTCGGCCCTCGACCCCAGTTGGTTTTCTTCAGCCCAATTATTTTCTCGGTGTCATTTGCAAGTTCTATCCTTCAAGATGGTCGACGTGATTACAAGGTTATTTACTAAAGTTGTCGAGCCTTGTATGGAATTGTGGCAGCCGAGGAAGATCACAACGTTGGTAACACAGAGATGTTATTGCCGAGGAACAAAGTTTTTCGGCAATACGGGATTTTGTTGGCTACAAAATAATTAATTTCCTTAACCATTCGGCTTACGGGCCGAAGCTTAAGGAAACTGGGGGGCAATGTTTGGACCCAAAATTACACCATCGGCCCGAGTAATCAAGGTCGTTGGGTAAGCATACTTCCAACCGTCGGATGAAAAGTGAAGGTAATTTTGGTATTATTGAAAGATATATTGTGGTTTTAATCATGGCATTATCTTTTAATATGTTTTAGCCCTTCTCTGCATAGGATAATATTAAGTAAAAGAATTGCAATTCATTTGCAATTCTTTAAGTCAGCACATGCATATACGTGGAAGGGTGGGAGACTATTTCCTAGGTAATTATACACCACAAATTTGTGATGGTTATCTCCAAAAAGCAACCAACCACAACGGTGTACGTGGATTGGTGGTTATTTTGATGGGCATTATTTGATCAAATCCAAGCATCCAGGCTATCTTGGGATTTGATATGATAGGGCTGCATAAGGATTGAATTAGGTTGCAGTTTTGACTAAGTTCAGAGCTTTGGGAATAGTAAGGCTTATCTGACGCAATCAGTGGAAGAGTTCTAATGCATGGCGGAAGCCTATATTAGCTTATCAACCAACACGCATATGTCCCTATAAATACAGAGGTAGTGGCAACGTAAGAAGGACCTCCAATTCAACACACAACTGCCCTGCGCAAAACCTCTCAAACATCTTGAGATTTTTTATTTTCTTTTTCTCGCCAACACATCTTCAGTTTGGATAAACAGCACTGTGAAGGCAACCGGCGAACATCTTCAGTTTGGATAAACAGCACTGTTGCCGTAGAATCAGCCGTTCCCGAAGCACCTTCAGTTTGGATAAACAGCACTGCGTCGAGGCCGACTGGTTATCTATCCAAGTCTCGGTCGAGAAGGATTTTCAAATCCTTATTGGCAGAGGTCATCTCATTAGCCTTCTCGGCGAAGTGAGGTGTTACCAAGTTACTACATTCGGCACCCTGAGAGCCGAATTTGATATTGAACTTCGTAGAACTAGCAGCCTTGTCTTCAGGCTCGAGAATCCAAAGGCCGAGATTTGTTCCTTCCTCGGCCGCAATCGTAAGATAAAGAAGTCACCGACGCGCTCAACGCAACATCAACAAATTTTACTCCTCGGCCGAGCTCGGCCGACGAGTTGGCACGCCCCGCATTCAACCGAAGGACGTAGTTAGCTTATTAGTTACTTGGCCTGCGCGCCACGTAGGCTTTGTAATTTTTAGGGTCAACAGACCTATATGTGGCCTTCCTAACAACATGACACTTGGATACTCAATTATTGACCTTAAACTCTTACTCCCTTTGTTATCTTCTAAATTTGGAAAAAAAAAAAAAAAAAAAAAAAAAAACCCAAGAAATTAAGCAAAGCTTGCACTCTGGCCGTCACATTCTTCCACAAACGGCACATGAGCAGTCTGCTCTGCAATTGCAGATGCGAAGCTTCAAACAACGAAACAGTGGCAAAAATCGACGAACCAAATTCTAGGTTATCTAATAACTGATATAACAGAAATATAGTTAGAGGGGTATTATTGTAAGTAGGTTATATGGCTATATAAGGGATTGTATAGCTATTATTTCCTTAAGTTCATTTGTATACATTTTATCCATTCAATCAATACAATCTCTCTGGTTTTCTCTCTATCATCTTCCTTTTCCTCTGTACCAACTTTATATTTTGCAATGTAGTTAATAATCTGGGTATTCTTGGTGGGATCCGGGTCCGCCTCAAAGGCCTTGAAACCACCAAAACCTCCAGTTTGTTCACCTGGGTCTCGCTCAAATTCGGCTGCTCCGAAGCGTTGCCGTTCACCGCCACCGTGTCTAATTCGAAGTGTCGTCGTCCATAACTGGCGTTTGGATATTTTGTTTCCTAGTTCAGTGCTTAGACATAGAGGCTGGGTTGGGAATTTGGAAGCCAGAGCGAGAAGTGGAGTCGGCGAGAGTGGAGAGGGTTAATAGAGTTAAGGACAGTAATTTAGGGAGACCACAGTTTATTTAGGTGCACAAGATTTTCTCTCGTTTAGCACTTTCATTTATTTTCCTGCTAAGTTGTTCACTGTCCTCCTGTTTTTCTCCAACTTTTGTTTACATTGGTATTCATATATGCTTTTGACACATCTTTCAGATTTTACTCCGAATCTTTTGATTCTGTGTGAAAATCTTCTCGTATATAATAAGAAAATCAAATAGGTTGCAAGACAAATACAACTTATAATTTATGCTAACATCAACTTAAGCATATACATGGATTATGTAGGGTTGTCCTAGTACATGGCAGAGGTTATACATATCACAAAAGCTGGAAATACATTCTTATTCTTAGGTTGCCAGACTACTCATGTCAAAAGTTCAATGTGTGTCTCTGTTAAAATAGAAAATAGATTTAATTAATGAATTCAGAATCTTTTCCGTAATTATAAAAATATTTTATATATTTTAAGATTCCTTCCGCATATGAGTTTTGTCAAACCCTATATTACAATATATTGCATCAAATTAGTTCAAGAAATCATACTTCTACATGATATTAGAGCCCTAAACATTATAAATGTAAGCATGAGAATCCACTTAGAGGAATTTTGTAAGCATGTTTGTATGCTAAATTGCTTTAAGGAATCAAATAATATATATTCTCCTAATTAAGATTACCACTATGTATATTGCTTTGTGTGGAGTATCGACAGATTTCATCGAATAGCAAAATGCGACCACTTTTCTCATCAACGTCTTGCGTATATATGCAACATTCCTAATACTTAATATATATATATATATATATGAAGCCAAACATGGTTGAAGAAAATTAGGTGGCCGACTTATCATATTTATTGTGAAGGAAATTATGTGGTAGATTGTCTGTGAAACTATAGTGTTGATCATGTTGGTGTTCATTGGTGAGATTTTTGATGTATGTAGTTGCGGCTTTTGCTAATAAACTTTCGGGGCTTCCAAATTTTCATTTCTCTTGTCTAAATTGATTTTTGTTTCTAATAATTTTTTACTTCTTTTTAGGGTTTGGCTTCATGTTCTCTCTAACATATTTTATCTTTATTTTTTCTTCTTCAATAAATTCACAATAATGCTTTTTTCCATGATAGCAATGTTGGAGTGGAAGTGACATTATTATTTTAATTAAAAAAAATGGTCGAAGATTATGGATGTAGCCTTTTCCTTTCAAAGACTTCAAGCATTGTATAAACCATGCATTAAGAGGGTTATTATATATAAATGACAATATGTATATGCTTATAAAGATCTGTCAATTGTTTATTTGTTCTGGCTCCTGATAATTGTAATGTGAGTATAAGCAACTTGTTGTTTTGCAAGTTGCAAGTAAGCAAGTGTGTAATCAACAGACAGATGGATATTAATTATTTCATATGTGCAATGTATCCCAGTTCCTATCTAATAGGGTTTGCAGAAACTATCAGCAAATAAGTGTTTTAGTCTGAGTACACCGCTTTAATTAAGAACTTGTGTCCCAAGCTGAATGCCGAAATGGACGACTCCTTAATAATTTTTTAAGGGGTTTCTTCGTTTTAATCTTTGATAAAGATTGAAATTCAATTAAAACCTTATGTTAGATTATATATTCATTATAGTCCCTTGATTATACTTCCATGTCATCATAAATATTAAAATTCATATTTTCTTGTTTTAAAAGATTTAGCGCCTTTTTTGGTTCCCATAATGCCCATATTAAATATTTGGTTTTATTTTGCTCCATATTGTTTGGCATTGATTATTGTTTGACTTTCTCAAAAAATAAACATACCTCATCTAGACGTCCAAAAAACTATTAGTGATATGTTACAAGAATTAAACAAATACCTAATTTAATTATTCATTACCATCATCCAAATCATATAGGAAATAAAAATACCCAAATCATTTATTATACATAACCGAATGCACTTAAATGATGCCCTAATGTGCTTAAATCATAGTACGTAGTCGAATGCACATAAATCATAGTACCAAGTCAAAATGCACCTAAACTATGATACCTACCACAATGCATCTAAATCACAGTATAATGCACCTACATCATAGTACCTACACGAATGCACCTAAATAATAGTACCTACATGAATGCACCTAAATCATAATATACAGTCGAATGCACCTAAATATTTGTACCTTAGGTTCCATGGTAAAAAAAAAAAGCAATGGCATTAAAATATACTATATACATAGCCCTCTTAATTTTAGAAATAGAATTACTAATTTCTAGAATATGAACTAAAATCAGTTTGAAATTTGAATGAGAATAAAAAAACTACTGCAAAGTATCATATACATTATACATCCTAAAAAAAAAAACTATAATAAATGACGTCCTATGATTGTTAACATAAAAAAAAAAAAAAGTCTTCATTGCAAACATTCAGAAAAAGGGTATAATTGGAAGAATAAAATAGAAATCAACAAGGAAATAAATGACAACCTAATGTGGAATTATGTAGGTTGACGTGGCTATTTGGTCAGGAACTTAATTCAATCGTTAATCTTTGCATACGGTATTATTCTAAACTAATTTTTTTTCAAGGATTAATATCTAGTTTCTTATTTTTTTTTTAATTCGTATAAATATATAAACTAGAGATTGCTAGCTAGGAAATAACATATATGGACCACAAAATTAAGTAGCTTTGGGAAGCACAAACTTCTTAAGGCTATATTTGGGTGAGGGATACCATGGGAATGACAGTAAATTAATAAGAAATGGATTATAAAATGTTAGATAGGAGGCGTTACCAAAATCTCATATGAGCATTGCAAAGACATGTAAAAGAAATTTGTAAACAGCTTCTTTCAAGTAGGGATTTGCAAAATCCTCTCTCATGCTTTGTAAGGGTCATATGATGTTTCCTAATCTCTCTCATCTTACACTTTATGATCATTTTCTTGTTAGTTTGGCCTCAATCCTTTTAGGACTTGAAAGTCTCCCACCCAAATATATAATTAAAGAAATATTTAATAATTAATCAGGAGTAGAAATTAAACTCGCTTAATTAGATTTTATATTTTCTATGCATATGATGCATAATTAACATGTAATTAAAATCTTCTAAATGCCAAATGAGAAAAGTTAATCAAGGGAGGGCCACGCCTATTGGTAATGCAACTTATGTTCAGCATATAGACACCAACACACATAAATCCATTTAGAAGTCCCTGTTGGGTTAATAAACAATATAAAAAGGACCAAGGGTTTTCTCAACGGGAATTCTACGTTTCGTTTTTAATTACTCATTTGTCATGGAAGTGTCTTATTTCTTAGGGTGATTTTGTGAAAAAATCAATAAAAAGTTACCATATTAACAATAGATCAACAATATTTATGTTAATTATAAATAGGTCAATCATGTATTGTGATACTTAAATGCATTTAAAATAAACAAAAATTACAAAATTTGCAACTACAGCTGGCACCCACTTCAACTAACACTCTCTTTCTTATAGTTTTATATTTGGAATAAGTCAATACGGATCAGACACTGCAATGTAGTGTTTGTTTCTTGATTCTGTTTTTTACATTTGGATTCAGACACTGAGTTGCAATGTCCATTTATTGGTTTTGTTTTTTCCATCACTCACACGCCTCCTACATGTTCCTTTGTACATTTGGATTCAGACACTGCAATGCAGTGTCCGTTTCTTGGTTCTTTTTTCACTTTTGGATTTAGATGCTGCGTTGCAGTGTCCCTAGTTCTGTTTTTTACTTTTGGATTCAAATGTTGCGTTGCAGTGCCCGTTTCCTAGTTCTATTTTTTTCCATAACTCGCAAGTCTCCTGCACTACACACCTCACGCGACTTCTGATTTTACATTTAGATTCAGACACTATAATGCAATATCCGTTTCCTAGCTCTGTATTTTACATTTAGATTCAGACACTGTAATGCAGTGTCCATTTCCTGGTTTTGTTTTTTTACAATTGGATTCGGACATTGCAATGAAGTGTCCGTTTCCTGGTTCTGTTTTTTAAATTTGGATTCGAACACTGCAATGCAGTGTCCGTTTCTTGGTTCCTTTTTTTTTTACTTGAGTAGACTCCTTCATGTAAACGTAGGGCGAGAGAGAGAGAGAGAGAGAGTGATAGAATATACATATTCTAACTATTTATTGGATTCAGATTCTCTCAAGATCAATTATATAGGAATAGAAATCCAACGGTCGAATCCTCTTCCCCCGCCTCTCTTCCCCCTTAACTCCTATTTCTCCCTCGCACCCCCACACCCCACCGTTGTTAACAACCCCCAAATTCAATTGCAGGTCATCTGTGCTCTAAGTCTGATTTATTTTTTCACTATCCCTTACTGTTTTAGTTTTTTATTTGTCATCTCTTTCTTCTTCTTCATCTTTGAGATTTCTCTCTCTCTCTCTCTCTCTCTCTCTCTCTCTCTCTCTCTCTCTCTCTCTAATTCTTCCATAGTTATGAAAAAGATCTTTACAACCAAAAGACTTTGGTTTGCACGACCCCTCTCTTTATTGTTTCATTAACATCGACTGAGATTTTAAGGTCAAGGGACTTGCAACTGAGGGATGTGGTGGTGATGGGGCTGATTTTGGAGAGGGCGAGGTGAGGGACTTGCAATTGGTGGTTGTGGGTTGGGTGTGTTGAATTTATTTTGGAATTTGAGGAGTTGGTGGTGCGAGGTTGAGAGCTTCGAAGTGAGGGAGAAACAGAAGAGTTGAGGGGAAAAGAGGAAGGATAAGAGATTTTGGCCATTGGATTTGTATCAATGGATGAGATCCATCGACCCAGAGGATCTCCACAAATTGATCCGGAGATGATCTAAATTCATATTTATAATAGTTTAAGCCCATATAACATTTATAGAGAGAGAAAGAGAGAGGTGAATAATAGAATAGTTAAATTATAACTACTTATAATGACTTAAAGCCTATGTGGCATTCATCATTAACTTATGCCTAATTAATAAAAATAAATCATTGATTAAGTCCAAAACAAAAATATGTCATTGATATATGGCTTAATAGTAAAGTTTTTATTGATCATTGGCTAAATTACGCTTATTTCTTATTAATGTTTCATGAAAACAACGAAAAAGAAAAACAGATACCAAGTCAAATATCCTACAAGATTTACTTCAGACAGTCTTACAATGTAGTCATAGAAGACAGAAAACTATGCGATCTGTTGAAGGTGACAAAGTGTGTGTGTGTGTGTAACTGTTCCAAAGATAATCCTGCTAAAATAAGCATAAAATAAAGAAAAGGCAAGTGAAAAATCTGGTGGATCTATTAGTAACCCCCTAAATTCCGGGACTTCTGCTACTTTCTGAACGTAGAGAAATAATTGCCAGGTAGCTAGCCGTTTAAAGCTGAAACCTCAAACCATTCCATATGAAGGAAAAGTAAGAGTAGTGAATACCCACAATCATGATAAACTGATCAGAAGACTATTTCCATGAATCCAAGACACCGATCGAAAATTCATTGAAACAAAAGACATATGAAAAAAGAAGCAGAAGAAGAAGAAGAAGAAGAAGAAGAACATATGGGGTTCAGAAAAGAACAATAAATAAAATTTAAACATGGGAAGTGGTACTAGCTTGAACCAACAGGAACAAATTAAGTTGCAAAACATGGGCGTGATGTTAACGATGATAGCTAGTCCGTGAAATTTGCTTACCTTGTATCTCCAACAAAGCTTGTCTCATCCAATATGCACTTAGCCCTCCACAACGCACGCAGAAGCAGCTTCGAATCTAAATTAATTAAGGTCCTAAAATTAAACATCGCCGATGATCCTTCAGAAAATCAGAATGGTGGACGACCCCCTGAGTTATTTCCATCTTCAGCCCACCCATCGATTGGCAACTGAACATTTTGCATATTCAACGGCAAATTGAAGAATGGAAGCCCCGAAGACGGGTCTGGAAAAGGGTTGTTCCCAACACTACCACCACCAACTCCACCACCACCGCCACCACTACCCCCGGATCCCTGGGGATCCTGCACCTGCAACTGCTCCTCTTCATCCAAAGGCAGCCTCTCGTAAGCAACATTAGTAAACGATGAGGCGATCACAATAACGGGCCCTGCCGCGGTCAACTCCCCAACAACGCTTCCCCCGACAACCTGCCCCTGCCCGCCGGCCAAGAATATGGTCAAGCTTGTGGCCCCGGGCGGGGCAGGCGGTGGTAAAAAAGACCCTGAAAGGGATAAAATCTCAAACCTTCCATGAAGGGTTACTACGGCCCCTACTGCGGCCGGCTGCCGCAAGGTCACATTAGTAACGGTGCCACTGCCGCTCAAAATACAGATCCCACGCTGGCGGCGCCGGGCGTACGTGGCGACGCAGTCAAAGACGTCGCAGCCGTTGCCTACCTCCAGAATATGTGCTCTGAGAGTGTTTGCACTCTCTCTTGTGATGATGACCGGTGGTTTTGGCTTGTTTTTGGATCCTGGTGGACGGCCTCGAGGCCGGCGGACCACGATCTCTCCTGACCCACCGTTGATGCCTCCGAGGTTGAGGCCACCCTGATGATCATCTCCTGATGAGAACTGGCCCGTTGACCTGTTGGCTACTGCATCGTCTTCAGAATCGGTTTGCTGTTGATGTTGTTGTTGGAGCTGCAAGTCTTGCCTGTGAAGCTGGTGAACGTAGCGAGAAGCTGAGCCTAAATCCAAACCAGCCATGGGCACATCAAAAGAAAAACAGAAAACAAGGAGGAAAATTTTAAAAATGTTTTTTTATTTTATATAAAATTAATTTATGAAACTGGGAAGCAAATTTAAAACTGATTGTGGTTTTTCTGCTTTTGTTTATTTTATGGAAGTGGGAAAATTTTATACATAGAAATAAAAAAAAGAACGGAAAAAAGAAGGGAGATATATAAAAAGAGGGTGTGCTCCGGTACTCGATGTTTTCAAAGAAAACAAAAGCAACAACCACAACAAGAACCAGGAAGATCGAGTGCAGAGATAGGGACGGTGAAGAAGAGGAGGGGTGAGAGGTTGGGGTTGGGGGCGACAAGGACTCAAACATTTCTCTCACACCAAAAGCTTAAATATACTACTAGAATATTGATTTGAGTAAAGTTTTAATATTGATTTCCTATTCTGCGGAAGAGGGTATGATTGCAACCATGACTCTCAACCTTAGAGAGTAGAGTAGACGCTATCTTAAAAAAAACTTACAGGAAGTCGCGCATTGCATCAGTTATTATAATTTGGTATGAAACTCTTTATTTGCAAGAGTTAAATTTAAGAGTTAAATTAGGTATCACCATTAGTCTCATTTGAGCTTAGAATTTTTTTCATTCTGAGTTTTAGACTTTATTAATATTTACAAGCTAATGTATTTTAGATGTTTGATTGGGGTCTGAAATGAGGCTAAAAGCTTTATTTTTTTATTTTTTATTATTATTATTCTTTATTATCAACAGAGGTTAGGGTTTGAGTTAATCCACCCGTTAGTATGCTAGTATAGCTTGTTAACACAATCAACGGGCAACAGCAATCAAAATAGGATTTTAAGTAACAAATCTATCGTTTGACAAAAAAATAAATATATTGTTTGGACCTAAATTTACGCTATCGGCCCATACAATCAATGCCGTTAGATGAGTAAAGTTCTAGACCGTTGGATGATAAAGTGGTTGAGATAATTTTCAATTATTATTAAGGAATAATATTGTGGTTTTAATCATAATATTATCTCTTAATATATATTGGATTATCTAAGCCTAATATTGGCTATATCCAGCGGATCGTTTAAAGATAAATGATATCTAAAAGATAGGTTGTTGCTTACCTTGAGAAGTCTTTGACCTAGACTCTAGCTGATGAGTTTGAATTAAAATCAAATTCTACACAAGTGAAGCCGCACCACACATCTGCTTCTATAAATACAAGGCTGCGAACACCATAGAGAAGACCTCCAATTCAACACACAACTGCCCTGCGCAAAACCTCTCAAACATCTTGAGATTTTTTATTTTCTTTTTTCCGCCGACACATCTTCAGTTTGGATAAACAGCACTGTGAAGGCAACCGGCGAACATCTTCAGTTTGGATAAACAGCACTGTTGCCGTAGAATCAGCCGTTCCCGAAGCACCTTCAGTTTGGATAAACAGCACTGCGTCGAGGCCGACTGGTTATCTATCCAAGTCTCGGTCGAGAAGGATTTTCAAATCCTTATTGGCAGAGGTCATCTCATTAGCCTTCTCGGCGAAGTGAGGTGTTACCAAGTTACTACATTCGGCACCCTGAGAGCCGAATTTGATATTGAACTTCGTAGAACTAGCAGCCTTGTCTTCAGGCTCGAGAATCCAAAGGCCGAGATTTGTTCCTTCCTCGGCCGCAATCGTAAGATAAAGAAGTCACCGACGCGCTCAACGCAACATCAACAAATTTTACTCCTCGGCCGAGCTCGGCCGACGAGTTGGCACGCCCCGCATTCAACCGAAGGACGTAGTTAGCTTATTAGTTACTTGGCCTGCGCGCCACGTAGGTTTTGTAATTTTTAGGGTCAACATTTTGGCACGCCCAGTGGGACCCAGTGCTAAAACTACGAAGTTCATATGATATATCAAGATTCCAATCTGGCTCAACGTAGCCGATTGTACGAGCGCCTAGAGGAATTGAAAAAACACAATGAAGAACGGAAAAGATCTTTGGAAGTGGAAAAAGTTCTTCGTGGCCATAAAGAGTTGCAAAAGTCATTCGCTTACATGTTGAGAATAAAAGCTCATGTTGCCCTGCAAGAGCAATGGGTAAATGAAGACAGGGCTCGATTTAATGCCTGGCTAGATGGAAAATATTTTCCTTACGTTTTCGACTACAAATCAATTCCATTTGAGGAATGGTTGGTTGAAAAGACTGGGGGGCAATTTTCCGCTTCGGCCGTAATCAGACATCGGCTTAAGAAAATTGTTCATGTGGTCGAGGAACAAAGGCCACCTATTTTTTCGGTCGAGACTGAAAGTGTGGTAGGCCTAGAAGAAAATGCTCAAGTTTCTGAGCCAAGAATTGACTCAGAAAATGTTTCTTTAGAGGAGTGTTCCAATGACGAACAATACCGATACACGACTTCGGACCATAAAACCACATCAATTGATATGGTAATTGGAGACATGGTTTTAGATGCCGAAACTACGCCAATCAATATGATTATTAGTGATAACACCGATATAGAGAAATCTCATTCGGCTAAGTTGTTTGAATTAAAAGCCGAAATTATGCGTGTGGGGCATAATAATTGTTCAACACATTCGGCGGCCGAAAATGAAAAAATTTTCACCAAGTTACAAATATTTGGAGAAAATTCTTTATTTGGCCTAGAGCGAAATCAATTTGAGAATTTTGATATTATAAGATCTCGGCTTGGAATAAAGCATCGTTGGCCTCCTCCTATTTATGGTTCGGCCACTTTTATTTTCATGTGCTAAATTACTTTCTTAACCATTCGGCCTCTTGGCCGATACTTAAGAAAATACAGGGGGGGCAATGAGCATTGAGCCCCCGGGGGGAAAAAAAAAAGGGTGATAGAAATATGCATGCCCGACAACATTATTCCAAAGCCAATGGGCCAAGTTTTGATTTTGTTTTTTGTGGCTTTGGATTCATATATATGTGATGATGGTCTTCGGCCACTTTAAGACCTCGGCCGACAATGAAGTTCCTCGGCCACGAAACGTTTCTAGCTAATGTTCCTCGGCCCACTTTACAAAACG
Organism: Pyrus x bretschneideri; assembly: GCF_019419815.1. NCBI lineage: Eukaryota > Viridiplantae > Streptophyta > Magnoliopsida > Rosales > Rosaceae > Pyrus > Pyrus x bretschneideri. The sequence goes on along the minus strand of NW_025999808.1, from coordinate 1,485,582 downwards.
ATATGGCCGAATACAATTCTTTGGCCGAATAAAAGAAAGTTTGGCCGAATACAATGGGATATATATGTATATATATATATATATATCGGTTCTACACCCAATTCTTCTTGGCCTCGGCCTCGGCCCACTTTACAAAACTATTTGGTCGAATACAATTCTTCGGCCGAATAAAAGAAAGTTCGGCCGAACTATTGACCCCAAATTATTTTTCCTACCCCCTAATTCTTCTCGACCTTGGTTCATGATTGCTTATCACTTCTCTTCAACCATGAGTTGTTCTTTGGTCAAAAGAAGCCAGGATCATGTTCTCTCGGCTCAACACAGCAACAGGTTTCTCTCGGCCTGATAAGTAGGTGGTCGAGGTACTCCTGACTGGCTGGAAAGACTTAATTTCCTTAACCATTCGGCTTATGGGCCGAAGCTCAAGGAAACTGGGGGGCAATGTTTGGACCTAAATTTACGCTATCGGCCCATACAATCAATGCCGTTAGATGAGTAAAGTTCTAGACCGTTGGATGATAAAGTGGTTGAGATAATTTTCAATTATTATTAAGGAATAATATTGTGGTTTTAATCATAATATTATCTCTTAATATATATTGGATTATCTAAGCCTAATATTGGCTATATCCAGCGGATCGTTTAAAGATAAATGATATCTAAAAGATAGGTTGTTGCTTACCTTGAGAAGTCTTTGACCTAGACTCTAGCTGATGAGTTTGAATTAAAATCAAATTCTACACAAGTGAAGCCGCACCACACATCTGCTTCTATAAATACAAGGCTGCGAACACCATAGAGAAGACCTCCAATTCAACACACAACTGCCCTGCGCAAAACCTCTCAAACATCTTGAGATTTTTTATTTTCTTTTTTCCGCCGACACATCTTCAGTTTGGATAAACAGCACTGTGAAGGCAACCGGCGAACATCTTCAGTTTGGATAAACAGCACTGTTGCCGTAGAATCAGCCGTTCCCGAAGCACCTTCAGTTTGGATAAACAGCACTGCGTCGAGGCCGACTGGTTATCTATCCAAGTCTCGGTCGAGAAGGATTTTCAAATCCTTATTGGCAGAGGTCATCTCATTAGCCTTCTCGGCGAAGTGAGGTGTTACCAAGTTACTACATTCGGCACCCTGAGAGCCGAATTTGATATTGAACTTCGTAGAACTAGCAGCCTTGTCTTCAGGCTCGAGAATCCAAAGGCCGAGATTTGTTCCTTCCTCGGCCGCAATCGTAAGATAAAGAAGTCACCGACGCGCTCAACGCAACATCAACAAATTTTACTCCTCGGCCGAGCTCGGCCGACGAGTTGGCACGCCCCGCATTCAACCGAAGGACGTAGTTAGCTTATTAGTTACTTGGCCTGCGCGCCACGTAGGTTTTGTAATTTTTAGGGTCAACATATATACATATATATATATATATAGGAGCATTTAATTATATTTCGTATTTATTAGCATGTGAACAACTGAGTAGCTAATTACCCATAAATTTACAATTTCGATCATATAAAACCCAAAACTCAAATATAAGAGAATTAATTAATTATATGACTGGAGTTCAATTTAACTTCTTAAAGCGATGAGAAATGTAGCATTACAATGACATGTGAGAGAGAGATTTTTAATTGACTTGCTTCAAGTAGAGATTTGCAAATCCCTTTTACACATGTATTTTTTTTTAATAATCATGAAGGATATTTATAATCCTTTCTATATAATTTTTTTTGTTATATTCTGTAATAACTTTACCTCATTCTCTTGAGACTTGAAAATTCATCCCCCAAACATAGCCTCATAAAAAATTAATATAGTCCAAATAAGAAATAAATGAAACATGAAACAATGTGAAAGCGACTATAATACAATGTTAACAAGATAAGAAATAAGTGAAACATGAAACAATGTCCAAGCGACTATAATACAAGGTTAATAAGAGAAATGATAAGGAGACTCTCTCAAAGTAGGACTCTATGTGGCCTCTTTGCCATCTCACAATTTAACGTTAATTGTCATACCAACATTATAAACTAGGTTTCAAAAACATGAAGTGATAGATAGTCCATAGAGATTCCTAGAGTTTACGAGAGTCTCATTAACATTTCTCATGATAACAATATCTTGGTTGGACTTACTTTTCAAATTACAGAGACTAATAGTTTGTCATAGAACAATTTAGAGAAGTGGGTTGAGCTAAATCTCTCAGTGGACCAATAATAATTTAGTTCAAACTCGTCATTTGTAGAGTCGAACTAAGACCCTTCTCTTTTCAAATTACAAAGACTAACATAAAATTTTACCAAAATATGATAGACATAAAACATGTTTTTTGTCTTGTCTTATCATTAGTTTGGGCAAAAATATAGGGACTTACTACTTAATAGTACATGAGAAAATAAAATGCGTATGAAGATGGATCGAAAAAGATGTGGCAGTAAGAAAGATACTTAACTTGTGGATGGGGTGAGTTTGTGACAAAATAAGAAAAAGGGGAGCGTGGGGAAGTAGTGTATTTCAAAGGTTTGAGTGATCTGGTGATACATCATGCATAAACATTTGAGGAAAAGAAAGAACCTTTGATGGGGGGAGGTAGTGTGTGGGTGGGGTTAGATGGCGGATCGGATCGCAGCTCAAGTCTGAAGATGTTGGCCATGGTTAGGGTTTCTGTGTGTAAGAAGTAACCATGGTTAATTTGGAAACTTGACCAGGTTGAGTTAACTTGGAACGTGATGGGAAAAGACAAATTAAATTGTTATTAAAAACAAAAAACGAGGGATGGATGGGCAAGTGGGAGATGGTGCTGCGGCGGATAGGTCCCACTTTTGTTCTCTTCCTCCAACCTGGACGGCTCCCTCTCCTTTTCTCTCTAGCCACCTTTCATTGTACAAGGCCGCATTTTCGTCATATTGAACAATTTTCTGTTCTTGAATAGATTTTGTGTGCCGATAGTACGTGTTGGACATAAAAATTAGAGTAAATATCAGTTTACTATCTTTATGTTTCGTGATTTTTAACATTTAGTACATCAATTTTTTTTCGTCTCAAAGTCATAACTAAAGTGTAAAATTTGGGACAGTCTCATACATCAATTAGTCAAACTGTTAAGTCTCCTGTTAAATGATGACGTGACACTCATGTGGACAATGACTAGACGCCATGTGTCATTAAGGGGTCCACATGTAAATTTTTTTTTTTTTTTTCTTTCTTCCTTCTCTTCAGAGGTGACGTGAATTTTTGTTTCCTTTCTCTCTTCTTCTTCTTCTTCTTCTTCCTTTCTTCCTCCCCCAACCTTCCCTTCCTTCTTCCTTGCAACCCGCACCCTCCCCCAACCTTCCTTCACCACCAGTCTCCCCCAACCTTCCCCCACCTTCCTTCTTCCCTTTGTAATTTCTTCCTCATCCCCCTTTCTCTCTAAAATTACTACAAGCCTAACCCATGTGGATATTTCTCCTCCTACCACGATTTCTTCCCCATTCCCTTCTTTAAAATCCCTTTCAGCAACCTGCAATCTGCCATCTCCTCTAACACACTCAAATTATAATTTGTAAAACCCTAATTTCTACCCATTTCTTTCTCTACTGCTCCGGAAAAAAAAAACGTAATTTCCATTGGCGAAGTGATGAGAAGAATCGGGGTTGCGGAGGAATCGAAGATCGAAGCTGGGGAGGGGTAAATGCATGTCGTAGGAGTGAAGGAAGGAAGGTGGGGGTTCCTGCACTTCATATTGCAGGTTGTCCAGGGATTCGACCCCTACTTGAAAGCTCTCTCCTTTCTTTCAATCTCTTTCTTGGCTTGCGTCAGTGATGAGAACTGGATCCCTCTCCCTAAACTACTCTCCGACCGCTTCTCTCTTGGGGAAGACGACCGCCGCGATGATGACAATGACCAGCCTGGGTTTTTTGGGTCCGAGTCCACAGCTTACCGATTGGAGAAGGTTTTTCCGGTTTATGCATTGGGAATTTTGATGAGAGGGGGATGGGGAAGAAATTACAGAGGGAAGAAGGAAGGTGGGGGAAGGTTGGGGAGACTGGTGGTGAAGGAAGGCTGGGGGGAGGGTGCGGGTTGCAAGGAAGAAGGAAGGGAGGGATGGGGGAGGAAGGAAGAAGAAGAAGAAGAAGAAGAAGAAGAAGAAGAAGAAGAAGAAGAGAGAAAGAGAGAGAAAAAAAATATCCATGTCACCTCTGAAGAGAAGAAAGAAAGAAAAAAAAAAAAAATTCCACGTGGACCCCTTAATGACACGTGGCGCTCAGTCATTATCCACATGGGTGCCATGTTATCATTTAACAGGAGACTTAACAGTTTGACTAACGGATGTATGAGATTGTCCCAAAATTTACACTTTAGGTATAACTTTGAGACAAAAAAAAACTGATGTACTAAATGTGGAAAACCATGAAACATGATGGTATTAAACTGATATTTACCCCAAAACTTAATAATGTTATTACTGAAAACTTAAAAAAATTCAACCAATGATATTACGATATAATTTGTATCGAATTGTATTCTTGACACACTTAAAATGGCATATTGAAAAAATTTTCCCTTCCTCGACTTAGTTAGCCCTAAGCTGTGATTAAACAATATAATTATAAGAGCAATGACCAATTATATCATTGAACGCATCGAATAAAAATTTTCAAGCATGAAAATTTTCCATTAATGTACATGTACTGTGCGGAAGTGAAGATCAATTTGTATCATGGACTTGAATGAAATAAAATATTAAAGTGATTAGTTGTATATAGAATAAGTTAAGTGATGAAAGATTCATCATTATCTCATGTTGAGATTAATTTAATTTGAGCACGCCCTAAATACTCGGGTTAATAGTAGACGCTCCACCCACAACATGCGATAGAAAAATCACCCTCACAGGCAAAAAAACTGATATAAAAAATGCTGTGAAGTATAAAAGAAAAGTTTTCTTTTTTAACAAAATAACAATAATCATTAAAAAAAAATAAACACTACATTCGAGATATGTACAGGACACAAATCTCAATCCAAGATTGAGTTTGGAAGATTACAATATATTTGCTTCATTTGAGGTCTTCAAATCAAGTAAGTCAATACTAATAAACCCACAAGTCTAGGACCATTAAACAATTTAGTTCTTAATGCAGACCATCAACCAAATTCATTATTATATGCCAGCTATGACATTAATTTAAGTGTTACAATAAAATACAAGCATTTTTAGAGCTATAGTGCATGGATGCTATTTAAAATTTGTGGCTGACGAGATTTTTTGACACATTTCAACTTGGGATGTCTACTAGGACTCCGAATCGAGCTGTGTTGGCCAACACCTAAGAGGTGACAAAGCCATAAAGTGTATTGATGTAGAAGATGTGAATAAATTTAAACTTAAAAGTGCCTAAATACAATAGTGCGCGATGAGTAGGTACAGTATAGTAAAATAGGGTGAGAAATATACCATCGATGGTAATCGTCTACCCCAAGATTTGCCAATAATCCTCGTCGATACGAATACCTTGCTACAAGAACCTGGAGGGGCAAAAAATAAGGGTGAGTGGGCCTGAAAATAAAGTTTTAATAAAAACCTTTTGAAAGCGTTATAATCCCACGCCGTAAAACCTGTATAGTTTCCAGAAAATAATACTACGTAGGTATGAAAAATGAATGCACAGGTGCAGTAAAACATAAGCATGCCATGCCACAATATCTCAGCAATAATAAATGTAAGCCAGGTGCGAGATCAGTCTAAACTAACATGTCAGTCGGAGTCACCTGATTTGACCTATATGACTAGACCTATTGCTCATTAGTCTATGCTAGCACACGAGTTGGAGTCACCTAATGTGACCTGTACGACAAGCTGGGTGTAAATATGTACGCTCTAGTGCTATGATCACGTGAAAGCTAGAGCTATGCGCGGTCACCTACGACTCAGAGTCGCCTAATACGACCTGTACGACAAGCTAGCACCTAACTTGGATCTAAGGCGAGCATGCGGTACGGGAGGTGAACAATCACGTGAAGGCTGTGCCCTAGCCCGGGGCGGGAGCACTAACATCGGAGTGCAGCAATGATGAACTCTAAATGAATATATGCATGCTCATATAATTCAACCATTTCAATCACATAATAACTCACCTGAACTTATCTATGCCTCCGTATGATCACTTGGCATAACCACAAATCTCATCACAATGCAGTATTTCAATATAACACATTTAAATCATGGCATGCTATGCATAATCAATTTAAAATATTTTTGGAAAACCGTAAGGTGTGTGTATATACACACACACACACACACACACTATAAAAAGGAAAAGGACCCACTCACTTGAGGTCTGCGCTACAACTCCCTAGCACGAATATCGAGGCGTCACGAATAATCGGTGCCTAGAACTATTATCAAATCACGTCTCAGAATTCTTATCAATAGAACACGTAACTTACATATCCTATTTAGGAAGATCCATAAATCAGATTCTTGATCCATAAGTTTCTAATATCCTCAAATATTACGTACTATAACATATCAAAGTTTGGTGACGATCCAACGGTCGAATCGTCAATTGCTGTAATAATCAAGTGGCGGACCTTAATGGAACTAGGTTCAAACGGTAAAAATTCATCAATCAGACTTCACGTACACAATTGGAGAGTCAAATTTAGCCTAGGAAGGTTAGGGGATGCCTCGGCCCACGTGCCATCATACTTGGCGGTCGGCCTCCCCTACTTGCCAGAAAAATCAACTATTTCTAAAAATTCTTAAACTTCACAGAAATGAAGATCTCAACGAGTAAAGTAAGTTTTATACCTGTGGCTGAGTCCAATTTGGCAGGAAAAAACTTCAAATCGCCACGAACCCGCCAGAACCCTAGAATTTGAGTGTGCATTGATTTGACTCCTCCGGTGCTCCGCTGCCTCTATGGTTAGTTGGGGTTTGTTACTGGGTTCAAGGAGAGTCTAAGGGTGGTAGAGATCGACAGAAATCATTTGACAAATGGTGATTCAAGGCCGAGACCCACCCAGACCCATCAGTGGGTTTTCTTACCACATCGGGGCTAAAATTCGTTGGGTTTGGTTAGAATTAGGTGATGGGGTGTTGTAGTGAGGTTTGGTGGTGATGGAAGGTTAAAGAAGGCCAAAAAATTGGATGGAAAACCATCAAAAACTCCAAGGAAGTCGGGTCATTGTGCGGGTTAAGGGAACCCGACCGATTCCCTCCATCTCATTTTCCCTCATTTCCCTTCTTGGTGTCTCTTCCCGTTGGTCACTCACTTCTCTCTCTTCTCCTGATTAGGCAACGCCTATCCTCATTCCTTTCCTTTATCTTTCATCTCCACCGCCCAAATTTTCTTCCCTTTAATCTGGGCCACACACGTGGCTTTCTAGATTTTGTTCCAAAAATCTGGAGCATTCCAGAAAATAATAAATTTACAATTTTGCTGTCGACTTCATTTGTTAATAATTTCTTCCTTATAACTCCAAATTACGTTATGTTTACGCCCATGCGTTCTTAGCGACGAATACTATGAGGATATGCCAAGAAAACGAACCTTATGTGACATGACCAGATGGTCAACAAAAGTCAATGTCTTTGCCTCGAAGGGCATTTTCGTAAATTCACATTTAAAATTATAAAGACTAATTTTTGGGGACGGGTCGTTACAATCTACCCCCTTAAGAAAATTTCATCCCTGAAATTTAAAATAATTTGCTATATGTAAAATACTAAAAAATAGGGATATGTATATAAATACATATACAAGGAAGAAGTCGAGTTAGAGCAGCTGCATAGAAGAGAATGCTATTCTGTTGTGATCGGATTGCAATTATTCCTATTTCATGCCTCCAAGCTCATACCTTCATCCTTCCTGGATAATATAGTAGTATGATACCCGTATAAAATATAGAGTAAAAAACATGTAATACTACGTAACAACATAAGGTCAAAAGTATATGCATATAATAAGATAACGACAAGAAATAGATATATAGAAATGTACGATTAAAATAGTTGTATGGAGTTGAAAATCGAAAATGGAAGTATCTCAATCAAAATTTGTAATGGTAAAAAGACCCATATCAATAGAATAATGTAGTAGAAAAATATTGCACGAAAAATCAAAACCCAAAATGAAAATGGACCTAGTCAAACATTCGTTGTGTCACAAATTTCGAGAATGAGTGTGTATGTGATGAGTCGAGTCCAAACCATCACTAATTTGCAAATGCCACCGTAGACGAGCTAACTTGCTCACTTGCTTAGTGAACCCAACAATTAGACCATTGATATTACAGTCTGCAGCCTGTAATGCTGATAACTCATCGTTGTCTCAATAAGCTAGTGAGAAGTTCTCGAGGATGCCAAAATATTGTTTTGCTCCTCATGTGCGAATATGCCTAGATCGCCCAATTCATGCCTCGATCACGATATCGTACTATCCTAGAGCGCACCAAACCAGTTGTTAGAAGTATTTCGACATCCACGTTCCCACAACAATAAGACCTTGGAATGAAGCAGTGGAAATATATGTAAAGACAAACACATACTGCAAAAAAAAACTTCCTTCGTGACTAATCTCTAGAGTTGCTCTCCAAATCGAAGGCATAAGATTTGAAAGCTTGAATTAGAGAAACCATATCTCTGACGACATTCTTCGAATAATAGTTGCAGTTTTGAGCCCCACTTGAAAATTAACGCCACAATTGCCAAGCTCATAACCTATGTTCATACCTTCACCAATACCATGTTGAAATACTGCTCGATTCTCAAAGCTGCTTGGAATTTTTCTTCGTAAGTCTGGTAAACTCGCAAGAAGATTATACTCCAATGGTTCATGCTAGCATCACCATGAAACTTGCGCACGTATCCGCCGAGTCAACCTATCGTGAATAAACCATGTTGAGAAGGCTAAAAGAACACTCAAGAATTTGAGAGTCAAAACAAGCTCATCAAATTTAAAGTTCAAGATATCTAGATTGATTGCCTGCCATCACACTACAAAAATAACTTCTGGAATATTCAATCACCAATGGTAACGATCCATTCGACGAAGTATTTGACGGGTGATTGAAGAATTAATGATCACAACTAGATTTCAATATCCAAGCAATTCTTCTGAACAGTCTACCTGCCTTTGGAATAATACGAACTGTAGTAAAGTAGACATGTATCTAAAGTTAACTAGAATGTCTTTCTAGCACAAATGAGTCAATATGGAGTCATAGTTAGAAAAGATGATGATCAAAAAGCCAAAAAATCGGATAAATTCAAGAATGCTAATTTTTACCAAGTGGTCTAAAATGTAGTCCTTCTAGACCAATGAAAAATGGGTTGACTTGTCAAATCGATCTATAAACCTCGAAACATCATCATAATCTCCACATGTACAAGACACCTCGTACCAGGAGCTTGTGGTGATATTTCCCATTTGCATTTGGATACAAAAAGTGATTATAACCATTCAAACGATTTCTTGAAGGGTTAGAGGTAATGTCATATCGATACTTGTGAACTTCAACTGGAATGGGATAAGGAAGATTGAAGATGTTTAGGGGTAGAAATAGCTCTTACTACGGTGCTTAATAATTACGTTTAAACAACCGGGATGATCCACAATAGTGCAATCATAGGCTTTGATTTAGTTCTTCCAATGTTGCTGTAAAAAACTTAGCTTTTTCCAAAAGTAAGAGAAATCGGGAAGTTTTAAGGTTAATAAAGATTTTGGACATATTTTTCCACAGAGAAGTACCATTCGATTTTCAGATGAAAATGACAACTGTTGACTCTAGGTCATACATATGATGGTTCATTTTGAACGGTTCTACCGTTGGGAAATATAAGCGATACTCCATCATACTGCCTCTACACAGTTGAAATATCCAAGGAACACTTCATCATGGATCTCCAAAATGATCAACGTCATCAAAAAGTGTAAAGCGATGGTGAGGTGAGAACAATAGTTCGGTTGTCAGAAACTTTATCTATAATCAACACCTCAAGCTTAACTAACTTTCCTTGGCCGATAAGTAAGGAAAAACACTATAGCCAAAAATCGCTAACCAATTGTCGATAAACTCGACAAGACTAAGGATATCTCAAATCTCACAACAGTTTGTGAGAATTTCAACCTTCTTCCACTAAACTCTTTTTGAAAAAAGGAAAGAATATCATCTACGATGATTATGTCTCCCGAGATAAGTACCAATCTAAACAAAACTAATGTTTGAGAAATTTGGTCTCACTGCCGAAGCAGATGAGAAAGTCATTGAAAAGACTACTATGAAGTCATCAGCTTATGGAAGAAAACTCGAGTTACAAAGGTTGGTCAGCTTGACCATTAACTCGAAGTAGGGTTTAAATGGTTTTTAATCGTCACCCGATGGAGTTGCTAAAATCTAGTTACGACCCTAAAGTTCAACCTTTCGCCTTCACGAATAGGTTTGAGGTTTCCTAGATAAGGTGTTTGGTTGGATAAATCACTATTCGGCAAGCTTAGTAACTAAGTTTCTCAATGACGTCGGAGACGTTCAATATGAAGCAAGGAAAATTGGTGTACTACTAGGAAGTGGGTCGATGATGTATTTCACTTCACCATTTGTGATATCCCAGGTAAATTTTGGGAAATGACGCCAAAAGTATTCGTCCTTGAAACATACCATACTACTTTCTTTCACTACGCCACATGCTAATAGGTATTCACAGCTTTCACAATACTCAGTTCACTCTAACAGTGAGGACTTAACTCGTACTTCGATTTTTCTGTTTACCTGGATAGGTGATAAGGTAGAACAACTATCAGTTTACTGCCCTAATACAAAACTTGCTCCTAACTTTCCGAGATTTGGTTTCTTCGGCTCCAGCAGTCATTGTTAATCAGTCTATTAGTCGCGCACTAATTAACAGATTTATGACATTTTGATGTTACCCTGAAACTGTGAACCGACATTCTGGTATAACGGTATCACTCCTAAATACTAGCAACTGTGTCCAGTATCAGAAATCATACCGCTTGAATACTAGTTGACAGTTCATGGATATCGGACAATATCGTCAATTAGTAGAGCCACCATAGGCTGATTATAGACTAAAGCCCACTCTGGTGGGTGGTTTTGGACGACTGATAAGGAACTGATCCTATGAGGGGGTTCCATAATTCTAGGGGAAATACTCACTACTTCGAAGATTTTATACTAATAATCAGTATAACAACTCGTACTTTGTTGCCTATACTCATCGAAATGACGAGTACATCACCAAAAGAAATTTGGAAACTAGTATTGGTTAGGATGTCCCAAAGCTGGAAAGAGGAATTTACTAATAATCTACTTTAGAACAGGTTTAAACAAAAGTCGATGTTCTCCTGAAAATTCAAAATGATAACTAGTGCGTTTAAGAAGATTAGTACTATCGGGGACCAAAAGTGACTGTCCCCCAGATGTTTCTTTCGTCGGCGGCTACTACTATAGCACCAGGTTGTCGCTCAAGACAATTTTGGAATCTTGACGAAGTAACTTCATAGGAATCCTAATAGATGATATGCTAACGGGTACTGCCAAGGAATAAAAAACAATTATGGTTTCCTATCTCAAAAAGGTTGATTATAATGGCGTGAAAATAATGATGGGATTGATTTATAGTTCCATGGTTATACACCGTTATTGATACATTAGCCTTGCTTTAGGGCCATCAACTTGTCTCCAATCTACATCTTTCCTTGGCAGGGAAGTTCTTCGCTTTAAGTCTAAAAGCGTTCGCCAAAGTGAAAATGTCAACAAGTCGACAAAACTGCCCAAAACTTAGGAAAAGCGAACATATTTTTCATATTCGACGAAGTGGCAAGATTCGAACATTAGGCTCAAGAACTGAGAATGCTTACATCAGGCGTGTGATGAACGTAATACTACCTAACTTATGCTCTAATACCAAATTGACACACCCCGACTCGGGATGTCCACTAAGACTCCGAATCGAGTTGTGTTACTCGACACTTGTAAGGTGACGAAGCCATAAAGGGAATTGATGTGGAAGATGTGAATAAATTTAAACCTAAAAGTGCCTACGTACAAAGGTGCGGTGAGTAGGTATGAACCCATTTCACACATGATGACAGAGCATAAGTACAATATAGTAAAATAGGGTGAGAATTATACCATCGATGGTAATCGTCTACCCCAAGATTTGCCAATAATCTTCGTCGGTATGAAAACTCTGCTACTAGAACCTGGAGGGGTGAAAAACAAGGGTGAGTGGGCTTGAAAATAAAGTTTTAATAAAAAAACTTTCGAAAGCGTTATAACCCCTCGCCGTAAAACCCGTATAGTTTCCAGAAAATAATACTATGTAGGTACGAAAATGAATACACATGTGCAGTAAAACAAAAGCATGCCATGACACAATATCTCAACAATAATAAATGTAAGCCAGGTGTGAGATTAGTCTAAACTAACATGCCAGTTGGAGTCACCTGATGTGACTTGTATGACTGGACCTATTGCTCATTAGTTTATGCTAGCACATGAGTCGGAATCACCTAGTGTGACCTGTACAACAGGCTGGGTGTAAATATGTACGCTTTAGTGCTATGATCATGTGAAAGCTAGCGCTATGCGCAGGTCACCTACGAGTCGAAGTCGCCTAATGCGACCTGTACGACAGGCTAGCACCTAACTTGAATCCAACGTGAGTGTGCGGTGCAGGAGGTGAACAATCACGTGAAGGTTGTGCCTTGGCCTGAGGTGGGAGCACTGACACTAAGCTCTAAATGAATATATGCATGCTCATATAATTCAACCATTTCAATCACATAATAACTCACCTGAACTTATTTGCGCCTTCGTATGATCATTTGGCATAACCACAAATCTCATCACAATGTAGTATTTAAATATAACACATTTAAATCATGGCATGTTATGCATAATCAATTTAAAACATTTCTGGAAAACTGGAAGGTGTGTGTGTATATATATATATATATATACACACACACACACACTATAAAAAGGAAAAAGACCCACTCACCTAAGGTCTGCACTACAGCTTCCTAGCACGAATATCGAGGCGTCACGAACCATCGTTGCCTAGAACAATTATCAAATCACGTCTTAGAATTCTTATCAATAGAACACGTAACTTATATATCCTATTCAAGAAGATCCGTACATCGGATTCCCGATCCATAAGTTATTAATATCCTCAAATATCATGTATTATAATGTATCAAAGTTTGGTGACGATCCAACGGTCGATTCGTCGATTACTATAATAATCAAGTAGCCGACCTTAATGGAACTAGGTTCAAGCAACAGAAATTCATCAATCGGATTTCACGTATGGAATTGGAGAATCAAATTTAGCGTAGGAAGGTTAGGGGATGCCTTGGCCCACGCGCTGCCATACATGGTTGTCGGCCTCCGTGACTTACTAGAAAAAATCAACTATTTCTAAAAATTCCCAAACTTCACAGAAATGAAGATCTTAACAAGGAGAGTAAGTTTTATACATATGCCCATGCCCAATTTGGCCGGGAAAAACTTCAAATCACTGCCCTGCTGGAACCCTAGAATTTAGGTGTGCATTGATTCGACTCCTTTGGTGGTTCGGGTTTGTTCCTGGGTTCAAGGAGAGTCTAATGGTGGTAGAGATCGACATAAATCATTTCACAAATGGTGATTCGAGGCCAAGACCCACCCGGACCAGTCGGTGGGTTTTCTCACCACATCGGGGCTAAAATTCGTCGGGTTTGGTTAGAATTAGGTTATGGGGTGTTGTGGTGAGGTTTGGTGGTTATGGAAGGTTAAAGAAGGCCAAATAATTGGATGGAAAACTGTAGGAAAACTCCAAGGAAGTTGGTTCATCGCGTGGGTCAAAGGGAACCCGACCGATTCCCTCCATCTCATTTTCCCTCCTTTCCTTTGTTGGTTTCTCTTCCCATTTGTCACTCATTTCTCTCTCTTCTCTCGATTGGGCAATGCCCATCCTCCTTCCTCTCTTTTATCTTTCATCTCCACTACCCAACTTTTCTTCCCTTTAATTTGGGCCACACACGTGGCTTTCCATATTTTGCCCCAAAAATCTGGAGCATTCCAGAAAATAATAAATTTACAATTTTGCCCTCAACTTTATTTGTTAATAACTCTTTCGTTATAACTCCAAATTATGTTTTGTTTGCACCCACGCGTTCGTAACGACGAGTACTACGAGGATAAGACAAGAAAACGAACCTTACATGACATGACAAGATGGTCAACAAAAGTCAATATCTTTGCCCCGAAGGGCATTTCAGTAAATTCACATATAAAAATTATAAAGACTGTAATTTTTTGGGATGGGTCATTACATTTTTAGTATTAACTCTAATTTAATAACATTAAATTAAATCTTTTAGTTTTTAAGGAGTTTTATTGTAAACCTTTATTTTATTTGTCTTTTTATGTTTCTTATTTAAGTTGTAAACCTATAGTATTTCTAAGACATAAAGGATATAGACGTTTGAATTATAATATTGAAATTTGAGTTGAGAACTCTTGCCTTGCGTTTGTTTAAGATTTTGTTGTTTATTTTTCTAGTTGTCTACGTTGTAGGTTTGTACTAGAAATAAATTTTAAGGATTTTCAGGTCTCTCCTTGCACTTGGAGATGTAAACTCTACCTATTTATACTATCTTTTCATTTTAATTTATATTCATCCTACTATTTTATTTTCCATGTCTTCACCTTGCATCAGTTCTCATCATGAAAATTCAATGTTTCTTAGAACAACATGTTGGTTAATTTCTTGGGAAATAGACAAAAATATGCAATTTTCTTAATCTTGGGACAGAAATTGGATTTTCAAATATCCACACCCCATGCACACATTGTTTTAAATAATTTGTGTTTATCATATTCTTAATTAATTATTTTTGTACATAACTTTTTATTTTATTTTTTAGGTTACAACTTACTGGTTTTGAGAGCAGTGCAACGATGGAATTTGTACCTTCTCTTGGATTCAATATACAACCTGGAGGACCGTCTTTAAGGGTTAGATATGCAAAATGGGGGTTTTATGGATTTAAACCTAGAATTTGTGCACTTTGCTGTTTGAAGATCCATGATATTTTGCAGTGTCCTGAAAGGAAATATTTTCCTGAGTTTGTCCAAAAGCACGTCAATATGAGAATCAACTAAAATAGGCATTGGAACAATCCCTATTCAAAGTTCTACACTCCAAGCTTGAAAAAGCATGTTGAGCAGTATTTTGAGTAGCCTAACGTGCCACAAGAGTTTTCGGTGGGGGAAAACTTTCTAAATTGTTGGAATCAATCGAGCTACACATGAAATAACAAATCAAGGATTTTAGATTTAAGCATTAAACTGTGGGAAAAGCTATGATGAACAAGAGGAGGGGGAGAAGAACGCATAAACTTTGGATAACTTTGCTAGGCTTTGACGATTTGTATTTCAAGGTGTTTTCTATCATTTTTCTATTTCCATAAAATTCCTTTTGTTTTATGATTGTGCGTAACTAATTTCCTTTTGCTAGGGCGAGGCCACAAGCCTTAGCAAGAATATGTAGTTTTTTTTTTCATTTTACTTATTATATTATGCATGCAGATTTGAATTATTTAAACTATCTACTTGTCTTAATGCTTGATCACCATTAGGATATTCAGAAAAATAATTTGTTGCAATTTTGGTCGGAGGTCGGTCATTGAAATTGACGAAGGCTTCTTGTGGTTAGATTTGATGTGCAAGTTCACTTAGGATGTGCAAGTTCACTTAGGATGAATATCATGTCTGAAGGGTGGTATGGTTTTTCAAAAGGTTTCACAAAATTGAATGAGTCATACATGTTTAGATTTGATCTGAATACCACAGAGAGATTGCATGTTTGATATACGCTCTATGTTGGGGTCCAAGTAGGCACATATTAGGAAAACCTAACCTTCAAAATATGCATGTGTAAGTCATAAGTAATTGGAAAAGCTACATATGATTGTTAAGGTGACGGTGGAACCCTAGTGCTTTCACAATTTAATTTTCAAAAACCATTTTCTTTTAGTTTATCTTGTTTTGTTAATTTATTTAATTATTTCTATTAAATTTGTATTTATTATTTTAAATCACAGAGTCAACATTTTCTCAAACTTTGTTTTAAATAATGAATTAAGATTTGATTTAACATAAATTATTCATTCAATCCTTGTGGAGAACGACCTTGCTAGAGTTGACTATACTACATTTACCTTGTACTCTTGCAAGTATTTTTAAGTGTTTTTATCCCTACTTTTGCAGGTGGTATATAATCCCATCAAGAAATTGGATGCACACGCCATTCACAATAATCGAACAGAAATAAGAGTTTTCCTACACCTTGAAATGACTTAATTACCTTCAAAGATAAATGGGTTATTTCCTCCATTTTTTTATTTCTCTCTCTCTACTCTCTCTCTCTCTCTCTCTCTCTCTCTTCTCTCACTTTCTGCCTCAAGCACTATCTTTCCCGTTCTCAATGTGCACACACGGTGCACAGTCCCGACCAACACCATAAAAAATGAAGCCACCATCGATTTCATCTCATCCTCATGAGTCCAAAACACCTAGCCTTGTCATGAATCTCATCCACAATCGTTGGGATCGAAACTCAAGTAGGCCGCGAGTTTTCCGGCCATTTTCCGGCAACACGGCAAACAATCAAGGCTCTAGACCACCACCATTGGACTTGTATCGAGGGTGGAAACAAAGCCCAATCATTAACTGTTGGTGCACACACAGTGCCTGATGGGAACAAAACCCACTCTCCTTTTTCTTTTTCTCCCTCTCTCTCTCACCCTCTTTCTCTCTCTCCATGAACATTTTGGGTAAAAGGGGTCAACACCACCAAAACAAGAAAACCCATTTGTTATTGACTAAAAATAAAAAAACCCATTTGTTATTTGCTCTCTTCCTTTGAATATTTGTAGATTAGTGGGATTAAAGAAGTGAGCTTTTTCTTATTTGGGGAAAGGGAGAATAAACCCAAAAGTTGTATGAAGTAATTGTGAAACATAATTTAGTCAATTTCTCCCTCTTCTATATCATGGGATTCCTTACCTTGTTTGAATGTTGTGATGGTGTTTACTAAAAATTGGCAAAAATTGGTGTTTTGTTGGATGAATGTTTTAAGGATATGCTCATTGTATGCACACGACATGCACATGGCATACATGATATGCTCATAGATTTGAGCCAACCCAAAAACGCAGAGCTGTAACTTCACCACCATAAACAGTATATGAACACCACATGTACATCATATGTACAGTACCTACACATGATATGCATAGAACTGGAGCAACCTATTGGTATAGTGGATACAATTAAAACATAATTTCTACGTATAGAAGGTTACAATGGCAATTTAAAAAGTGTTGTTACGTGGAGCAACCACCGCTTAACTGTGCACATGGAAAACATGATATTCCTTGTCATTATTTCATGGACACGCATAACCCTTAACGTCCTCTAAGCTTTTTCTTAATTTTTTTTTTTTTTTTGCCGAGCCCAACTAGGTTGTGGTCATACTCGCTAAATTTCGGGGTCCAACAACATACATGCATTATAACTAGTGAACATTCCTGATTCTCATATTAAGTTGTAGCCATGCACACTATATGCACACCATATGCACATTATGAAATTTTTTTTCACAAATTTGTGCAGTTGAACACTTGAACCAGAAATTGTTCCATCCCAATTTTGTAGCACGTAAAAAGTGTAGTTTATGCCACAACCCATAGGCCCCAAAATGAAACGTAATCCCTAATTTAACTTCTAAGTATTAATTCATCTTACAAACAACCCATTTATTCCATAAATCATTGATGTAAAAACTTGGAACTAAACACTCTACCTTACTATGCCTGCTAAAACTTCAATCGTCAAAAAAAAAAAAGGAACTTTCCAGCCAAACAGAAAATATGGTACAAAACTTAGCTCACTCCTCTCAACTATCTCTCGCACCCTTTTGTTCGAAATCAGAGGCATGAGGTCAACCCAAAACCCAGCTCACTCTTGTCACCTTTCTTTGGACTTCCCTCTCTTTGAAATCTGAGCTCAACCCAGAGCTCACAGAGCTCTCTCGACATCTCTCTCTTTCAAATGAGAAAAATGATGTAATGGGTTGATGATTTTTAGTATTTATATGTGGGTATTTTAGTAATTTCGGTTTTGTACATGGTGTGCATGATCCATTTGTCCAATTTATATCCCAAGATTAAGAAAAAAAACCTTCTTATGTCTATTTCCCTAATTTCTTTGAGTAGCACTTAGATGTCTCAATCACTTCAAATTTGACTAATATTATACAAAAATGTTTTACAAAATAAAACTTAAAAAGTACACAGTTTGAATCACTTAAAATTAATGCAAAGTGACACTAGTCCCATGTTTACCCCAAAAAACATAAAGATCACTCACATTAAACAATTTCTATATATATATATACACGTACACGCACTATATTGCCTATGTAGCTAAGGGTTACTTTGCCCGTACCCTTATAAGATGTGAAATCTAATATTGTTTAATTTGGACATGGATCTTTCCTTCGAATCTTTCTTATTAATGTACAAAAGTGAAAGCAATATTAATCCTGAGCATCTATCGAAATTGGAAGTAGACACTTAATACGGGATATACATGACCCTATATGTACAATAAACTCATAAAAATAGTAACTGATGGATTAATACAAATGAAGCTTGTTGGAAATAAATTCATGCCATATCCGCGGGAGGTGGTCTTTAGTCGAAATCTCCAATGAATTCTAGTGAGAGGAGAACGAGGTTGATTGGAAGGCGTGATTGAATTCCTAATGGATTGCCTACAGATCTTTGGGGATGGAGGTCAAATCACTAGTGTACTTGTAAAGAAGGAGTATGTATGACTTTTCTCAGTTGGAATACATCCTTAACGAATAGCCCATGACGGGGCACATAGGAGAGAAACATCTTCACATCTACGCGTAGACGCAGAGTATATGACTGATAGTATTATTAGAATTAGAGAGATAAATACTCAGGTTAGAGTATTTATAGAGATCTTGAGAGTCCTTATTAGAAGAATAATCCCCACACTACTAGAAATTTGACTTTTCCAAAAAAAATGAGTTTGTTGGCAAAAGTCAAAATTTGTTGACAAATAGTCTTTCTTGATGAATTTTGGTATTTCATTGGCTAATGTTCAACTTTTTCTAACAAACCTTTTCATCTTTCCAAACAAATGTTTTCATCGATTCAGGACCTTTAAGCTGATAATAATATTGTTCAGGTAACAAAATGTGTTTGTAGTCATGGATATTTTTGTCGGCACAATCTTCTATCTCTTGACAAAATTGGTTTCGTTGGAAAAGACAAATATTTTATAGGATAAATTACATAATACTACTTTAACTATGGGTCGAACCATAATTTCATACCTCATGTTTTAAACATTGTAATGTCATACCTCAATTTATAAATTCGTTGCAATGTCAGACATCCGTTAATTAATCCGTTAAATTGAATGTTAAGTGATGAAGTAACAAATGCAGATCCATATTTTTCTTACGAAGACCAATAGAAAAAAAAATATTTTAAAAACTTTTTTATTTTTTTGCCAACAAAAAAAATATATAAAATAAATCAATTAAAAAATAATTAAAGAGGAGTGGGGGCCCACCCCAACAGCTCACCCTTCTTCCCCCTCCGTAATCGCTCCCTTCCTCATTTTCAAGCTGCAACAGCAGCCAAGGTGCAGCCCTTCGGCAACGACAGTGCCGCTTTGTTCAACCACCAAAAAAACCCCAAAATTGATATTCCTAGAATCCTCTTCATATCCAGTCAGAATCTCTATCTTATTCCATCAAATTCGAAGTTAACAGGCTTGAATTTCAGATTGAGGTCGTGAAAGTTCGTGGGTTTTTCGGTGGATTTCCTCAGGTTAAATTTAATTTAATACTACACATGCTTATATAACTACAGTACAATTCAATACTTTATTGATTGATAAATTTCGAATGTACATCTAGAAGCTGAATGCCCAAGCAATCTGAAACATAGGAACGATGAGAATGCATTGAAAAATGACAATCCTTCATTCAATCGAGCCATCTGCACATGTAGAAGTAGAAAGTAAGTGGAAGTATTAATATATACAAAAGCTAATAATGCACCATAGCATGCAATTGCAGGAATTTGTAAACCATGTAATCCAAACTTAATTATGCAATAACTGATACCCAAAGTCCAGTAGTACTTAGAAATAAAAGGAGCAGGAAGTATGTGAACCAGCTATGTAACTGATAACAACTAGACATGGCCGAACGTTGATCTTGCAAGAAAAAACAAAGGAATTAGAAACACTTACGTTACACAGAGAAAACTATCTTGCAAAACTAACTTACAGAGATTTTGAAAGCAACATTAAAAATGATCCAACAACACTTGAAACTATAGCATAGGAAAAAGGAAGTAGCATATGCCAATAGGGTCCCAGATCTAGGTAAAAAATAATATGCAGAAGTTTTCCTCTCCTGTATATCCAGAAATTGTTGTAAAAGAAATTTGTTAGAGCCATACCATTAAGAAGGAAGAATTCATCACTTAATTCTCACCTGTAAATGAAGTGATGCAAGGCAACAACTAAAACCAAAATCATACAGTAAAAAATGAATGATGTATTGCTGTATTTCTTGGGCACCTGCTCAGGTGTGTATACTATTATAAAAAACAAGTAAACCATATATCAAGTCTATTACCTTTTTTTTTTTTTTTTTTTTTTTTTTTTTTTTTTTTTTTTTTAGGTGTGGAGAAAGTCTTTGTGCAATTGTTATATACTATGACTCTCTCACAATAACCAGTCATGTGACCAGCACACACGGGGTTGGATGTGATAAGGCTGTTGTATACAATGTTTGCAGGTAAGATTGTTGAACTTGTGTGCGTCTATGTGTGTGTGCGTCTATGTTTAGGGGGTGGGGATGTTAGATGAGTTTGGGATGGTTACTTCTTGCCACAGGTACGAGCCATATAGAGAACAATTTGTTGGAACTAAATTCACGCACATCCGTGGACGGAGGCAAAATCTAGTCGCACTAGTCCATGATCTCCAATAAGAGGAGAGTGGGGTTGATTGAGGGTGTGGTTGAATCTGGACAAGATTGCCTACATATCTTCGGAATTGAGAATCAAACCACAGGTATAGTTCTAATGAAAGAATGTAGTGAACCACCCTTGATGAATAGCCTATGGCATGGCAGTGGGAGATGAGTTCTCAATGGACTTGTCTACGCCTAGACAGTGGTGTAAGGGTATCTGTTAGGCATAGAGAGAATATGTGTGTAGTAAAGAATATAAGACGAAGAGAGAGAAGTCGTAGGGAGAGAGATGTGCTGTTTATGGGTCTGAGAGATAGGGAGAGAAGTTTGAGAGAGAGATCTATATTGTAGTCTTGTAAAGAATAAAGTGGTCATCCTAGAGAGAGATGGATATGAGAAAGAGAGATCGAAGTCCCCCAGATAATTACCCAGGCTTGTGTATTTGGAGGGATCTTAAGAGTTCTTGTAGGGAAAGTAATCTTCTTCAAATGGAGAAACTATCAAGGAGGAAATCTACGATAAGATATCCAATCTTTCTAGAATCGTGATTATATTGCTTAATCCCGAAGATATCCTAATTTGACTTTAACTAGGGTTTCCTTTACTTGGCAGACAAGTAATATCTTTAATAGGCTTAAGCATATCCTACTGGGCTATGCTTTATGGGTTTCGGGCATTCTGATCATTCTCTCCACGTGTCATGGGACAATTAAATCATGGTCCCGCACAATTGATTAGCTATTCAGGGATTTGGTACAAAACAAAACAAAATGAAACTATAACACATAATGACTTGAAAATGAATCATGTACCAAGTGATTGGTGACTGGTGGTTGCCAAAAGCAACGAGAAAAATATTCTGGAGAACAATAAAGGTTGTGGCAACCATTTGCATCGACATATCTATTCTCGATCTCCCAAAGCGGAATGTTCAACAACTTGCAATGGAACAATTGGACCATATATGAAAATTTTCATGAAAGTTATAGCCCAAATGTAGAGATATCTTTTACTAGAATATTAGTTTCTTGAAATATTGGAACTTTAAAAGCAATGAAAACCAGAGATAAAGTAATGGGAAAATGACCAATTTCGCATAGCGGTCATGCGGTTCCCGATTCTAGGATCTCGGGAAGAGTACTGTCATGGAACACTGTTCTAGGTTCCCGATTGCAGACCCTAAATGGGTAGAAGTGAAGGAAGTTAATAAAGGCATTTACTTCCTCAAACCCAAATTTTTTTTGGCTTCAGCAAAAAAGAAATGAAAGCTGTCTAGTGGCATCTCTTCAACATTGTTAGATTCCTCTTCTTAAACACGCTACCAATAATAGAAATGGCACCCGAGAACCCTAAAGATAAGGAGGAAATCCCGCTACAAAAGAGAAAGAGATGTCTTGCTGCTCTGATGACTATAAACCCAGAGACCCTTGCCCTGCTGCTTCTCATTAGTGGGCCTTAATCTCATCCCTTTCCACTCTAAGAACCAATGCCACAACCACTAGCAGAATTCAAACTTGAACTAATATTTTTGCAACAACAGGCAGTTCCTATGCCACGTTCTGGTGAAGCTGAAACATTAAACCTTTTCCTTCTATAATTTTGATTACTTCAACAACAAGGAGTCTACCTGAGTCGGTAAAGGTACCTTCCAAGGTTGGCACCTTTTTGCCGTCAGCTTTGACCACACCTGAAAGGGGAGTGCAACCTCCGCTTGTGATCATACCTTCAATAAATATTTTACCCTCTTAGCAAATGCCAACAGTCTCCGGAACGTTGACTTTGCTCGGACTCTTCTTGGCCCTTTAATTGCCCACGCAGACTACAATGAAGTTCGCACAACTTTGGAAGATACCATGACGTGGTGTCATGCAAGTCGATATGAGATAATTCTTCATTCTATTCTTACATAATGATTTTAGTAACTTTTGTCATTCTCTCTTCTTTACTTGTGTTGGTCAGGCATGTATGTATGGACATAGTCAGCACTCTTCTACTAGATGGAGCATATCTGTCTTCTCGAGAGGTCATCTTCAGAAGAATAAGAAGCTAGGTCGTGATTCGAGCAACAATTGCAAGCTCAATCAGCGGAGCTCAAGAGGATGCATGCGGAGCAACAAGCCATGAGGGAGGCTCATGAGAAAAGAGGTAGAGAAATACATTAATGCGGCTACCTTTCAGAAGATTAAGGCAAAGGAACATGAGGCATATCTTGTCAAGGTGCCGAAAGAGTTGAGGCTAAAGTGCCAAGCCAAAGCTGAGACAGAACAAACCCTGGTATGCCTAGAAACTAAATCAGAGCGAATGCTATCTTTGTAGCGGAATGCTTAGATAATGGAATGGATTGGCCTTTAATCAGAAGTATAAAAACCTCACCAAGTGATCGAGTAAAAACTATCATGCTTGCATCATAAATCTTTAATAGCTCACGGATGTACATAGTCGAAATTAACAGGCCTGCACACTTCCCATAAGAAGGCATTCAAGGAGAAGTACATAGAAAAGCATAACTTCGGATATCTCTTAAGTTATGCACTACGAGATCACCTGCGACATCTTCAATTTGGAAAAGGAACAAGAAGAAAACTGTAATTCTACTGATGATCCACCAGCTGACACACTTGTAAATCCTTCAAATTTTAACAAAGGGAAGGCCGTCGTCGGAGGAGATTGTTGATAATCATGTTTGTACTAGTATGACTCCTGCCAGGATAGGGGCATGTTCCTTCTAGATATTCTTGCCCCAGTGGTATTTGGGAATTTGTTCTTTTGTTGCCCAACCTTTTGGCTAGGTAGTTCTTACCTAAGCGATTAAATGTTTAAAACTTTCCATCCTTTGCTTCTATGTTGATAATATAGTTTAATTCGACAATCTTTTCAAAGTAAACTAACTTCAAAGTAATGAGTCACAAAGCGGGGCACGAGTAAGCTTGTGGGCTTGGGACAGAGCTCAAAAAGTTCCTTGGTAATGTTGATTCAAGAAACATTACCTCCAAAACTTAGTGCCCATAAAGGTTCCCATTGCGATATCCGGAGTACCACCTTACCCTAATACTAGGCATTAAACCAATGTAAAATCTTTTGCTCTGCACTTGCCTTAGTGCATTGATCGGTCAGTGCATCGATCTGATTAAGGATGGGAATGTGACTTTTTGCGTTTGGAATGGCCTCCAGTCTTGGTCTTGTTGTCTTCTATCCTTAATGCCAATGTTTTGAGGTTAAGGGTGTTGAAATGAGGAACGCGATACTTAAGAAGATTTCTTCTTTAGTTCAAATTGCATGTTCACCCCAAGTGAATCTTAAACTAAAGTTCTTTGAGCACTTGGTCGCTTGTATATGGGTCGGAAACATCTTTGGAATCCTTTAATCAGACCTTATCTGTCAAACCTGAGAGTTCCAACTGGATTACCTTGGTTGACTTGGCCAAAGCATTTTGTGTGTCGGATCTCTATTGGAATAAAATTCCTCTTCAAGATTGCCTAGTCTAGATGCCCCATTTCAAACTTGCTAGGCACATGATGTCGCATACTTGGCTTAGTATGTTGGTCTGAGATAGAAGTAGTTGTATTGAGGGTCCCAGACCGCCATTTTAATGTTATAAACCACAACCATTCTGGTTATATAATCTTTTCAAAGGCTAGATGGTGCACTGGACTTCTAGGTTAGGGCGCCATGTAATTATGCCTGTAGCTTGCTAATCGCAACCACACTTATTACGGCTCCTAAGCTAGTAATCGAACAATATGAAATGGACTAAAAAAGATTCATCTGAAAGTGTTACTTTGAATTTTTAGACTTGCAATCATGCGAAGTTTAAAGTTTATGTTTTGCTTAAATGGTTGGTGTGTTCCCTGCATCATTGAGATAAACAAACTTCAAAATTTCTTTATTGCTAAAAGGAATGGGGTTGTTTGATAAAGGGGTATGATTGAATCTAAAGAGGACTACTTACATATCTCCGAGAAGGAGAATCAAATCACTAGTGTGGTTATAAGCAAAGATGATATAATATAAGTACTACATCAGGGATCATCTTTTATAAACAGCCTATGACAAGGCATTAAGGATATAAGTTCTCCATGAACTTGTCTTCATGCAGACAACGACATTGCAGTTGATTATGGATAGATAGCCTATATATCCAGAAAAAGGAATCAAATTGCGTTTAATTGTTTGTCTAAGTGACCTGGTGGGGTCTATGATGAGTCTTCATCTTTCAGCTTCTTTGCTTCCTCTGATATTTCCCCTCTTGTAAATTTGATTGAAGCTGGATAACGAGGCATCTAGTGATTGATTGAGGAGACAGTTCCCATGATGTGCAACCAGTTCTGGCCGAGAAAGGCATTGTAAGGAGTTAGGTATGCCATAATATGGAGGGTTACTGGTGGTCATATGGTTTTACCTAAATTGTCAATTTTATTGTTCCTAGGGTTTGCACAGGGGACCCGTTGAGGGTTTGGAGGGTAGCTCTTCATTTTTTGACATTGTCAAGAATAACATTCTTTTAGATGCACCTTCAAAGAGGATACTTACCTCAGATCCATTATCTATTAAGACTCGGCCAATATAGCATTAGATGTCTGCAGCTTGACGACAAGAGCGACGTTGCAGGAGGAGCAAACAACTTTATAATTCTAGTTGGAGAACATTAAGGTGTTCGAGTCGATAGGTAGCAGTTTGCTGATTGGAGCCATCATTCGTGGCTTCCTACCTGCTGCATTTTTTTCTTTCGCGTTTTTCTAAGTGCCCATGTTTTCCGCCTATGCAGTTGATTCCAGAGAATGGTCATTTTCCTAAGTGTCCAATCGGAAAAAAAGTTCTTAGCTTTTCGAGGCTTCATGCATCATGCTTTAAGAGTGGGCATTAGGTTGTGCGTCTGGGTTCAGATTAACGATTTTTGTTAGAGTGAGCAGGCATTGTCTGGACAATAGACTATTTAAAACAGCGGACAGTCTATTCAACTGCTTTCACTCCTATCTTAAGTTTAGTGAATCTCGCTTGCTCTCTGTCTTGAAAACTTCTTTGAATGTCATTTACAATGTACATATCTTTAACATGCTTTCTCATACTTCATTAAGAAGAAAGCCTCATCATCAAATAGGGCGATAACGTATTTGCAAGGCGATCACTTGGGGAAGCTTTGCCATAGGGGTAGAGTGATCTGGTTGAGAAGAATATGAGTCACTCTCAATGAAAGCAGCAAAATTTGGAACCAAATTCGTGCACCGCCATGGATGATGGAGGCACATATTCGGGTAACTTGTAAAATAGTAAATAACCGTGAGTAAGCCTAAGACTGGGGTGAGGGGTGTGTGCTGGCAAAGAGTTATCCGCAGTCAAGTTAATAAGCAAATATAAGACTGAAGCAGTGGGCAAGAGAATTAGAGTGCAATGAATATATTACCAGAGATGAACCCTAGACGAGGGTATTTATACTAGTAGGGATAGAGACGTTTTTCGGATAAAATCCTCGTTTTAAGCCGAGAGAATCCTAGAAGATATCTAGAAGTAGATATTGTATCATCTTAGGAGTCGTGATCACTTACGGCACACACCATTTCCTACATTGTAGGAACTCCAAGACTTATAGAGGAACAATTCCTGGACTGTTGAGTCCATGACTAGACTTCTAAGGTAACTGTATTCCGATTAGCCTTACTTCGACCCAAGAAAATCATGGTCCCACACATTTTAATCTTAATGAAAACTATTTGGTCTTATCACAACTATTGGTCCATGTGATTGATTTATATGCATATGATACTCCCATTATTTATGTAAAATGATTTTTCAAGTAAGAATATATTGTACTATTAATGAGAGCTTTGCATTCTTTGATGGAATATATAGTTGCCTTAGGGCCAACCTTCGATTTGACCCAGCAATAGCCTAGTGTTGGATCTCGGTCTAGGGATGATGATTGATTCTAGTTATGCGTTTAATCACATTAAGGCGTGTTTCCCTTTTGGGCGTTGGACCCAACTACTCCAATTTGCATGCATATCAAATAAAACAAAAAATGAGTACTTTAAAGTAAAGAAGAGCTTATACTCTTTTACAACACATTTATCAAATCAAAATACAAACATAATCTAATATAATTTTCCATGGTTGAAACAAATTTGAGAGATGGCCAATCACATAGCTCAATTATCATAGACAGGTTCACGATCACCATTTCTTTAATTAATCAAGCACTTTAATTCATTAAACTAGAATGCAACAATGTTATTTGGTTTTTGGATCCATAGAATAAATTTAAATGGAACTAAATGACATTGAAATCTAATTCTCATTTAAAAAGGGAAAACTATTTTGTCATCTAGCTAATTTGGCCAAAATGTAATAAACTCAACTTTTGGGCTATTATGCAAAACATAAACTTTTTGGGGTTACTTTGTAAAAATACAAGAGTCCACAACTTCATGTAATTATTACTAGAACCCAAAAGTTTCAATAATTACAAAAACTTCATTAAAGGAACAAAACAATTTGTCCTTTAGGGATTTTGGGCCTTTATGCAAAAACAAATTTTTTTGGGTCAAAATGCAAATACACAAAAGTATCAAAACTTTATGTAATTGCAAGAAAGCCCCAAAATCACCCCCTTTGTTGTAAAGACAGTGAGAAGGAGTGAATTTTCAAAAAAAAATCGAAGTGTTGAGAAAAAAGAAAGGACCGTGTGATGATTAGAAAAGTACCAATCCAATCGCATAAACCATATAAAGCAATTTTGCATAAAAACTTTCCAGCTTTTTGTTCTTGCTATGAGCATGAATAACACAACAAGAACAATGAAGAACATTCATGAAAACCCATAAGAGCTCCATAAGCATTTTTCACCTAGAGACACCCAAAACTTTCTCAAACTAAAGGGAAATAACGTATTCACATATTAGGGTACTTAGGGGTTCCTAATGTCACTTTAAAACACTTTTAACTAGACAAACATGAGCCCAAAAAATCCACCCATGGATTTGGTCTAATTTCCCCAAACAAAAGCCACCAAATTTTAGCTCCAAATTTCATGCTTAAATGAACTACATCTACAACTTTTAAGATGACAATTTTTTCAAACAAAATTTACCATCAAAGAAGCAATAACAAAGCTTGTAACCACTACAACGTTCAAATCATAAGCTATGAACAACAAAACCCAAAAGGGTTCACCAACTACTAGACCTAGGCTCTTGATGGTGGGGTTTGAATGAAATTATTGAGAAACTAAGTTCATAAGCAACATAATACATGCATTTAACAATTAAATGGTGGAAGCATGCTTGTATGCATTCTAAAACAAAAATTAAACCATGATATTCAAAGACTAGTAGTGGTGGTGAACCAATACTCAAACTCTAATCACAAAAGAGTAGAGAAACATTATAACTTTGAAGTTCCTCTTTGGAAGAGCAAAGGCTAGTCACCCATGAGAGGGCCTTCATTCCTCTCCTTGAGTTGAACTCCATGGGCATCATCTTCATGTAGTTGCCTCCTTGGATTCTTGGATTACAATGCTTGGAAGATTCTCCAAAAGCCCCCAAAGTTGAGAGCCTCTAACTTCCGACACCGAGGATGATTATGGATGAAGATAAGTGACGTAGGAGAAAGAAGATTGCTAGCTAAATCTTTCCTATGTGGCCACCTCATAGAGAGAAAGAAAGAGCAAGTGTTATCTTTCCTCAAAGAAAACCCTCAATAAGGGTAAAGTTATAAAGATGCTTTTATACCTCATTCTTTATAAGTGGCAAACTTGTAATAAATGCACACTCCTCCCTATGGCTGGGCACAATTAGTTTGGTTAGGGTAATTTCTCATTTTTTTTTAGTTGTTACACAACTTAAACCTTATGTGCCTTGTGGACCAAAACCCCTTTGGGTCCCAAAACCCGAAACTAACTTAAGGCCTAAAACGAACCCTTCATCTTTGATTAATTAACTTTTAATTAATCTTTGCCATATACAATTAAACTATTTAATGGTCTTTACTCATCTTCATTATATCCTTTAATCATTACCTTACACGGTGTGCGATCCATTAAGTTCCTTTTAGCGAGACAGTGGGTAATTACAACTCTTACTAATCGATTGTAAATTGAATCTTACTTTCAAT
Source organism: Pyrus x bretschneideri (assembly GCF_019419815.1). Taxonomy (NCBI): domain Eukaryota; kingdom Viridiplantae; phylum Streptophyta; class Magnoliopsida; order Rosales; family Rosaceae; genus Pyrus; species Pyrus x bretschneideri. Next base: position 1,456,385 of record NW_025999808.1, on the reverse strand, counting down.
TCTCCCTTTTATAATTATACAACTTTAGGGCTTCCACAAATCATGAGTGACACCTAGAAGCATGTCATGACTACCTAAGCTGATTAGAAGAGGCTGGAAAACTATTCAGTATTGAACAAATGCAATACGATCTTTCTCTAACTCAATTCTCTTGAACACATTGTTTGATTTGGTAGTTTATTCATGTCTACTATCAAATGTGATTCTCTTATATGATTACTGATGTGATTTTTAGTACTTGCACAGATATCGTTAAAATCACTTAAAATACTTGCAAGAGTACAATGTATTAAAATACTTGCAAGAGTACAATGGAATCGTAGTATAATCGCTCATGCATGGTCGTTCTCCACAAAGATTGTTTGACAAATTTGTAATTAAAATAATTCTTAATTAATTATTTAACAAAGATTTGAGATTTTGAATTTTAAAAGATTAAAATAACAATAAAAGGAATCTGGAAAATTGGGAAAAATAGCATCAAAGAAAGAAAAACGTTTTTAAGAGTATAACAATTATGGGAAAGACTAGAGTTTAGCCATCACCATTAACAATGCTATGCAATTTTACCAATTACTTATGAATTTCCACATACATCCTTTGAAGGTTAGGTTTTCCTAGTACATATTTTTCTTGTGATGTTCAAGTGAAAATGTGTATCTAACATGCAACCCGTTTATTATGTTCAGATCAAATATAAACATGCAAGACTCATTAGGTTTTGTGAAAACCCTTTAAAAAACCATGCAACCCTTAAGAGCGTGATGTTCGCCATAAGTGAACTTACAATTACTAAGCACAATAAGCCCTCCTCAATTTTAGGGTGATCTTCCACCAGAAATTGCATCAAATTACTTGTCTAATTACCCTAATGGTGGCCAATCACTAAGTCAATCAGATAGTTTAAACACGGTAATTAATAATTCAAAGCAAGCATGCATCCCTTCATAAGAAAATTAATAAAATCGCATATTCATGCTAAAGCTCATGGCCTTACCCTAGCAAAAAGAATTAGTTACGCATACTCATATTAAAAACCAAAGAAAATATCATTAAGTAAAAAAAGGATTGAAAACACCTTGTAGGTAAAAACTCTGAAATTCACCATAGCTTTGTTAAGTCTCTCAATGTTGCATAGAGAACTCTGATGGCTAAATAGCCTTATTTATACTACTACAAATTGAAATCATTCCTAGAAAAGGTCTTTTAAAAGAGAAATTTGTAGCAATGGTCCCTTAACTTTAGCCCAATTGGAGCAATGGTCCCTCAACTAAAAATCCATGAACATTGGTTCCTTAACTCATCAAAACGTCCAGCTGTGGTCATTTTCGTCAACTCCACCAAAATTTCGTCAAAATGACTCATGATCGAATGATCATTTCTACAATTGGGTTAAAGTTAAGGGACCATTGCTCTAATTGGGTTAAAGTTGAGGGACTTCCTAAATCTCATTCATACTCTGGCCAGAGATTCTTAATCATATCATAGAGTATTCTCCCTCAATGGTTTAAAAGTTAGAGATCCTTTGTTGTGCATTCACATGCCTCCATGGTTAAGTAGCTTAACCCCCACTATGCCGTGGACAACCTCTAATGGACTTTGTTTGACACAATCATAGACTATGGACCTAACCATAAGACAACTATAATACCTCAAGTCAAAAAACTATTTTGCATTATCCTAACCATGAGTCCTTATGTGACATGAGCATGAGAACTCGTCGTTGATCTTATTCAGTAGACTCATTCTCTATTGAGCACCTACATAGTTGTCTTGGTGTCAATCACAACAATGTCTCAAGACCTCACTCTCATGGAGAAAAGACATAGCGTGTACTGATCTATACTGATCATCAATGCCAAATTGATAATCTTATGATCAGAAAAGAGAATGGTCTCATGAATCTAACTTCTTTGGTTCACATTCTCCTAATTCATATTCCTTGGACTTATCGCTTAAGCGTATAACATTCAATGAGACGACTTTAAACAATAATCTTTTTCTTTATATTAAACAAGTTTAGTTTAATATGTGACATGTCCATAAAGCATCATCTGATGATTGACTTTAGGGCATATTTCCAACTAGGTTCAGCTACCTAATAAAGTAGTCATGTGAATGTACAACAAGGGATCTCTAACCTTTCATGGTGGATGATAGGAGCATATTCATGCAACTTAAATGGCTTGTTCTCGTGCTTTACGTTATGTTTCTTTAGTTATTTTAGTACTTTAAGCTATTTTCGTGTGTTTGTAGGTCCAAAGGGCTAAAGGAGCAAAAAGATGCATTTTGGAGACTTTTGGAGCACTTTTGGGCTAAGGATGGATAGCTTATGCTTGGAGCCAAAGTGTTGGACGAAATTGAAGACCTAATTGAAGACCAAAGTGTTGGAACCTTGTTCCCTTTAGTTTTAGGACATTTAAACCTTTCCTATATCCTTAGCCGTGCATAACATTCCAACATTCCACTCCTTCATTTCAACCACACTCCCACATATCATTACTTATCATCACCACTTATCACTTATCATAATCACATATCATACACTTATCATCACCACTTATCACCTAACACAAAACCTTGCAGCCACATCCATTCCACTTCATTGCACATGCATCTTCATAAATCAGCACATACTCTCACCATTGCCGTGGCCTACCCTCCCTTTTTGTTGTTTTTCACATTCATCAACACATGCATTCACATGTTTTCACAACCTAATCCACATGCAAATTCATCCATCATTCTCCCATAAACCATCAGCACATGCCCTCACCATTGCCGTGCATACCCTCACTCTTTAATCATTTCCAACCCACATGCACCCATAATCATTCACATAAATCAGCCACATGCATTCACTCTTCATAATTCAACCACTATGCCGTGCATACCCTCACTCTCTAATTATTTCAGCACATGCATTCACCCTTTAATCTATTGCAGCCACCATCAACAAAGAACCATTCATTAACCATTTACTCTTTAATCATTCAAACACATGCACCCATCACCCAACACTCTCCTTTGCCGTGCACATCACTTCATTCCAGCAATCAAAACAATCTTTGCCGTGCTTCCCCATTCATTCCAGCCAAATACACACCTTTCCAACCTAGCATTCATCATCATTCCACACCTCCATGGCAGCCACCAACCAACCTAGCTGTCATGTTTCCCCTTTCATCACTCCCTCACATTCTTTAATTCAGCCAACACATGCTTACACATGCATTTTCAGAACCAAAGAATCCTTGCCGTGCACATTCACATTCATTTCCAGGTTGTCCCCTTGCATTGCAGCCACATATTCATTGCACATGCATTTCCAACCCACATGCATCCTTTAATCATTCAAACATGCAGCCACATTCCCTCCTAGCTGTCATGTTCCCCCCATTTCACCTATAAATAAGCATCCATTACACCTCAATTCATATTCATTATTCCATTCACAACACTTCACACCATCACAAACTGCCCTTGGTGCCGTGGCCTTGAGGCACCATTCCCTACTAATCCAAACACCGCCCCTTCCATTTTCACCACTCCCCAAACCATTCACACCATCAAACTATCCTTAGACCTTGTGCTACAACGAAGAGGAAGATAAGAGGGCCTAAACGTTCATACAATTCAAGTTTGAGTTGTTGGAATGTTTAGGTGTTTCTTTGATTTCAATGTTTAATTTCAATTCTCTTTGTTTTGTACGTATGAGGAACTAAACCCCCTTTAGCTAGGGGGTGATTCGAAATATATGTTTATGCTTGCATTATGATTTGATTACCTCTAATTGCGTTTCATAAGTTGTGAATTCAATTTGTTTAACTATTTGATAGATAACTTATTTATGTATGTTTATTGAGAATGCGCGCTTAATTTTCATGCATGAATATGACGCTAGAATATAAGTGAGTTTCACCTAATCGTTACAAACTTATATTCACAAGTAGTGGAGGTTGCTTATAAACAATCGCGTTAAATGAATTCTTGGCAAGAGTTTCATGCAGTTCATAGTAACGAATGCTTCGTCAATGCTTATGTTTTTCAAAGAACGTAATGATTCTTGCTTGTATCTCTATTATGCAGTTCATATAGGGAACTTGTGGGGAATGTTTTGGGTTGTCGTATGCAATCATCCAATTCAATAACGTTAGGAAAATGTGAGGGTTAATTAGTGCAATTCACGGTTAACTTGGGGTGTTGAGAATTAATGGTTTATTGAAATGCAATTGGAAATCGTTTTATTATGCAAGTGTAACATGTATGGAGATGAACCCCTTAGCTAGCCTTCATTCCATTCAATTCTATCACACATTCACATTTACATTTTGCTTTAATTTACAATCTGTACATTTAGTTTAATTTCGTAAAAATCTAAATCCCCCTTTACTTTATTGTCCAATTTAGTTAGAAAGTATCTTAGTTTGTGTTTTTAAGACTTTTGATTAAATTTATTTCCCAATTTCGTCCAAATTCACCAAAGTGCTCAAAACTGCCCAGAAAGTGTTTTTAAGGCAGTTTTGAGTGTTTTGGGTAATGTTTGAGTCTTTTGGTTTGTTTTAGTGTTTTAAGCGTTTAGCTTCGCATTCCTTGAGTTTAGTTTAGTGTTTTAAACTTTATTTTACGTTTTTGAGTCATTTTCCAAGTGATTTGCAATCCCTCCTAATCCCCGGTTAAGAACGATCCCTACTTATACTTATACTACAATTGACAAAAAGAGGGTTTAATTTGTGTGCGTATAAATCCCGCATCAGTGGAAGAAGAATACTCAAAGATATGATTCAGAAGTCTTTGGCCAAATAAGCGTATGAATATGACTTAGGAAATATGTTCCAAATCATATTCAAAAGTATCGTATTGGATAGTGGATATGAAACAAACTATCAACCTAACAATGTGGCTAAGAGGATTGAACTAGAGAATGACCGTATTCCATTGTGGTTGTAACTAAATAGGTTCTCCAACCACTTCTACTTAACTTGGGTAGCTATGACATACTGCTATGTGTCACTCATAGTTTGTAGAAGCCCTGAAGAATAGCAAACACTAATCTTCTTTATAGGGAGAATTGAAAGTAAGTTTCAATTCACATCCATTAGTAAGAGTTACAATCACTCACTTTCTTGCTAATTGGAAGCTAATGGATCATACACTGTGTAAGGATGAGTCTAAAGAAATATAAATGAGATGGATATAAACAATTAAATAGTTTAAGAGAGTATGGTTAAGATTAATTACTTAGTTAATTAATTATACGAAAGGTTCGTATTGGGCTTTAAAATAGTTTCTAGCATGACGACTAAAACAAAATGGGATTTAGTCCACTTAACTAGAGAGAGGTTGGCCATGAGAAGGTAGAGACATAATTTCACTTATGCCACTAACTTGTGAGTTGGTATAAAAGTGACTTTATAGCCAAAACTTCATTAAGGTTGTTTGAGAAGAAAAACTTGGAGGCACATTCTCTCATCCTTCTTTCTAGTGGTTGGCCAACTAAGGGGGATTTACTAGCATCAAATCCTTCCTTAGTTCATCCCTTTCATCTTTTCATATGTCACTTTTGGTGTGGAGACTTAGAGGCACCATCCTTTTGGTGCTTGGAGAATCCTTTCATCAAATCCTCAAGAAGCAAAGGAGCAAGGAAGTAGCAAAATTCTAAGGATGCAAGGAGCCAAATCCATGGAGCTTATGAAGAGGAATGAAGGCCATCACATGGGTTATAACCTTATGAAAATAGGAATGAGCTTCAAGGGTATGAAAACTCAATCTTTCTTCTTCTTTTTATGGAAAGAGTCCTTGTCACCATCCACTAGGCCTTGAATTTTATAAGATTTAGATTTATTTTGAGTTCATGCTTTACTTTAATTGTTAATATATGCATGTATTGCTCAAATAATATCTACATTGACAATATTTTTCCTTCAGTACATCATTTAGAAAGATGGAAGATTTGAAATCTTCATTTTCCCACCGATGCGCAGTTTTTATGGGAATGCAACTTCGTTTTGGTTGTTGCGTAAAGAACCTGAAGGATTGATATGTAGAAAAATCTTAACACTTAATACAACATTCTTCAGCATCTTAGCTTTCCTTTCCAACTATCCATGCATTGACATTCATTAGGAAGTCAACTTTTCATTAAAAATCATTTGAGTGAGCATAATGGGTTCTAGGGCACGAACACTTTCCCCCTCAGCTTTGCGAGCACTTGTCCCAATCGGAGTATTGATGAACCTGAACTAAGCATTTTAGTTGGAGGTTATTTATTGAGAAGTATGGGATATGTAAGGGCTTGTTATTAAATTTTGTGCATAAGAAGATCATGTTGAAGAAAACATAAATATCTAGTTGAATAACTGAAGAACTTGCTCATCTGGGCATTGGACCCAAGTCTCAGTGTTCATAAACCATACTACAAAAAACAAAAATTATTTATGGCAAAAGATAGGAATTAAACACTTAACTCTAATTGGCAGAATGCTATACGGGGATGGAAAGCCTTTGCTTCGTTCCTTAGAGCAATAATCAAAGTTATGTTGGATTTTTCAACTTTCGTCGTTGCCCATGGTAGAGGTCTTTGGTTGGGGGAATATGAGTTCACTTTCAATAAAACACCAACTATTAGAACCAAAAGCTCGCACAACCACATATAGGTGCACAATTTAGTTGAAATTACCAATGAACTTCGTCGATGTGATAACGTCGATTAAGGGGTGTGATTGAATCCTGATCGGACTACCTACATATCTTCAGGGATAGAGAATCAAATCACTAGTGTAGCTCTAGAAAAGGAGTGGTGTGATGTGTGTTGCAACATGAACTATCCTTGACCCATAGCCTATGATGGGGTGTGCAGGAGATGCTTCTCCATGAGAGACTTAGAGAGATAAATACCCAAGCTAGGGTATTTATAAAGATCTTGAGAGAGTAATTCTCATTAAATAGAGAGACTATTTAAGAGGAATTGAGTTAAGATATCCAATCCTCCTAGGATTATGATCACATTGCATGACCCCGAAGATATCCTAATTTGACATGAATTAGGGTTTCCGTACTTGGAAAACAAGTAATATCTTTAATGGACTTACACCTAATAGAGTCATGTCAGACTACCATGGCCTATGGTAGTCTGATACATAATACCTATATATAGCTTTGGTCTCACTCTGAGATCTTTTCGATCATACAAAACACCCTAAGTGCCATTTGTCATGGGCCTAAAAAATTGTGGTCCCACAACTTTCTTTTCACAAGGGAGTTAGTAAAAATAAAAACACCGTGACTTATCCAATTTGCATTAAAAACAATTATTCAAACAAAGTAAATGACGCAAATAACTTAAAATGAGAACGGTTCTTACTTTAGTCTACACCAATACGAATGCATACAACCAACTTTTAGTGAGATAAATTCTTTAATTGATGCGGCAATGCACACATCATTTGCCCATCAGATGGCACACAAATACTGTACGAAAAGGTAATCTCTCTAGCATTTTCCTAATAATTAACCTAAATCCTTGCGTACTTGAAAATCCCACATACGATTATCAATGCCTAAACACTTCAGACGGTACACACACTTATTTGAGGGGCACATTTGTAAGTTTGCATTGTATGTCAATGATCTCAACTATCCAGTTTTAGGTCTTCTTTCAAGTTGATCAATGCAAAAAATCATTCAACTATAGAACTATTAAACCAGTCAATTAATTGATTATCCTTTTAGCTTTTTCTTGAGACACCATGTTTGTATATTTTCTCCTCTACAATGAAATGTAATAGTATGTTTGGATCTCTCGATTCTTTATAAATGACATTTGAAAGATGAATTGAACAACTTGAATTATTAAATTTTAAAATTTCACTGGAGCGCTTCTCAAAGACCATGGTGGAGGCCCTAAATATGGTGTCATACTAGAGATGCTCTTAGTTATTGGCTGACTTGCGTGGACAAGAGAAGTATAGCTAGATTGTGGGGGATATTTGGTGAATCACTAGTAGGAAAAACTATTTGCGCGACAGATGTTTGGGCGACAAAGCAAAATTCGTCACGCAAAGTCCAGTCAGTTTTTGAGTTAGAGCATTCAATGCATGTAAATCAGAGGAATCAGTACTTTATTAAGTGCAGATGTTTGCATGACAAAAGGCTTCATTGCTCAAAGTCCCTAACCTTCTTATAAATATGCGCTTCCACTCTCCTTATTCTTCACAATTTTGTTTGTGCTTGAATAGAGGATAAAAATCGGGAGCAGAGCATGCCCCTCGGGCCCTATGATATGAGACAATATGTGGTCATGTGATTGGTGTATCAATGCAGAATAATTGTCCTACTACTGAGTGGCGTTCTTGGAAATATGTGCCCAAGAATTTGAAGAAGGCGGTGATGGATCAATTATTAGTAAGTGTGACAAATGTTGAAAATAATTAAATTTGCGAATTTTTTTAATTATATGTTGTAATTAATTATTTGCATGTATGTGTAACAGTGTAACTATACTCTTGATGATACGAATGAAGAGTTGATGAAGTTGATGGAGGAGGCGTTGAATGGGGGTTACAGGCAGTGGCCTTATGACGTGGAGCGGAATGGAGGACTAGCGAAACAGTAGTTTTAAATTTATGTTTTTTAGGACAATATTTAATTTTAAGGTTTTTTGATAGGTTATATATTTGGACTTAATTAGGCTTTAATTCATATTTCGTTGTTTAAATAATTGAATGGATTTTAATTCAATTTATTATTTAAGTTTTTAATTATTTTTAGAATAAATATTATAATTGAATATTTGTTTGTAATTATGAAGTTTACGTAAATATAGATACTAAAGATATATGTTTACATAAACCTTATAATTACAATCAATTATGTTCGTCGCTAAAAATTTTGCGCAACAAAAGACTTACTTTTCGTCGTCCAAAAGGCGCAAAAACGTGGTTAACTTTACCGCTGTATTTTGAATATATATGTTTTGCGCGACAAAACAGTGGTCGTGTATGGTGGTAAAACCTTGCGCGACAAAGGCTTCATTTCTCAAAGGTCATTCAGTTTTTGAGTCAGAGCATTCAGTACATGCGAATCGGCAGAATGACATTTTCCCACGAAAACCTTGCGTGGCACAGGCTTCGTCACGCAAAGTCTATTCAGTTTTTTGAGTTAGAGCATTCAGTGCATGTGAATCAGAGGAGTTAATACTGTATTTAGTGCAGATGTTTGCACAACAAAGGCTTTGTCGTGCTAAGTCCCTAACCTTCCTATAAATATGCACTTCTACTCTCCTTATTCTTCACAATTCGTTTCGAAAATGCTTTACGATCTTGCAGATTATAATCAATTTGTTCTTTGATTGTTGGTACAATGGCCGACTGTGGTGCACGTTCGTCAAAGACAATGGATGGCGAAGGTTCCGGAAAAGTTTTGTGTTATACATTTTTCATTTTGTATAAAGTTTTTATTTAGCTTCAGTATTATGAATATATATTTTGTTGATAGAAAAGAAGAAAAGTGATGCGGTACGAGTCCGACATACTTATGGTGGGAGCCGTTACCGAATCACTGCTAACGAATTAATAGGGGTTGTGAAGTCAGATATGTGCGTTAGCTTTTGGTCCGACATTGGAGTATTGGTGTGTGACAAATGTGATGCGAATTAGGAGTCTTGGAGAGCCATCCCCAAGGAGCTAAAGATGCATTTGATTGATGAGTTAGTTGTATGTATTAAGTTATTAGTTAAATAATAATTATGTTTGTTAAATTGAATATCATAGTGAGATTTTAATTTATTAATTTTTGCATGACAGCCTCATTGGGACATTGAAAAAAGTAACCTAAATCTGATGAAGGCTATCGACAACATCTTCAAGTCTCGTTTTCAAGTGCAGAAGTTTGATAATCTACGTGCAGCAGAACTACAGCGAGAACTAGAACTACCAATGGAGGAGTAGAATCATATTTTTTTTATTTTAATTTTATTTCTTATTTAATAATGAGATTTGAATTAGAAGTTTTTTTTATTTTTTAATTTTTTTTATTATGAACGGTTTATGACACACCCCGACCCGGAATGTCCACTAGGACCCCAAATCGAGCTGTGTTGGCCGACACCTGGAAGGTGATGAAGCCATAAAGTGTGATAGTGTATAAAATGTGAATAAATTTGAAACTAAAAGTGTCCAAATACCAGAGTGCGCTACGAGTGGGAGCAAACCCATTTCACACGCGATGTCAGAGCATAAGTAAAGTACAGTAGTGTGGGTAAAAATCATACCCTTAAAAGTAGCCACCAATACTAAGATTAGCCATATATCCTCGTTGATACGAACTCAGCAGTTAAAACCTGAAGGGGTACAAAATAGAAAGTGTGAGTAAGCAGTAAAACCAAGCTTCCCAAAACTATTACCTTTCTATCAGTAATAACCCCTCACTATAATTCCCTTATTATTTTCTATAGGACAGTACAACACACACACACACACACACACATATATATATATATATATATATACATATATATATATATATATATATATATATATATATATATATCTACCTATGCTCAAAAATGGCCAAAACCACGAGTATGCCATGTCCATAGACTCTACAATGCATTAACAAGTAGGCACAATGCATTAACAAGAAGGCCAAATGAACTTAATCAATATAAAATGACACATCAGCCGAAATCACCTAACGTGACTCGTATGACTGTACTTATATCTCATCAATCATCCCTGCACACGAGTCGGAACCACCTCTAGTGGTCTGTACGATAGGACTGGGTGTAAATAAGTACGCTCAAGTGGTACGATCGCATGAAGACTGTGCGAATAATCGCGGGTCACCTACGAGTCGGAACCACCTATAATGGTCTGTACGACGGGCCTGTGCACCTACCTTGAGTCTAAGGTGAGCATAAGGTGCGGGAGGTGAACATCACATGAAAGACTGTGCCCTGACCACGGGCGGGAGCATTAACACCGGGGTGCAGGTATCCATATCTCATCAATTAATACTAGCATACAAGTCGGGAGTCACCTATAGTGACCTGTACAACTTAATCTATAGCTCATCAAACATCCCTGCACACGAGTCGGAACCACCTCTAGTGGTCTGTACGACAGGACTGGGTGTAAATAAGTACGCTCAAGTGCTACAATCACGTGAAGACTGTGCGAATAATCGCGAGTCACCTACGAGTCGGAACCACCTATAGTGGTCTGTACGACAGGACTGTGCACCTACCTTGAGTCCAAGGTGAGCGTAAGGTGCGGGAGGTGAACATCACGTGAAGGACTGTGCCCTGACCACGGGCGGGAGCACTAAAACCGGGGTGCAGGTTTATAAGCTCTCAATGCATCTCAATATAACATGTGCAACTCATGGCAACCAGTACGATAGTATCGGAGTTGCCTAACACATAAATGTAGTCTTGCTATAACTCAATCGATTCAACTAACCTGAACTTACCTGGGTGTCATGCGTTCACCTTTGCACTTGAAAGCATTCCCAATAATTATATGCAAGTAATATACATATGGATATACCATGATACAATCTAATACTCATCCATGTCGTAGCATTTTCAATTATATACAATACGGTGTGAAACGTACAATCAATAACGCCCTACTCCCGAACTACTTATTTTCAGGGATAATTATCCATGACAACCCAATTAACACTAATTTAACTAACTAATTCACAAAACTAAAACTTGCCTTTACCAATTTCCTTCGCATTACTCAATTTCCCAAATAAGGCTTTTGTCCCAAATATATTATGGCTGCATTTAACGTCTCGTTAGACTGCCTACGTACCCTAAACAGGGATCAAGCCATTCATAGTTCATATAGTACTTCAAGCATTCACAATAATTATATGAAGGTAATATACCTAATCAATTTAAAAGTGTCGATAGAACTCTCAATAATATGTACGATAAAAAAGAAAAGATCCACTCACCTGGAGTCCACGCTATGATTCTCTAGCGCACGCATCGAGGCATCCTGAATGATTGGTGCCTGTGACCAATTATCGAATCACATCTCAGAACTCGTATCAGTAGAATACGTAATTCACATAAAACATAACCTCAAGGGCATTCTAAAATAGTTTGAGACCCATTGACCACAAGTCAACAGTCGATCAAAGATCGACGGTAAGGTTTACAACCCTGTATAACTCGACCCGGAAGATCCGCATATCAAATTTCCAATCCGCAACTCCCAAAGATCCACAATATGCTTCGAGAATAACATATTAAAATTTCATTACGATCCAACGGTCGGATCTCCTCCAATTGCCTAAAACAAGTGGCTGTGAACATTTATTTTACTAACTTACAAATCCAATTCGGGAAGATCCATACGTCAGATTCCCGATCCATAAATTCCTATGATTTTTAAATATTACGTAGTATAATGCATCCAATTTTGGTGACGATCCAACGGTCTGATCGTCGATTCACATTTTTATCAAGTAACGTATCGTAACGAATTTAGGTTCCAACGATCAACCTACGTCATTCAAATAACAAAGCTGAATTCAAGACATTCGACATAGCCTAAAAATAGCATTGGCGGCCCACTGGCCACGCGCCGCCGCGGGTGGCAGTCGGCCACCCTGACTCGCCAGAAAATCCAACTATTTCCAAAAATTCTCAAACTTCATAGAAATGAAGATCTCAGTGAGTGGAGCAACTTTCATACCTGCCACGAAGTCCAAAAGTGGACGGAAGATGGTCAATTTTGCCCACAAAGCCGGCGGGTGCCTAAAACTTCCCGGTGTCGATTTCTCTTCTACAGTGGTCCAACGGGGTCAAGGTTGGTTGGGTTTTGCTCCTAGGATGATCAGCTACAAAGCCCAAGTGGTGGCATCGGCCATCACTTTGCCGATTTGCCGGAAAATCAAAAAGGGTGCCCAGAGCACAGTGAGAACCGCCAATTTTCGTGGCCTCAAACCGCCACATATCATGGTTAATCAAGGTGGTTCTTGGGTGAGTTTTGTAGAGGGGAATGAGAGCTTCAAGATGGTGGTGGTGGAGTCGAAAAACTCCATCGGAGTTGGCCGGAATCGGCCTTGGAAAATGGGTGGTCACACAGGGTCGGGCACGGGTGCACGGGAAGCTTTCCCATTTTTTTTTTTTTTTCTTTCTTTCTTTTCTGATTGGGTCTCACCCTCTCCCTCTAATTTTAATTGGTTCCTTCCTATTTGTGCCTAAAATCTAATTGGCCACTTTCCCACAAGGTGGGAATTCAAATAATTTATAACTAAACTTTAAATAACCATTTTCAAACGTCCATAACTATACCGTTATAATCCGGACTCGCAAACAGCTTTCGCCTATGCATTCACACCAACGAGTACTATGAGAGTATGTTAAAAGAATAAGTCATACGTCTCTCTAGACGATGGTCAACATAAGTCAAAATCTTTGCCTCTATGGCATTTTTGTAAATTCACCCTTTTAAAATAAAATAAAAACGTAACATTTGGAACGGGTTGTCACAGTTTAATTAAATATGTATTTAATGTTTATTTTGAATAAAATTAATGCATTTTAGTAAATATTTATATTAATTAATTATGCACAAATGGCTTAATGAAATAAATTCTTGATTTATTAAGTATATATGTGGTTTGAATAAAAATTGAAGACAAAATGGAAAATTTCAATTTTGTTTTTCAAAAAATGAAAATTTTCATAGTTTGTCGTGCAAAGTGTTATTAAAAACGCGACAAAAGTAGTTGGACGGAGCCAAAAGTAGAAGCACCATGTTTTGTGCAATGATGCTTTCATCACACAAAGTCTTTTCACTTTACTAAATTTAACCAGAATGTAGGAAGGCAGAAGCTGTAAAACAATTACAACAACTGCCTTCATGCTGGAATTTCCAGCTGTTCTAGTTGTGCTGTCGTTAATCTCGGAGGTATATTTTCTTAACTAACTTATTTAATTTCCATTCATTTAAATTGTTTTATATGTAGTTTATAGTAGGATTTCGTGAATGGATGCGAAAGCATGATTGCGGTCCAATTAATTCTTGAATTGTCCCAAAATTTAGACAATTTGAGAATAAACAGTTACATGTTGTTTTTTGCGGTTCATGCATTAGAGTTTGAACGTGGGAAATTTGGTAGCATCTCTTTGCATTCTTCGGATGCATCGTAGTTTTTTGTATCTACGTCATGCACTTGAAGAACTGTAGGGAGATGCTGCCAAAATTTTCCCATGATCGAACTCTAATGTGTTGGAACCATAAATTACAAAACATAACTGTGCATTCTTGAATGAGACAGGACCTATACCGGAGGCACAAGATGGCATGTCATAATTGAAGTTGTTGTAACCCTTGTAAATTTTTTATGTTTGCAGGGGATATGGACAAATAGTGGATACATAATCTATGCTGCTGATTATTTGGATGGAATAAATCAGTTCATTGAATATTTTGAAATTGTTCGATGCCATTTAGTTAGAAATGGGACGATGAAGACCTATACTACGTGGAATCATCATGGAGAACAAATATAGCATGCTTCATCCTCACACGTTACCTGAGCAGTGGAGACAGTTGAATTTGTTATGGACCTAAATTAACTAATTATGGACATGATCAATGATGCTTTTCCAAACGCTAGTTCGAATACGAATGAGGAACTAGAAGATGACATCCCTCCCACCATGGACAGTGAAGCATTTGAAAAATATGAAAAAACTATTAAAAAGTTCCAAGCAGGAATTATACCCCAGTTGCAAAGGATTTTTGGTGCTCATGGCCATTGTTGAGTTGATGCATGGCAAAATAAAGTTTCTTACGTCGAACAATTGGGGGTTTTCAAGAGGATGCTTCCAAAGGACAATTGCCTTCCTAAAGATCATAAAAGTGCAAAGAAGTTGTTGAGTTGTCTTAGATATATGAAAAAAATTCACGCGTGTAAATGATTGCATTTTGCTCTACAAAGAGATTAAAGTGTTGGATAAATGTCATGTATGTAATAAGTCGCAGTTTAAAATGACCTTTTAGAATAGAACAACGAAGATTCCACAAAAAGTTATGCGTTATCTCCCATTAAAGCTCAGGTTGCAGTGATTATATATGACGACGCACACTACAAGCGACATAAGGTGGTATAAGGATAGACAAGTGGATGATAATGTTATGAGACATCCTGTAGATGGAGAGACATGGAAAGAGTTTAATCGGCTGTACCTTGATTTTGCACGTGAGCACTGGAACGTTAGATTGGGACTTGCGATAGACGGGTTTAATCCATTCGGGTTGCTAAACCAAGACCACAACACTTGGCCAATCTTCACAATTCCATATAATTTACTGCCTTGGAAGTGCATGAAAAAAAATATATGATGATTACATTGTTGATAACTGAAGATCCGGGCATGTCTATTGATGTTTATTTACAACCATTGGTCGATAAACTAAAAGAATTATGAGAAATGGTGTTCCAACGTACAATAAATCTACCGGGAAGATGTTCAATTTGAGAGCAGTAGTGAGGTGGACTATAAACGATTTTATGCTATGATGTTTGGGTGGAGCACTAAGGGTTATTACGCATGCCCAGTTTGCAAAGAGAACACAACGTCTAATTGGCACGTGGGAAACGTTTGTTACCAGGGCATCGTAGATGGTTGCCGTGGGACCACGAGTGGTGTCAAAACGAGATTGCCTTCTTCAACGGCATAGAGATTTGAACAAGACCCAGAGAATGGTCCGGAGATGAAATTTTAGGCTCAAGTGAATCGTTTGGAATTTGCTCAGACGAGAAAATCTGTAAATAGGACAAGACCAGACACACATCTGAATTAGACACACAAGACGAGGTTGTTCAAGCTCCCGTATTGGTCGACATTAAAATTGAGACACACCATCGATGTAATGCATGTTAAGAAAAATGTGTTTAATGCACTGGTCAGAACTATACTAAACATCGAAGGAAAAACAAAGGACAATAAAAGCTCAGATCAATCTAGAAAAAAAAATGGGCATTAGGCCAGGTTTATGGATGATGAGGGACAAAGACATAGCTAGAAAGAAGCTTGCATTGGTTTCGGTGAAACTGGATAAGAGAAAAAAGCTTTTGCAGTTTCTATCTTTTGTACAATTTCTGGATGGGTATGCTTTAAACATCGGCCGTTGTGCAAATGTGGATGGAGGCAAATTTTCAAGCCTCAAGAGTCATGATTGTCATGTGATATTTCAACGCTTCCTCCTAGTAGGAATTCGACACTTCTTGCCTGAAGATGTGGTGAAGCCGATTATGTTGTTGGCAAGATATTCTTTCAATTAACGGCAAGATCTTTGCGCAAGTCCGATGTTAAACAGTTGCGCAACGATATTATTGAAATGTCATGCAAGTTTGAACAAATATTTCCTCCAGCTTTCTTCACAAGCATCATCCATATCATGATTCACTTGCCGGACGAGGCACTTCTAGCCGGACCTGTTAACTATCAATGGATGTATTGGATAGAAAGGTATTTAATCGCTATAAATACTTTACTTCGTGATGTATGTATGATTTGACTAATTTTACACGTTATTTTGTTTATTGATGCACACTACTTCATGAATTAAAAAAAAAAAGTGTACGAAACAGGGCAAAGGCTGAAAGATCAATCGTGAAGGCATGGGTTGCATTTGAGTTGCTTACATTTGGTGCAATGTACCTACAACATGTTGAGACTACATTTAGTCAGCAACAACGCAATAATAACGGTGGTGTGAGAAGTGAAAAACTTTCTGTTTTTGCCCAAATTGCTTGACCTTTTGGTGAACCAATCAGAGGGGAGTTGTTTAACAAAATGGATATGAAGGTAGCACATTAGTTTGCACTTAACAATCGTGACGAGACAATTACCTACCTAGATGCGCATGAAGAGTTGATGAAGTGGGAACATCCTTCATATTTATATGCCAAGAAGCACCGTGAATTGTTTACTCGTTGGTTTCGTGAAAATGTAAGTTGTTCGTGTTTTGGGTTATTTGCATAATTGTAAATGGCAAAATAACAGGTCAACTTTTTATCATTAATTTAGGTGAAGAAATTGAAGGACATGAATTCGCCCGCTTACACTGAAGAATTGTACAACTTGGCTATTGGGCCCCTAAGCACAGAATTATACTTTGGTTGTCATGTAAATGGCATCAAGTTTTTGGCAGCTAATCGCGATGACAAGCTATGTAAGCAAAATAGTGGAGTACATGTCCCGGGTGCGGCCGACAATGCAGACATTGATTT
Source organism: Pyrus x bretschneideri (assembly GCF_019419815.1). Lineage (NCBI taxonomy): Eukaryota > Viridiplantae > Streptophyta > Magnoliopsida > Rosales > Rosaceae > Pyrus > Pyrus x bretschneideri. Next base: position 1,439,120 of record NW_025999808.1, on the reverse strand, counting down.
CTATGGAAAACTGACAAGTGTTGTGCAATTTCTTTACAAAAACCGTTGTCAAGTTATCTTGTTTAAGTGTCAGTGGTTTGATACAAATGTAGGGTTGGAGGTGTTAAGCATGACGAAAGTTTGCAATCGGTTAACACTAACAGATGTTAGTATAATGACGACCTTTACATTTTGGCAACGATTGCCAAACAAATTTTCTATATAGATGACCCTAAGGGCAGGAAGGGATGGAAAATAGTTTAGAAGATTGAGCATAGAGGGATGGAAGATATTTTGGACCGCTGCTAACGATGACTGTTGTGGTGACGTTGCTGACCAACAACTAGAGACTTCAATGGAACTTGGTGCAGATACACTGCGGGATAGGACTATTGTACAAGAACCATATCAAGTAGCTGGAGGTCCTAAAATCAAAACACCGATCGACTCCATTATGATTAACATCGAGGATCTACTGCGATACAATGCACCCAAGCGGGCGAACGACGATGTTGAAGTGCCTACAGACGAGGAGGAATAGGAGTCTGAATCTGACGAAAGTGATGACATTTATTCTAGTTCAGACGAGGATTAATGAAAATTTGTGATGTAAATGTAATGATATTTATTGAATGGCATTTATTTTTTTATGCAAACAAAAGTTTCCTTTAAAATTTGTAAAAAATAAATTAAACAAAAAAAAATTTATTTATTTAAACAAAAAAATAAAATAAATTTACAAGCATACGCGACGACGTTTTGGAAATGTTTGTCACGCAAATACTTAAAAATTTGTTTTTTTATTTAAAAACTGGTCATGCGACGAAAATTAGAACACCCCCATTGTGCAAACAGGTAAAAATTTGATTTTTTTGGTGAAAATTGGGCGCATTTTTTTTCAGCTCCTTCACTCTTCTCTTTCTCTCTGCATGTAAAGCTCAATCTTCTCTCTCTATGTGCATGTAAAGCTCAATATTCTCTCTCTCTCTATGCATGTAAAGCTCAATCTTCTCTCTCTATGTGCATGTAAAGCTCAATATTCTCTCTCTCTCTATGCATGTAAAGCTCAATCTTCTCTCTCTCTCTCTCTCTCTCTCTCTCTCTCTCTCTCTCTCAATTCTGTCTGAATCTCACCCTCATCTCTATCTGGTTTATCTCCATCTCTCGCTTTCATCGCTCATTATCTCAGTCTCTCTTTCTCTCTGTCACCCTCTCTGTTTCTCTGTCTCTCTATCACTCTCCCTCTTTCATCTGCCGCACTCCGATGCCACACCATTTCGCCGCCGCCGCAACATTACTAGGTAAGCACCCAGTATCCCTTAATTCACCCTCCCTTAATTCAATTATTTATTAGTGCAATTTTTCATTTTTTCTATTGAATTGTTTTAATTAGAAAATTTAGGGATTTAGGGTTCGAATTGGGAATCCTGGGTTAGGGATTTAGGGTTTGGATTGGGAAGCTTGGGTTAGAGTTTTCAAATTGAGAATATTGGGTTATGGTTTTCGAATTGAGAATATTGGGTGATGGCTTTTTATTTGGGCAAGATGCAGGGTAAATCAAGTTGCATTATATGGAAGTACATCTAATATGTAAAAATATATGGAGTTTATATATATGCACATGATATAGTGTCAAGTTCAGACATTTCTCTTGTTAATGGTATTAATCGATTAGTAGTTCCATATATGTCATTTTTAGCGAACTTGGAAATTATTAGAAATCACACCTTCCCTTTGTTATACACGAAGCTACCATCTACAGCCTTGAAATTCAGATATTTAGTAACGTCAGTGTGAATCAGGACACGAACCAAAGCTCCATTGGCCATCATGAACGGTCAAAATATGCACAGAGGTTGTAAATAATCAAATTATCAGAACAACATATAGAACAAACCAAAAATAAACCTAGTACTTTTAAGCGATCACTTGTTAGAAATCTCAGCATTTAAATGTAAGTGTGAATCAGGACACGAACCAAAGCTCTGTTGGTCATCTCTTGTTAATGGTAAATCTAGTTGTTTTATATGGAAGTAGATTTAATATGTAAAAATATATGGAGTTTATATATATGTACATGATATAGTGTCAGGTTCAGACCTTTCTCTTGTTAATGATTCTGATTGTTTGATTTGTAAAGTTTGACAGGCTTCCCTCCATCGTTGGAGGGCAAAGTTTTGCATTGTCTTGCAAACTGTTTTTCAATACAGGGTTTATTGACTGCATGCTTCCTTATTCTGGCAGAGCTCATCAGTTCAACTAACCGACAAGGCAAACCTTTTCTAAGGTTGAATGTAGTGTTTCCCTACATCTGCATGTTTTGTCCTTTTAACTTTTGTTTTTCATGTTTATCATACTGATGCTTGTGCTCGTGGTAAGTTTTGCATAAGGCATGTAAATAGGTTATACATATAGGTTTGCACATTTAATATTTAGGCATGTGGGATACTATAGATGTTCCTATTGTGCATGAATATATGTTTTGCGCGTGTATGGGTGATTTGGTAATTCTATTCCTTCTTTAATGGTATTAATGAATTGAAAGATATATCCTATTTTGCTTCAAGGTTATGATGTTTTTAGTATATCCAAACGAGATTAATTAGTTAATGTTAATCATTATCGACTTCCTATAGATGTCAATCTCTCATTCTCTGTCTGATGGTAAATCTCTGGTATTCATCATTTCTGCCACTTTTCTTAGCCATAATATGTTCTCTCTAGCTTCCTGGCTATTAATAGGTCAAAGTAGTGGAATGTAACTTTTTTATTTATTGTTTTTGTAGACGTCGAATTGAATTTCAAACTGTCGGGCATCTAGTTGGGTCAGTCAGACACTTTTTCTAGCAGGTAGTGCTGTTGCCACCTTCCCACCTAACATGACCATGATGAGTGTCTCTCTAGTCACACCTTTCAGTCTAACGGTGTCTACGGCTCCTACCTCATCAACTTCTTTGATGATGCATCCTCTGCTAAGCGCCCGACAGACTCATCGACGACCTCAGAGTTCTGAGGAGGCTGAGCAGGATAGTGAGGCTTCTTCTATCCATGGTCCAAGACAGGTAATGCATCTTTCTCATAGTATAATTGAAATTTTGAAAGTTTTTTTGGTTATTGTGAAAATCGAACTTTTAAATTATTTGGTTTTTTGGGTAGGTTCATAAAAAGTCATTAGTTACAAAATCCTGTCAAGAAGGATACTAATATCTGTTGGTGGATCACAAAAGAAGATCCTCAATCCTTTTTAGAAAAAGTTTGCTGATAAATTCTTTGGTTACAATCTTAAAAAGTTATCGTTCTTATTCATTTATTTTGTCATTAGTGAAAATCTTTAGTATATTTTTCAAGTTACAAATATGGTGTGTTAAAATTTCAAAGAGATGAGACTACTCACATCAATATTGTTCTCAACTTACTTAATTACATGTGCAATCCAATATGTGTGTAGTTTCTTCACAGATTCACGACCAGTGATGCAATTAGAAGTGAAAACACTTGATAAAAGTTGTAAATTTTGTTTTAAAGTCCCCAGTTGGTATAAAGTGTTTGAATTGTTGGGTGGATGTGTTTTTGTTGTTATATTGTCTACAGGCTTTAGGAAATGTTATAGTTTTGGGGGAGGTTCTGCTGAATTTTCGGTAGAAAATAGAATTCGTCTAATGTTTACTTTATTTATTTGGTAGTTAAAAAAAGGAATCATTGCCCCTTCCTGTGGGAGTCATGGAAAGCTGTCCCACTTGAAGTCAAGGAAGTCATTCTTCATAAATTATTGATAAGTATTTTCAACCTCAAATACTAAATTTTTATTAAAGTATACAAATATTATAAATTTTAACTACTATTTATTTGTTGAGTTTTGCAGCATCACTATGAGCTCACAAACCTCGATGCCAATCAAAACTAGTACATCAATGACCCTTGCGCCAGTAGGTTCACTCAATGGAAGAGTGACCTCCACAAGCATTATAAGAAATATAACGGTCCGAAGGTCGCTCTTGCAGTTGGGTACCCTATAGAGTTGGTGGACTACCGGGATGAATGGGAGTGACTTTGCGGCCATTTTCAAGATGAGAAATACCTCGTAAGTATAATATATATTTCAATAATATTTAATCAAAATTTTTATATTTTTAAATAATATTTTAATTTTTTCATTAATTTGTTATAAATATCTAAACTAATACGTTTTTTTTTAATTCAACAGAAAAAAGTGAAGGAAAACTCGATCAATCGGTCGAAAAAGAAACTTCTTCACCACTCCAACTCATGACGCTTCTCTTATAGGTTGGAGGAGCGACGTAAGGTAATCGTATATTTATTTTAAGTTTTGATTCTTTTTACTCTCTATTACATAATTGGTAACCTATGAGTTAATCTTTTTTTTTTTATTTAGTGGGGGTCAAATTTTCCTGAGATTGTCATGTTCAATGAGGTGTACGTTCAGCCTGGGGATGAGCTGAAGGAGCAACTTCATGTAAATTATTTCAATTTTTTAATATTCAATTAGTATTAATATTAATTACATGTATATTAAAATTAATTTGTTTGTTTTCATTTTTCTAGTCCACCATGGTGGAGAAGGGCCAAACCATTCTAGAGGAGGTGGCTTCCCAGCTTCCCCCAGAGACCCTGATCGAGGAGGTGTTTCCCCTTGAGGATGCCGGTTTTTAGATCATGATGGACACACTCGATTAGACCCTCGGTCGTAAGCATGGGAATGTTCACCGGAGGCTTGGGAAAGCCCTCATTTGGGATCCGTCTGCCTCATCCTCTAGGCAGAGAACAGAAGAGGTCGATTCGCTGACATTTGAAGTGGCAGACCTAAAGGAGCAGATTGTTGCCCAACAGTTTCAGCTTGCGGCCAAAAGTAGTTTGATGAACCTAATTTGTCTCACCCTTCAAATCTCTAGCATTCGGTTCCCTGACGTTGAACCACCTCCAGCAACGACCCCGCCGCAGCAGCTACGACCTCCTAGCCCCCCGCCGCAGCAGCTACAACCTCCCAACCCCCTAACGCAGCAACAACACCACCAGCAGGCAATAGTGATGTGGACGACTACATATTCTAGTTTTTTGTTAAAAAATTGTTTTCAAATTTTAAAATATTTCTTTCCGTTGTATGTACAATTTCAATAACTTTTTAATTCAATTTTCTTCATTACATTTTCTTTTTTTAATTTCATTAAATTAATTTATACATAAAACAATATTATCAACATTTAAAAAGAAAAATAAACTATAAATAAATAAAATTATTTTTAAAAAAAATAATTTTAAAATCTTACTGCGACGGCTTTATGTCTGTCACACAAGGGTTTGGGGGTCGAACCCTAGTGTCGTCGCTCAGAGTATCACTCACAACGAACACTCATTCGTCACTCCTCATTTCACGCAACGACCACCATGTCTGTCGTGTAACATTTATTTTGCACGACGAAGCACTTTCCTGCATCATGCAATGTCTGACATCACGAGCTTTGTGCGACAGAATTTGCATTTGCCACCCAATGTTTCCGGCGATCGTATTTACCTTTACGCGACGGCTATCTCTTCATCGCCCAAACAGTTATACCTAGTAGTGACTGTGTACATAATAATTTGCTCAACCATGCACTTGAATTTATAATAAATAGAAACATGCTCTAAGCAACTAAGGTTCTTTGTTGAGAATTAATGTATTTCATAGGAGGAGAGAATTTTTATGGAACTTATAAGTTGTGCTACTCTCCATACGGTCAATTGGTATTATTGTGAAATCTCGACTTTTATTATGGTAGGTTGTGTAACTCAATGGCCACATGTGCTTGAAGTCACCTATTTGTGTTGCCCACGTATTTGACTTAAAAATTTGTCACATATAAGAGAAGGTGTTGAGAATAAATTTCAATAACCACACGTGCTTCAAGTCACCCGCTTGTAAGTAAATTTGTACTTATCATATTATTTATTGATTTTATGTTGAAACATTAACTTTTTCATATATATGATATATATTGGGGATTCAGTGAAATGAGTTGGTTGGTTAGACTATTGGGGCATGGTCAACACATGCAAGTAAAGATGATCATCATGGCTAGCAGTACCACTAGAGTATTAATTGCACCATGCTGAAACTTTCATTCCACATATCAACATCGATTCCATCTGTGAAAAGATTTTTCAGTGTTCTGATTTTTCAAGGTTCCCACAACACGTGAATTATAAGTTATATGCTATTACACAAATGGTCGGACATTTAAAGAAGAAAAAAAATTATATTTTTATTTCTACAATGACATATAATGAACTGATCCGTATTTCAAACATATTAAAAATTACTCCTATCTGTGGACATACTCTCCGCCCTCTCTCTTCATCGGCTTTACCCAATCCGATCGCGTGGAGCATGGTGCAAGAGTTGAACAGAGACAGAAAGAGAAAGGGAAGGGGAGATCACGTGCATTGTCCAAGTAAAAAACGCAGGGCAAGTTAAGGAGCACCCTATAGCTGTCGGCCACGAGGCCACGGGGCCAGAGTTCTCTTTCTCCCCTCTCTCTCTCTTAATTGGCCTTTCCATTGGGAATTGGACTCTCTTCCAATCTCCAGCTCCTTGGTCAGATTTTCAGCCCGTAACTCCCGGGGGGGACCTTTTAAGAAAGAAAGCCCTCTTGCATGCACCATAGCGGTACTCGGTACTCCTGCCACATTTTACCTAACCCCAATACTCCTTTCTTTGATCACTCTTTTTTCAGCTTTCCCTGTCACTCCATTCTCTTTCACAAGTTGTGGATTGCTAGTAGTGAGGGTATTCTTCTTCAATTGATTGCGTAATATGGCTTGTACTAAAAAAAAACTCCAAATCTCCTTCCTGTTGGACTATATATCAAGAGCTACAAATAATCCTACACTACACCAAGAAGAAATATCGAGATATGCATCGTCCCATTCAGATAAGGAGTGAAGCAATATTCCATCAAAGAATGAATAAACTATATAATGTCATCGAGTCACTTGACTTAATAGATTATGCTTAAGATGATATAGCAAAAACCCAATCGTAGTGTTTAGAGAATAGCTCGACTCAAGCCCAAAACGGAGGCAAAAGATTTCCCTTTTGCTTTTCGCTGTCAAAATATTTAACCACTTGGGTTTTGTTTATCCTTTTACTATATTGGTGGGTTTTATCACAAACCCTAATGTCATGTAACTGCTAACGATTGTTCTGCTTGGTGTGATGAATGAATGCAAAGTTTAGTTTAATATCAGTACCAATCAACAGGTGGAAGTGGAAGAAGATTGGTTTCAGAAAGAAAGAAAGAAAGGGCTCTGCCTTGCTTAATTAGCAGACCTTGGAGCAGATCGATAAAGCTATTAATTTTTCCATGCCAACAACCGTGTCCTTCCCAGTCATCCTAGGAAAGGCCCCCCAAATTTTAGGTCACGCAGAGAGAGAGAGAGAGAGAGAGGAGTTGAGTAGTTTCTGAATCACACACAAACATATATATATATATATATATATATAAATGGTGGTCTGCCAGATTCTGTAATACTCAGGTCAGTCTCTCCTCGCACTCTCTCTGAATACAAAAGATTTGAAGCTATAACTTTTACTACTTGTAAGTGTACGGTGTACAACCACCAATACATACTGCTGACTGCTGACTGCTGACTGCTGACCGACTACTGACGGAGAGCGTGGCGTGGGTAAAGAAGAGCACATGACTTGAACTTTGATGTCATAAAAAGACAAACCCACGAGGGGAGGGGATGACCTTCAAGACAAACAGAGAGACAAAAGAGGTAGCGATTAATTTTAAATCAGAGTGTCCAACCCGTTTGACTTTCTGATAAGAGTAAGACCCAACTAACCAATCCTCTCTGATCAATCGCACCATCAAATTTTCAATCACTCTATATATGTCCCGTTCTCCCTGATTCAACGTTTTAAAGGACAATCACTGTTTGACTTTAATTTAACAATGAAGAACATAAAAATAAAAATTAACTGATTAGTTACCGTTAAATTCATATTGAAGGGTGAGTGTGCTTAGACTGATGATTATTGGGCCTGTTTTACGTGGCCCATTCCTTTCGGAAATCACTAATTCCTTGTTGGGTATTTAATTTTGATTAAAGTGAATAGTAGCTTGGCCCAAACATTTTTAAATATTATGATGTGGCAGTTATGGTGCGGCAAGCCTAAAATGATCAAGCTAGCGAGATTTTGCAAGGAAAAAGGTGCTTCTCAATGGCAAAAACTTGTAAATAAAAGTGAATCAAGTGTGAACTCACCCCTTGCCAACACAGTCACATCTGCCACTTAACAGAAACAGGGATGTACCAAAAGAGGAAAGCTTAACCCACATGGATAGAAGCCCAATGGACACTCAACTCAACTCTCAAAAAAGCCTCTTAAAAGCTTCGTTACTTCTCTTACATTCCTTTTGTAGTCCAGTCATTACCTCTATAGTTTTTTCGCTCTGCTAGATCTTTGTTGTAAAACCGATTTCATTATTGTCATTTCCTTCGGTCAGTATTTTCAAGTTTGTACCTTTCATTGTTGTAAGAAGTTGCCCAATAGGCGGTTACTCTTGCTCAACTAGGTTGAAACTTTGTCTTAACTCTTATGTTCATTGATTATTGCATTAATTATTGCTTTTCTATATATTGTGCTCTCATTTTCATTAAGATTATCAAGGGTTAGAGTGCTTAATGTTTGTTGTCAACCCTTTTTGTTTTACTTCTTATCATTAACCATAATAATATAACTCAGATTATTATCGGTTGATTCATGATAAAGTTGGCATATAACACAAACCAAAAGTCCTTGTTCTCAAGGAAAAGAAAAGAACTTATCATGAACTTAACCCTTCCATGAACAATCTTTCAATCAAAGAGCTCATATGACGTATGGCGCAAGCAAAGGGCTTAAAACACGAATCAACTTACAATATGTTGGTCTTGGCCAACAATGGCACACCCTATATTCTATTAAGCTTTGTAAGGAAGCCTGAGAGTCTGACAAGGCTCCACAAAGACACCTTTAAGAGTCTGATACTAGAATCCATCATTCATGTAGAGAGAGTTGTGCGAGGTACATTCCAGACCGAATATAACTTTGGCACGCTTGGTGGGACTCATTGTGTTTCATGCCAATACACAAAAGAAGGAACAGAGACTTCGGAGAAAGGTTCAATGTAGTCGGACCTTACCTACACCACTAAGTTGAAATAGCGGACTAGCCAGAAGATCCTAACATCCCTCAAAATCAGGAGATCGCGAGAAGCCTAACTCCTTCAGGGACATGGTCAACACCGTTACAAATGAAAAGCTGCATTCTACCATAATCCAAGTGCTAAGGAGCATGGAGAAAATTTCACTGGAAACAAGGGGTAATGTTAGTAGGTTGTGCTCTATCATGGGAAAGTTGCAAAGGAAGTTGGAGGTGGATTTCTTTACACCACACCCCCCCTCCCTCACAAAAGAAAGCATTGTGGTCAAATGAGGCTCAAAAGTAGAGGGTGTTGCATCAACCCCTCTCATTGCCCGATGAGAGAAAAAGAAAGGGGAAAGATAAAGAAGAGTTAGAGGTTCTCCCCAGGCCGAAGAACCTATGAAAACAAGTATGCCCAAGGTAGTCACAGTTGGAACCACAAGGAGGATTACCACTGGACAAACTAGGACTAATGTGGCATCCAGTTCCAGTGGGGAAATGGTCGGAAAAAGCTTGCCCCTGCACCTACTGTAAAACCATTTCCTTATAGACCTCCACCTTTGGTCAATAAGGGTGGCATAGAAGCCAACTTGAGGAAGCTCGAGGCGATGGTAAAAATGCCAACTTATTGAGAGAACAGCCCCAAAGCAAGCAACATCATCTCTTGCACAAACCATGCAGTAAACTAGCAACTTAGAAATGAGATAGTTAAACTAAGGAGGATGATTATGCAGAATGCTCAGCCGCAAGTCCGCCTGATGTACAAGGTGACCCATCAAAAGCCTTACCCAGCACACATTGATGAGCAAAATGCTTTCCTTATTAACTTCAAAATGCCATCTTTTCCCACCTTCAATAGAGAAGATAGTAGTGTCTTCCAAAGATCATATTTTCAAATTCTCAAACCATTGTGTTGCATTCGAGGATGATTATTATAAGTTATGGTTGTTTGGAAATTCGTTTATAGGATTGACCTCCAATGGTATTCTCCGCTACCCCTAACTCCATTGCCAATAGAGGGCAAATGGAGACTGCTTTTCATGAACAATTATACAGGGTAAAGCCTGAGGTTACTATCAATGACTTAGTAGAAGTCAAACAGTATGAACATGAATCCACTGAGGATTTTATGATGAGATTCATGAAGACTAGGATAAGGTGCCAGTTTCCCATAAACCATGGGCAACTCATAAACATTGCTCAAAAAGCTTTGAGGTTGCCATTAAGAAAGAAGTTCTATGATGTGCAATTTGTTGAACTCCAAGAACTAGTAATTGCAGCGATGAAGTATGAGAAGTTGTTGGAAAAAGAGCAGCAAATGAAGCATTCCTTAAAGCCTGCCCCTTTTCTACAAGAATACACATCCAATACACCAGGTGGAATCTGAAGGCATGGAGTCAATAAAGGACATAGAAACCCTAGAGGGAGAAATGAATGTGTGTGCAGCTGAGATGGTGACACCATTTAAACCATTGGTGGTGAAGGGTTTGGTATAGCCTATCAAAGATCAAAAGATAATGATGAATGATGAGGGTTTTGTGTCAATCAAGTCTCCAAACTACCAAACTTAATCTTTTGATCTAAACAAAGCTGCTAAGATTTATGAAGAATTGGTAAGAGCCAATGTCATTTTGCCTGACAACACAAAGATGATGCCTAAGCCTAAGGAGCTTAGAGGGAAGAAATACTGCAAGATCCACTAACTGCAAGGATAAATAAATATGGCTAAATAATTAAACTAGATTATAAGAGGGTTATGTGGTTGTCGTTTTAGTACCCATATGGTTTGGAGTTTATTCTCTCAAGTTGCATATCAGTTTAAACATCAGTTAGTATCTATTCACACGTCAAAAACTCTCCACCCAATTTGGATTGCAAATTTTAGGAACTTGCTAATATCACGGATGTAGGCCCACTACCAACAACACCGATACTGTCTCCAACTTGGTAATTACCACCTGCAAACTTCGTCAGGTATGGGGTTTTATCATAAAAGACCTCGGTGTTAGTTTGAGTGGGATTAGGATATTTAAACTATTATTTCTCTTTTTGTATAGCCAATGTGAAACTCAACAAAACATGTCAAAAGAAAAAACATACAAATTTTATTGTTTGTCCATTTGATGTTTCTTTTCCAGAACATGGTAACATTTGCATGGGACAACGGTTGATGGTTTGAAATTGAAAACGTTGCGTATGTATGTGAAGGTTTATCAGGCTTCACATGGTGATTATGCCAACGTTTGTACACATCTAACCATATTGCAATATCACAAATGAATTAATTAATAGGGTTGACGTGTTGAGGTCCCTCAACATGCATGAAGGTGCAATCATGAAAGATGACAACAATAGCTAATGGAGAAGAGCTCAACCATGAAGTTTAAGAAACTGAGACCAAGCTGTGAGTGTGAGATCATCATGTTATATACCATGGTTGGAATTTATATGTTTTAAGAACTAATGTGGATTTTGAAGAGTGGGTTAAAAGGATTTGGGCCTCGTATTTAGCACAACAAATGGGCTAAAGTGGGTCATAACAATGGGATTAGAATTGGTCTATGTATTGGGTTCAACTATAGTTGCAATTGGGTATATGCATCCAGTCCATTCCAAAGACTATGACCCTATAAGCCATTAAGATTTTTACAGGCCCAATTAGTAACGTTTTACATGACAATTTCTAAGAAATGTTTTGTAAACCGAAAATACAAAATAGGATTATTAATTTTTTATGATTTGAGAATGCATTAGGTAGTTTAATCTGGGAATGATTTTTTGACAAAGAAAACATGGAAAACGTGTGTTGTACTAAAACTTTAAAATAAAAAAAAATAAAAAAAATCATGTCTGATAGTAATGTTTTTGTAATATAACTTTTAAGATGGTGGAAGATCATGGTAGGACGACGATTGCGGCAAGGTGGTGCTAATAGTTATGTGCGGTGTGGTAGTAGTGGTGACAAGTGTTAGTGGTGTTGGGTTATAAGCGATGGCAATATCAGGGTTTAAGGTAATGATGGTAGGAGTGGTGACGGTGTAAATGGTAATGATGGTGACTAACGATGTTTATAGTACACATTATTGTTGTTGGAACCAAATTCGCACACCGCCACATATAGAGGCGTAATCCAGTCGAAAGTACCCATGAACTCCGACGAGTAAAGAATGAGGTTGATTAAGAACGTGATTGAATCTAGATTAGACTACCTACATATCTCCAGAGAAGGAGAATCAGATCATTAGTGTAGTTCTAAGAAATGAGTATGTATGATGTGCGATACATCAAAATACATCGTTGATGAAGGTGCCTTGGCTTTGGCGCGTAAGAGATGAATCTCCATGTCCACGCGTAGACTACAACGTGCATGAGAGAATATGTATGAGTAATAATGTATATTAGAACTAGAGAGTTGAATACTCATGCTAAGGTATTTATAGAGATCTTAAGAGTCCTTGTAGGGAAAGTAGTCCCAATAAATCGGGAGACAATCTAGGAGGAAATCTAGGATAACATATCCAATCCTCCTAGGATTACGATTACGTTGCCCAATCCTTAAGATATCCTAATTTGACTTGAATTAGGGTTTCCTTACTTGGTAGACAAGTAATAGCTTCTATGGGCTTAGACCAAATGGAGTCGTGTTGGACTACCCTAACCTGGGGTAATCCGATCCAGAATACCCATGTAGCTTCGATCTTACTCGAAGGGCTTTCTGTCGTTCCGACCACCCTAAGTGCCATGTGTCATAAGCCCAAAAATTAATGGTCCACAATTGCCTCTGACTTTGCTTTTAAGAGTGCACTTTGCTCGAGGATGGATAGATACCAATGGTCCATGAGCGAATCATTCCAGAATGACCTTTTCTAGAATACACATTGGAATGACCTTAGAACTTCTTATTTAGCCGGAGCTAGCCAAATCCGGCTAGTCCTGCTTACTTCTTTCTCAAAGATCTGATTTTTCAAACTTCCAAACCATATTGCAGACCCTTGGTCAGAGTTCTGAATGCATAACTAAAAAACTAGATGCAAGGTGGAATGCACCTATTTTGCTTTTATTCCTTGAATGACTTATATGCCTTAGAAGATATCTTACTAAGTTTATTTTACTCAAGTCATTAAGCTTGTTGGACTAAAACACTTAAAACTTTCATCTTTGCTTCCTTATTGCAGAATGTAGTTAAATCCGACAATCTTTCTGAAGCAAACCAACTTGGAGTAATAAGTAATGGAGTTAAACAAGAATAAGTTTTCAGGCTTGGGACAAAGCTCTAGACCACCTTGACAACATTGAAGCAGTAAATGTTATCCCCTAAACCTAGTATTTATAAGCATTTTCACTGCAGTAATTAGAGTGCCATCCTAGTCCAACACATCTAAGACCTATGACAAATCTTTTGTTGCGAACTTGCTCTAATGCATTGATCTAATTAAGGATGAGAAAATGATGGGTTATATCCAAAATGGCCTCCAAGTTTTAATCTTAGTTTGACATGTTTGAGTTGCCTTCTTGGCTGAGTAAGAATAATTGCTAACACTTGCTGAAGATTAATCTAAGTGTTGTTGTGAAAAGTTGAGCATGATTTTGATTTTGTTTGTTCTTTCATCTTACCCCATTCTAGGTTTGAGGATTTTAATAATTGCAACGTGTCACCAAGAAATGGTTTCTTTCCCAGTCTGAATTGCATGAATGTCTTAGCGAAGCTTAAGAAAAAGTTTCGTGAGTGACTTGGTTGCTTACACATAGGTTAGAAATACATTTGGAATCCTTTTGTCAGACCCTATATTCATTAGACCTAAGCCTTTCCTATCAGACTACACTTAGCTAACTTAGCTAAGGCTCTTTTGTGAATTAAATCTCATTTAGAAGAAAATTTCATCTTAAGGGTTTCCTAGTCTGGATGTTGCTTTTAGACTTGCATTAGGCACATGATCACCAAAGAACATACTTGACTTAGTACACTGGTTCGAGATAGAAGTAATTGTACTTGGGGCAGGAGTTCAGTGCCACTAATTAGATGATTTTTGGGTCGTCCTTTCGATTATTCCCTCGAATGGGGTAGAGCCCAATTTTAATTGTTATAACCTACAACCTTTAGGTTGCATAAACTTTCTGGAGGCCGGATGGTGCACTTGAATCTTCCATATCAAAGGGGCATGTCCTTATGTCAGTAGTTTGCCTATCGTAACCACGCTTAATACTACTCGATCCTCCTAAGTTGCAAACCAGAACGCCACAGAATAGGCTACAAGAGACTCCTCTAACACTAAAAGTTTTGAGTATTTTAGACTATGACATCGCTTGCATAGTTACAAAGGTAGTGCAATATTTGGGAAATTAGGGAGTTCCCTATACCACTAAGAATGGTATAAGAAAGAAAAAAAGACACACTAGGATATGAAGAGATCATTCTCAGCTCTGGGGTTTTAGGTTCTGGACATGTTGTTCCTGATGTCAGCCCATGCTCGATGCCTAAGTCATTGTATAGAATGCTATTTATTTGACCAATCTGATTTGCTTGTGGTCTATTGATGGAATTACACCTGGACCAATTAGAGGCTCATAGATAGGAGTTTACTTTTAATGAAAGTAGTAGTTGTTGGAACCAAACTCGCATACCACCATGGATGGAGGCATAATCCACTCAAAATCACCCATGAACTTTGGCAAGGGGAAAATGGGATTGATTTGGGGATGCAATTGAATTTGGTTCGGACTGCCCAAATATCTCAAGAGAAAGAGAATAAAGTCATTGGTATAGTTCTATGAAAAGAGGATGCATGATGTGCGATACATCAGAATACATCATTAGCGAAGGTGCCTTGTCTTTTGCATGTAAGAGATGCTTCTTTATATCTACGCTAGACGATATCGCATATGAGAGAGTATGTATGAGTGATAGCATATAGCAAAACTAGAGAGATAAATAACCAAGCTAGATTATTTATAGAGATCTTGAGAGTCCTTGTAGGGAGAGTAAGCCCAATTAAATCGAGAGACAATCTATGAGGGAATCTAGGATAAGATATCTCCTAAAATTGCGATTACGTTGCCTAATCTCCAAGATATGTAATTTGACTTGAATAGGGTTTCCTTACTTAGGAGATAAGTAACATCTTCAATGGCTTAGAGCTAATGGAGCTGTGCCAGACTACCTTGGCCTATGGTAATCTGATTTTGAAATACCCACGTAGCTGTAATCTCACTCAAATGGCTTTCCAGTCATTCTGACAATCTTGAGTGCCCCGTGTCATGGGCTCAAATATTCATGGTCCCATAATTGTGATGAAGGGTCATGGCAATGGTGGAGATGATGGTGGCGAAAATGGTGAAGGTGGGAGTGGGCATATTGTGGCATGGCTAATGGCTTCAGAGAATGTGGTGATAATGGTGAGTGGTAATAGTAGTAGCGGTGGGAGGTGGTGGCGGCAATGGTGGCAATGGTGGTGGTGGTGGTGGGGAGGTGATCATTGTTTAAAATGTCGATCTAGGTGGAAATATCGATATGCAAATTTATATTGATATCGATATTGATTGCCTTCAGTGAAAACTATGGAAATTTGCAATATGGTTGGTACGTCAACTCTTTCAAATTTAGTCAAAATTAGAGAAAATTTTCTCAAAATAATTTCAAAAATTCGAAATTTACAATGGGTTTCTGAAAAATTTCTGGTGTGAATCGGTAAATATCATCGATATTTATTGACATTCCTATATCTCGCCGATAAGGGGTGATGTTTGCATTTCACCTCCCCACCCTTCCATATCGATCCTTGATTTTTCGGATATTTCGATGCAAATATTGTCAATTTAGTGGATATTTTGAACACTGGAGGTGGTAGTGGCAAAAATGGTGACAACGGTATTGGAAAAAGTGATTGAGGTGCCAATTTTGATGACCATGTTAAGGTGGTGGTAGCATACTTGTTTTTATTTTTAAGGTATCTTGTATTTTCTAATATTTTGGTTTCCATTCTTGAAATACACACGAAACATCAATTTTACGTTTTACATAACTTATTGTAAATATTGCATTTTGAATTTTTTATTTTCTAAGTTTGTTTTATGAATATAGGCATGCAAATTTCGTACACAGCTGATTTGACGAAATTTCATCTAAAAGAGAATAAACACCGTTAACCTAGTTGACGAACACTCTAAAAAAAAGGGAGGATGTCCTTTAAAGGGCTTTTGATGCCTAAGTTAAGACAGTAGTAGACAAAAAAGAGAATTTGAAAAAGTTATGAGCATATTACGTGGCGATTATTGTTTATTCTGTTTGATATGGATATTTATAGTAAAACCCTAGTAGACAACTGAAGGGGGGGAGGCTGTAGAGCATACTAGGCAGTTCTTGATGATCTTACTAGTATCCATAGTCTTTCCAGCTAGTAGTCCTGAAGGTTCTAGTGGTAAAAGTGCAGTTGCACCAGACACCCACAGGAAGACTCCGAAAAGTCTGTGCCCTGCCACCATTGGACTAAGTATGTCTCGATGACAGGACGTCTTATGGGCGGCTGGGAAGGCCCATGGTGTAAGTTCTATTGAGAGCTATGCACTTGGATGGCTATTGTTGTACACATGAGATTATTAGAGATTAGAATTAGCTATGTTTGTAAGCTGATGAGGAACATGTATTATTAAAGATTCTAGCTTAAATAGTCATGACAATATTATAACACTTATATAGGATATGAACGATGGTTTGATAACGTGATAAGGTTAGGTTGATAAGGATTACTCGATGGGAAGATTCCTTGTTATTCACCACCGTTTATGGTATAAATATTAGGGGTTCCTACACTCCCTTCTACATGCAAGATACCCTAAAGCTCTGGCCCTATTGACTGAGAATTGCATACAAAGAAGAAGAGTTGTAAAAGAGCCCTAGGACTGTCAAGATGTCTCCTTTAGGTTAGTGGTCATTTGGGGTCATGATTTACTTGTTCCGCGTATATTGATCTTATATTTGGGATCAGAGCTTTCAAATAGTAATTAACCCTAAAAGGAAAGCATAAAGAATTGCTTTTTATTTTTTTAAAAAAAATTCAGGTTAATGATTAATTACGTATTATACAAGGAGAACATGTGTATGCATATGATAGCTAAAGCTATTTGTGCAATATATATGATTCATATTAAGAATACGAAATTAGTATTGGCATTGGGATTGAAGCATAATCATTGATCATCTAAGGATGATCAGTAGTCTATGTTCTGATCTCAAGTGGCATGGCACTTCACAATCCAAGGTATGAACACAATTACTTCTTGGAATCCACAAAGGGTTGTAACAATGACTACAGAAAAATGTATGTTGGCTGTTAAGGTGCTATGAATAAAGAAAAACCTTCATATAACTCATTAATCCAAAGGTTCTTGAGTTTATGATATAAAGAATGGGGATTAAAGATTAATATATGAACCTCAGCACTGTTGAACCACTCATTGGTGTCAACTATAAGAAACGGAAACAAGACTTAGAACTCATTCTAGGTGTTATGGATATGGATTTAGCATTGGGAACTGAGGAACCCACACTGTCTATCGATGGAAGCACTTCCAGCGAAAGATCAAAGTATGAAAAGTGGCAAACATCAAATTGAATCTCACTAATGATATGTTGTTCGTGGAGGATTCCCAAAGGCAACGAATGCAAAAAAGTTCATGACATCCATTGAGGAGAAGTACAAAGAGTCCGAGAAAACTGAAACTGGCAACCTCATGAATTCACTTACTTCAATCATGTATGATGGTGAAGGAAGTATGCGTGAATATATTCTTAGAGTCATCGACATTGCTGGAAAACTCAAAAATCTTGAGGTACCAATATCTGAAACCTTTTTGGTCCATGTAATCATGAATTCACTCCCTAATTTCTATACTCAATTGAAAGTTTCTTACAATGCTTTGCAAGCCAAATGGGATGTGAATGAGTTAATCTTTATTTGTGTTGGGGAGGAAGTGATGATTAAAAAGGGGAGTATGTGAACTATGTTCAAGGTTGTACCAAAAGCAACAGGTTTGAGGGTGCCAGGAAAGAAAATGCAAGAAATATTCCCATCTCTAAAAGGACTTTCAACCGTAACAATTCTATAGTTTTCAAATGTTATTTTTACCAAAAGCCTGACCATATGAAGAGAAATTGTCCTAAGTACAAGGCATGGCTTACAAAGCAGGAGGCAAATAAAGGTAAAAATGTTTTTGCTTGTTTTGAATCAAATTTAACTGATATGCCTAGCAGTGCTTGGTGGCTTCATAACAAAGAGAACACCAAATAAGGATGAAGTCAAAGTCTTAGTTGGCAATGAAAAGAGAGTTAAAGTCATAGCAATAGGAACTGTTAGGTTAAAACTAGATTTTGGTTTTTGCTTAGAACTTGATACCGTGGTTTATATACCTTCTATTAGAATGAAATTAGTTTCAATTTCGAAGTTAATTTTGCTAGGTTTTTTATTTTACTTTTGAATAATAAGGGCTTCAACATTTTTTACAATTCTTCTCATTTATGTACCGGTTCTTTATGTGATGGTATGTTCAAATTTCAATTAAATAAAACTAAAAATATTTTCAATGTTGAGAAAGAAACCACACGACCAAAGAACTCTTCAAATCTTTGGCTTAAGAGACTTGGTCATATTTCGAAACCTAGAATGGAACCTTTGATTCAAAACCAAATCTTGCCTCCATTGAATTTCAACGATTTTGAATATTGTATTGATTGTGTCAAGGGAAAAATGACAAATAAAAGAAACGACGGTTCAACTAGGAGCAAACAACTTTTAGAAATAATCCATACATATATTTGTGGTCCTTTTCCCACATAAACAATTGAAGGAAATAAATATTTCATAACCTTCATAGATGATTTTTCACGCTACTGTTACATTTATTTGATTTCAGAAAAATCAAAAGCCTTAGAAGTTTGCAAGATTTATGCTATGGAAGATACACATAAACTCGCAGACACCCTAGACCCTTTGCTTTATTTTTACAAGAACATGGAATTGTAGCTTAATATACCACCCATTTTACACCCGAGCAAAACAAAGTGGCTGAGAGAAGGAATAGAACCCTAATGGACGTGGTAACGAGTATGATCTATAGGACTAATCTACCAAGTTGTTTATGGAGTTAGAGATGGACGATCAAGCAAGCACAAGAATTGACAATTTTATATTTGAAGAAGATGGTCAAATGGGGAATATGATGTTGAACATTCACTGACTACAGCAGCTTTGGTTCAACTTTCAAATCAAATGGAAGAAAGTGGAGGTGATGATGATCGTAATTTTGGGCATGGCACTGAAACTAATGAATTGTTGCATGGTAAGCAGCAAACTGATGTGTTGTTGCTTGGTGAGCAACAAAATGATGACCATGTAGATTACTTGGAGGTGGCAGCTCCAAGTGGCAATGACCACCAACTAGATGGCACTGAAATTCAGGTGTTGTTGAATGATGAACAACATGTAGGAAATCAAGAAGCACATGTGGAGGAAGCAGCTGCCAATGGCAACAACCACCGACTGGACTTACCAGTTTTGGCAGTCGGTGATATTCCACCGTTTTGAGGAAATCAAATAGGGTAAGAAAGTCAACATTCTCATCAAATTTTGTGTATTTGGCAGAATTTTAATTTATCAGAGTTCGATGTTCCTGGGACTTTCAAACAAGCCATCTCGAGTCTGAAAGCAAGCAAATGGATAGAACCTAAGTTTGAATTGTCATCAATAAAGGAGAATAAAGTATGGGAATTGGTGGAACCAAGTGAATAATAGGTTCTAAATCGGTTTTCAAAACTATGAAGGATAATGGGAATATAGAAAGATATAAAGCAAGGCTCATGGTAAAGGGATTAACTCAGAGAAAAAGGGTTGATTACAAAGAAATGTTCAGTCATGTATCAACTAAAGATGCATTCAGAATAATCATGGCCATTGTCACACACTTTGATTTGATTCTACACCGAATGGACGTTAAAATAAGAATTTCTTGAATGGCAATTTGGATGAAAGTATTTATACGAAACAACCAGATGGGTTCATAGAAGAAAGAAAGGAAAAATTGGTTTGTAAACTGAAGAAATCGATATATGGTCTTAAGTAGGCATCGAGATAGTGGTACTTAAAATTTTAGAAGGTAAAAAAAGATCATGGATTCGTGGAAAACCCTTCACACTTGCATTTACCTACGATCAGTGGGAGCTATTTCATCATATTTGTTCTCTATGTAGATGATATTTTTCTTGCAACAAACAACCCAAGTTTATAGATGAAACTAAACCTTTTTGTAGGAAAACTTCGAAATGAAAGACCTAAGGGAAGCCTCACATGTCCTTGGAATAGTGATCAAAAGAGATAAGAAGAGAGGGTTATTGGGATTGTCACAAAAGGGATATATAGAAAAGGTTCTTGAAAGATTTAATATGTCCTCACATGGCACTACAGATATGCCAATCTCTAAGGGTGACAAGTTAAGTAGAGAACAATGTCCCAGGAATGAGTTAAAAGAAAAAAAATATGAAGGAGAGACGTATGCTTCACTTGTTTCTTTACTTGTCAGTAATTTAATGTACGTTTAGGTATGTACAAGACCTGACCTTGCCTTCACAATTAGTGTACCTGGAAGGTTCCAAGATAATGCAAGAGAAGTCCAATGGAATGTAACGAAGAGAGACTTGAGGTATCTTCAAAGGAGGTTCACAGAAAATCTGATAGCGTTGATTCGAATTTTGTTGGATGTCCAAACGATCTCAAGTCCACTTTAGCCTTTGTTTTCACCATGGCTTGTGGAGTCGTGTCTTGGAGAAATGTGAAACAATCAGCAACGGCAATATCAACTTTGGTAGCTGAGTATCTTTCATGTTGTGAAGCCATTGATCAAGTTATTTGGTTGAAAAACTTCATTACAAGTTTCAAAGTAGTTGATCCGATTGCAAGACCAATTCAGCTTTTCTGTGATAACAATGCATCAATTTTTTTCATTAAGAATAATAAGAGGTCATCAGCAACAAGAAACTTGGATATCAAGTATCTCATTGCTCGAGAGAAAGTGATGCAAGGAATGGTGAAGATTGATTATTTGCAGATTGGAGAAATGGTTGCAGATTCGTTGAATAAAGAAGTTCCAGTCATGGTCTTCAAGAAACATGTTGCAAAGATGAGAGTGCTGGCAGAATTTGGTATGGTGGAATAGTGGGAGCTAAGTACTAGTTTAAAGTTCTTATTTCTAGTTGTTTACTGATAGTTGTTATAAACTCAGTTTCAATTTCATGTTTAAATATTATGAAAGTATGCTTAACTAATAAAGTTAAAGTTGTGGGGTTGTTAAAGTTCTTTCCCTTGAATGCACAATTTGGTTATGACAAAAACGTGTATTTGATATGCATGGTAGTTTACCGGTTTGTGTTACTGTTATCCATAAGTACAACCAAGGAGGTTTTCACTATGAACAACCGTCAAGATAAATTGATATTCAATTCTAAAAAGGACCAAGTATTAGATGTGAATAATCAACATTATAGACACTTCTAATGCATTGTTCATGATTTGATTGGAGTTTGTTGTGTTGTCTAGCTTTATGCAAGTAGCTAAGGATATTATTCGAAATAATGAATATGTTACCCTATAGTTCTTCACAGATGTTGTTCAATGACCCAGAACTTGACATCAATACGGTGTTATTTCTAGTCTCGTGGCCAATTAAGAATAGTTTCATATTAAGATAAACAATGCCATGCCAAATGTAACTCTAGTGGGAGAATGTAAGTTCTATAGAGAGCTATACACTTGGATGGCTATTGTTGTACACATGAGATTATCAGAGATTAGAATTAGCTATGTTTGTAAGCTGATAAGGAACGTGTATTATTAGAGATTCTAGCTTAAACAGTCATGACAATATTATAACACTTCTATAGGATATGAATGATGGATTGATAACGATTACTCAATGGGAAGAGTTCTTGTTATTCACCACCGTCCATGGTATAAATATTAGGGGTCCCTGCATTTCCTTTACATACAGGCAAGAAACCCTAAAGCTCAGGCCCCATTTACTGAGAATTGCATACAAAGAAGGAGAGTTGTAGAAGAGCCCTAGGATTTTCAAGATGTCTCCTTCAGGTTAGTGGTCATTTGGTATTGTGATTTACTTGTTCCGCATGTATTGATTTTACACATGGTCCCTTTAAGTAATTTTATGGTTTACTCACGGCATCAAGGGTCAGACCATCCCATTGAGCATATTATCCACGTGTCCTCCTATTGGATGTGGTTAATTTATGTCCCTAAAAATACAGCATACCAAATATATTTTACACTCATTTTGTTATATGTAAAATAAAATAAAACTATTTAAAAACATTACCAAACAAACCCTAAATTTCTTATGAAAATCTGAATTTGTACATAAGTATTTCTAAGAATGGATAAATTCCCAAAGGGATACATAGTACTAGGAAATGCAATTCGAGTCCTTTCATCATCTGTTACATTTCTATGTTCTGTTTGTATGTAGTTTTATTGATGGCCCTTATCTTTGTCTTCATTGAGCATACAATAACCTTTGACCTAACAAGCATCATGAATATTTGATTGTAGGATAACATCAATATTACTCCGGTGGGTGAATTTGACAGATATATTCATTAACTTAATTTACAAATTAACTTCGTTATTCACTAGATAAGTATAAAGAAAAATAAATGATTTAGAAGCAACACACAAATTAAGTACTCCAAGTCAAAGAACTTTCTTTTAAATTACTTTGTTCCACTAAATAGTAGGATAGGATGATTATCATATAAAATAAGCAACTAGCCAAACATGAAGACCAACGCTAGCGCAGCCTTGTCTGTGTACTTAGTGGCAGATTGGAGACGATGCAAACAATGTTTTGAGAAAGTAAGATATTAAGTTTATTGGTTTACTGATTGGAGGAAAAAGCTATGCAAAACACTTCAACTTCAACTTGTTACAGAGAGTGATATGATAATGAATTACTTGATTGCATGAGCGTTTCTATTATAATATCAAAAAAAAAAAAAATTATGTCATTTAGAGTCATATATTACAACTTTCTGTATTAATTAATCATTATTTAGAGGTAATTGAAAGAAATCTGTTTCAAAGGGACTTACTTATAAATAACAAAAAGGAGAATTTAAGAAGTATACAAGTGAAGACACTTACATGTTGTGTATGATAGTCCACATCCAAGTGGAGTACGTTGGAAATTCATTTGATTGATTGAACAAATTTTGGTAACTACTAAGTAGGCATTTCTGGCAGGACAATTGTAACTCCAATGATGTAGAGTAGTATTTTCCACATCCAAAGCCAGAGTTTATAACTCCCAATCTATTGAACCATAATGAAATAGAGGTTATTGTATATAAGAGCTTTTTTTAAAGGTAATTAGATCTATGGTTTCTGAATTTTGGTCAAATTGAAGCTTTGGGTCATGAACTAAACTTTGTGGGTATTGGTCCTTGAACTTATTACAATATGTAGCAATGGTCTTTTAGATGAATTTTCAACGGTGTTAAGCAAAGAATCATCGATCCACTTTGTGACAAGTTCCAGGATCAATACTTATAATTTATTTGTTCAAAAATTAAAACTCCAATTGGGCCAAAATTTAGGGCTTAATGCTCCAATTTTCTATATTTATTTTATACACATGAACTGTCAAAACAAAGGGATAATTGATTTTTTTTTTTTTTTTAACAAACGATATTGTCTACACTAAGGGGGTGGAGGATTGGGCTAAACTTCATAATGGGCTAGCAATAATGTGGTTCAAATTCACCTTTGGCGAAAATCGAACCTAAGATCTCTCACTTACAAGTGAAGAGGAATACCCACTAGACCGCAGCACAAAGTGGCAAGGGATAACCGAATATTGTACTTTGTATACAGTATGCTAGATGATGACATTTGAAGTGTTTTTAATGTGACACAATGGAGAAGTTATAGATTCAGGTTTCACAAATGGCCACCCTAGGATAAAGTGCTAAAACACTAAAGAATTGAGAGAAACTCAATTTCATTGATGCTAAAATAAAAAGATAACTAAAGAAGTTGTTTAAATAGTTTTACGAAATCCTAACTGTAAAAGGAAATATGACAAGAGATTTGTCTTGTCATTCCCTTTCTGAAAATGTATCTTGGCTAGAAACAGGCTCTGAAAACACTATTCACCGTAAAACACACTATTTGCACTAAAATCACTATTAACATTGGAATTGCCAATTTACGCTCGTCTTCTAGTGTTTTTTTTTTTTTTTTTGAGAAATAGGTACGATATTCATTAATGCGAGAGATACGTACAAACTGATACAAAAGGCCTCGATAAAAACCTTGTCGAGGATTTCAACCCAGTCTAAGGGAAAAAGAGTCTCATGCACCAAACAAATTAAGAGTTACTATCCTCAAAGAGAAGCTCCAAAATTACATTAGTAGGTTCTTCAAACCAAAAAATAGGATTTCCGCAATTTAGACTCGTCCGCGCTAATCTATGTGTGACTTTATTCATATCCTGTTCACTAATTCAATAGTCTATATGCACGACTTTACTCCTGTTCACTAGTATATTTCCAAACGACGAAAAATCATCTTGACCATCATGTTTGAGGGCTCCTATGACAAGCAGCGTATCACCCTAAAAAATGTGGCTTGTAGATGTTCCTCTCTGACTAAACTCGCTGCATCTCTAGCTGCCATAATTTCGGCCAGTAGTGGGGAAGAGATGGCATTATACCTAGTTGACAAGGCTGCCACAAATGCACCCCTATAGTTCCGAATCACCACACCAACCCCACTGACGCCCCTTTGCTCGTCCCATGCCGCATCAAAATTACATTTAAACCACCCATAGTCCAGTTTCTTCCATTTTTGTGAAACTTTGGTGTTTCATTTTTCCTTTTTTTCCATGCCACTATTGGAATTCCTTTAGCTAACTAATTGCCCTAACATTTAATTATGTTGGTTCGAGTGCTTTTCCTTGCCACAAAAATGAGTTCCGTTCTTTCCACATATTCCAGAGGAGAACCAAGAATAGATCGAAATTGTCTCTTCACAACTCACCTACAAGTCTTGCTATCCAATCCATTATATGCTCCTTTGCGGCCGTCCGACTACGGATCCCCAGCGGGCTTGACAACCAAATCGACACCGCTCGTGGATAGTTTCTCAACAAGTGTACTAAGGTTTCAGTTTCTCCATCACAAAACATGCATGTTTCGTCCGTGGTGATTTTCTTCTTTCTTAAATTATCCCAAGTTGGTAGTGCTTTCCAGCAAATCCACCAAACACAAATATTCACTTCCTCCTATACTCGAGCCCTCCACAAGGCTTTCCATAAGAATTTAACCTCTATGAAATCGAGGAGCCACCACTTTCTTGTCCACTTACCTCACCCGCAAATCTTGCTAAGTGATAGGCACTTTTCGTTGTGAATTTCCCATTTGGTTCTTCATTCCAAATCAAGTGATCTGGCTGTTGCAAACAACTAAAGTGTATGCTTTGAATCAAAAGAGCTTCTTCTTCAAAAAATAAGTCGTGTATAAGATCCAGATTCGACCTTACTCCCCCCCTCCACTGAGATCAATTTATTCACAGTATCTGATTGATTATTTCCTACTGAGATAGGACTGAGCACTTTGAAGAATTTTTTTCCTTGGTAACCTACTATCACCCCAAACTTTAATGGATTCACCATCCCCCACTCTCCACCTACCTCCACTCTAATTATTTTACGAGCATCCCTTATGCATCTCCAATAGTATGACGAGTTCGTCTTCACCAGGGCCAAAAGGAAATCCGTTTGAGGATAATACCTAGCCTTGAAAATTAGGGAAGCCAGAGAAGATTGTTGGTGTATTAACCACCACTCTTGTTTCACAAGCAAAGCAAGATTGGAAGCATAATATTTTTGAAGCCAAGACCACCGTCTCCTTTTGGTTTACACAAATTTTTCCAACGAGACCAATGTATCTGTCACTTTCCTTGTTCCTTATCCCACCAAAATTGTGCCACCATTTGATTTAACTCATCACAGAATGTTTTCAGTAACGAAAATGTTTGCATCGTATACAAAGGAAACGCTTGGGCCATAGTTTTTATTAAGATCTCTTTTCTGGCACTACTCAAGAGGCTTCCTTTCCACTCATTTAGTTTCTTCGAGAGTCCACCTTTGATGTAGGAGATTGTATTCTTCTTCGATCTTCCCATAAACACCAGCATTCCAAGATAACGATGATGGAAAGGAACCCGAGGCATATTCAGACAATCTGCCAAGAATTGATCATCATATTCGGTTAAGCTACCGCTGAACGCTACACAACTCTTCGAATAGTTAAGAACTTGCACCAAGATATTTTCGTTGATTTTCAGTAATAGCTTGCCCTGTAAGCATTTTTGGTACTACGAGAAAAAAATGAAACTATCATCCGCAAACAATAAATGGTTCATGGACTGGGCATCCTTGCATACTTTCACCTCATAATTCGGTTCTGATTTTTCCAAGCATAAAACAATGTCGAAAGCCCCTCCGCACATAATACATATAGAAACGGAGAAAAGGGGTCTCCTTGCCTAATACCTCGTTTTGGAAAAACATATCCCACTGGCTCACCATTTAATTTGAAAGAATATGAAACAATAGACACACATGCCATCACCAAATTAATCCACATTTCCATGACACCTAATTTTTCCATTATTTTCTGAAGAAAATTCCACTCAATACGATCATATGCTTTAAATCAAAATGTATCATATTCTTATGAGGTTTACTATATCTTTTTGGTCTCTTTTGTACCAAAATCATCAAGAAAAACCATATAAGCCGGTGTTGGCACCTGGTAATCTACTCATATAGTTTTCTAGGTAATATTATTTCTTAAATATAAACTTTTAAAATCAAATTTAAAAAATCTCTCTAATTGAATGCTACATTTAACCAAGGTTCTAAAAGACGTTAGGCGCTAGTTGGGCAACGGGCTAGGACTTAGCGCCTAGGCGGATTTAATAAATGTATTATATTTCATATAAATAAATGTCTACTTATACTTAAAATATATATAATTTCACCATAAACTACAAAACAGAATGACATATATATTATGAAGTATTGGAACATAATGAAAACATAGGGCACAAGTGATATAATGTGTGTTTATTTAAGTATGTAACAAGTCTCTTACAATTTATTGAAATAATAAAATACAAAATGAAAGTTTTCTATTTTCTGTCTAAGTGAGTCGCCACCTAAGCAGGTGCCTAGGCGAGTCTGGACGGGCTAGACGGGTGTCTAGGTGGTCTAGGCGGGCACCTTAGCAAGTCCAGGTGCCATTTCTTAATTTTCAAACACCTAGGCATTAATCGAGATTGTGGCTAGCTGCCTAGCGCCTATGCAAGACCTAGGCGGGAATTTTTATAATAGTGCATTTAACTCATTTTTATACTACATTTTATATCACAATATGTGGCATTATGTGATGTATTGAATTTAATATTCAATGAGAAAGAACGAACATTAAATGAGATAAAATCACAAAATTGATTGTTACAATCCATTTATTACGAAGTGTTGTATGAATATCATTATTCCTCTAAATCTCACATTCTTTTTCTTTTCTTTTTCCAAAAAATGGTAGCCAATTTTCATCTTCATATATATGAAATGTGAGTGCACAAAGAAACTAATCTGAACCTATTCTAATCCTAACCCATCACCCCACTACCCTCAGGCAAGCCCAATAACTTTGTTATACCACTTGAACTAACTACCCATAATTAGCTAGTTTTATCATTGAGCAAGTCAGAAGTGAAAATTCATCGAGAACGGCCTTGACCCAAACTAATTGGCATGAGATTAAGCTACAGTTTCAGTTTACTCAAACACGCAATAGAAACATGGTTTCCAAAGGATGAAGAAATTTTGTCAATTAGATCTTTGATAAAACACATGGATAAAAATATGCCTTCAAATTAATTCCAATCAAGAAAGCCAAAACACTTTTGTTCGGGCTAGATTGTCCCTCACACAACTCCTCTTGTCTTGCTTGTCTGTCAAGGATTTCTCGTTGGTTTACTACAACATAAGTTTAAAGTTAGTTTGAAAGGTACCTCTATGGGGCCTTTATTAGGCCTTCAGGCTCAAATCAAGACTAATATAAATCCGAGCATGCCACTGTTACCTTTGTTTAACAGATTGTGCTTTTAGCTATTAGATTAATTGATTACTTGCGCCACAAGTCACTTAGACTTCTTAGCTTGATCGGATTATTTATAGATGGGTTAAAAGTTTATCAAGTTCTTTTTGTTACCTTGTAAACAAGGACTTTTATTCAAATATCATATGTTTGGTTATAGGAAAGTTCCTGTTTTTTTTAAGTGCTTTCCTTAGTGGCCAACTTGGGTTAACAACAAGGAAATAAGAGTTATTAGTTTGATAGGATTAAACATACAGAAAAACCTCAAAGTAAGCAATGGAAAATGACCTTGAGACTAAGTACGATGCATAAAAGTCAGATCTACTTTACACAAATGCAAATAAAGGAAAATCGGGCAAGGTTACAACCTTGGTGGGCAAGGTTTGTCTCCTCGCATACCACTTCTCCTTGTGTTTTTACAAAAGCAAGCACTTCTATTGAATAGAATAACAACAACGGTCTACAAAAGGGATTCAACACTACAAAAGGGAATATGTAGCATAGCTTCTAAAACTGAAAAAAGAAAGCTTTTCTATGGTTGAAATATAACTGGAAAGATGGCAGACAAAACAAAGTTATCTGGTTTTTTGTTGTTGAGTTCAGAGTATTGAGTGTGTTGAGAGAGCTTTCTGCTTGCTTTTCTTGCTGCTTTTATAGACTTCTTAGCCCGAGTGTCCAAGCTTTCCCTTTCTAGTGCATTGCTCTATCGGTGATTGCTCTTGGAACAGGGTGAGTCACCATTTTTCTTTTCATTATTTACTTACCCCTACCATGGAAAAGTACTTTTTCACCGAGGGTTAGCTGCCCTCTACTCCTTGTCACTTCCATCATAAGCTTGATGCCTATTAGCTGCCAAATAACTATATTTAAATCCACCCTGGGCTGCTGCCTTCACCAGCCCGAAACAAACAAGCTTTTTGCACACCTAGGCTTTAATTGAATTGAGCCCAATATTAATTATCCACCCGAACAATCCAATAAGTAAATTTCCTCGTTATCTCTCGTATACCTTTTTTGTTTTTGAGGTGTTTATTTATTTGGCCGATAAAGAAAAATGCATTGATAGTTAGAAATA
Organism: Pyrus x bretschneideri; assembly: GCF_019419815.1. NCBI lineage: Eukaryota > Viridiplantae > Streptophyta > Magnoliopsida > Rosales > Rosaceae > Pyrus > Pyrus x bretschneideri. Next base: position 1,409,648 of record NW_025999808.1, on the reverse strand, counting down.
GTTTTTAGCTTAAATGACTAATAAGACAATATACCCGAGGTTCTATTTTCATGGCTCCTCCTTTAGTTCGTTTCTATAAATTAAATAAACATAATTAAGGACCCATCTCATTAATTTATTTTGTGCTTGGGAAATTTGAACCAGTAAACACACATATGGATTGACGTTGAAGCCACAGTAACTGTCCTGGTATACAGAACATAGCCAGAGGTGGCCTAAGTTATTTAAATGTGTCTTGCACTAAAATCCAACTGCTTGTTGCCCAACTTCGGTGATACACTCGGTGTTAGGGTTTCATTTTGTCTCTACTATCTCCTCTCCTAAGCCCATCTCCCTATTTAATCCGTTTCACCATTTGCTTCCATATCAACTCATCCATCAATCTCTCTCTATATATCTTAAATATTAGTACAAGTACCATACTACCATGGCTGAACTCGGCCTTCTCTCCCGGACCGATCTCCAGAACTTACCTCTCTTACAACAAAATCAACACCAAACCCAGTTATCAAGCCCTAATTTGGTCCCCAAAGCCTGGATGTGGAACCCTAAGCCAGTTCAAGAACCCGAAGATGACTCATGGGAGGTGAGAGCCTTCGCGGAGGACACTGGTAATGTAATGGGCACCACATGGCCTCCAAGGTCTTACACTTGCAAATTTTGTAGAAGAGAATTCCGATCCGCCCAAGCCCTAGGCGGCCACATGAATGTGCACCGCCGTGACCGGGCTCGCCTCCACCAATCCCATCCTCAGATGAACCCGGCAGCAATCTCATCAGCTTCCACTTCCTCATTCATAATCCCAACTCAAGAACTTGTGAATAGAAATGGTGGATTATGCCTTGTTTACCAATTGCCAAGCCCTAGTAGTATAAATGATGCATCCTTCAATACTGCGACAACTTTGATGAGCTCAAGTAGCACAAATGGTCATGGTGTTGAGTCATCACCATCCACTCTTCTTTCAGTGTCACCCAATATTCCACCTCATGACTACTTAGTCTCAGTTGTGCCACCAGCTGGAAGAAGCAATTCTAATTCCCAATATTGTCACTCAAACAAATCATCAGCTCATGATGATCCGGAACCCTTAACGTCCGGAACAGAAAATGGCAATTTTGAAGAGCTTGATTTAGAGCTTCGGCTTGGGCATGGTCGACCGGCAATACCATCTTGATTCTTCGCCAAACAAGAAATTAAGGGACGATTGATATACAAGCTTATTAAGGCGAGTGTGTCTGCAGCTAGAAGTTGGAGACAATTCACACACACACACACACACACACATATATGTCCGTAAGAGTAAGATGCAGTACTCCACCTAGCTAGCTTTCACAGAAACCTGTTTGAGATTATTTATTTATTTTGTATGATTATTTTCTTGTTTGATATAACTAATTATTCTTATGTGTGAGTTTTGAAGCTCGTTACAAATGTAAGAGAAGAATTAAGAAGCCATTAAAGGCAAGGTTTTATAATTAATTATAACTAATAAATTCAAAGAAAATCAAGGTTTTATAATTAATTCTGGAATAAATTTCTATATTTTGTATTTTAATGAAACAAAATGTTTTTAGTAGTAGTGATGGAGTGAGATAACAGCTTGCAGTGCAGTGTCATTTTTTGTTATAGATTTCTGAGTAAAGACTAAAGGTGTGCTGCTGTCTCTGGGCATACATTTCCGTGGGGATTATTTCTATAGCTTTTAATCCTTAAATAAGATGAAGTTTAGAAAAATGTCTTATACAAGATTAAAAATTAATTTTAGTCTCTAGACTCTATTTAATGCCAGCATATGTCTTCAATGTTTCTTTTTTTATTTATTTATAATTTTATGAATTTAAATTTTATGAAAATATTATAAATTTTAATTCTCATTATGGTAGGCATCTTATATAAGAAAATATTTTCGTACAGATTTTTCGGTACACTTATGTTTTTGCATATTTTCTTACCTACCACTAATTCATAAAAATATATTTAGGTACGAACATTTCAGTACAATGGGTTAGTATTGTGACAGCCCGTCCTGGATTATTCGTACCGTAGGTGTGAAATGACGATTTTGCCCCTAGTGGTTATGTTTCATTTTGGGGTGTTTGTTTTGTGGCTTGTTGGTTGCATTTGGACCACACACACACTCTCATCCCTATCTCTTTCCCGTATACCTTCCTTGTCCCGTCTCTCTCTCTCTCTCTCTCTCCCTCTTCTTCTTCTTCGTACGGACAAGTACCAAAACCCTTGCAAATGTTGTAGATCGAGGTGAGAAACTATACCTTTGTGTTCGTGAGGTTCATACGAGTTCAACCATACCCATTTCAGGTAGGAAATCCTTCGATTTCACGTCGAACCATGGAACCCCGATTTTGGTCACTGTTCATGCATACGTGAAATGTTGTTTTTCAGGGAATTTGAAGCTTGTAGGAAGCTTAGTGAGGTCCTTAGGAAGCTCGGGGTGGTTCGTTGGAAGGTTTTGGACGTCGGGATCGTGAGTTGCAAGTTTGGCCGGATTTTGTGAAGTTTCTCCGGCGAGATTCCGTGAATTTCAGGGGTTGAAAGTGGTAAGGTTTTGTTCTCCTTGTTGTAAGCTTCATTTTGGTGCAAATTTCATGAAATTTGGTTGAAAAACAAGTGAGAAATGAAGGTTTGAAGTTTTTCCGGTTTTCCGGCGACAGCGACGACACCGGAGGTGTGCTGGAGAAGATGACGGAATATTCCATCAGTTTGGACAAAATATTCTTAACGGTGTTAGGTTAACTTTAACGGAATCTGTTACTTTTAACGGAATATTCTTGACGGCGTTAACTGACGCCGTCAGTGTGCCTGGCACGTGGCCGCGTGTGGGGGGCATGTCTGGCCGTGCCTTGGCTGGCGCGTGGGGGCGCGTGAGACGTCGAAAAATTATTTTAAAATTATGGGGGTGTTCGTGAAGTTGAGTAGATCACGTTGGTGTATTCATACACCCCATTTGAGCATTGTATGAGAAGTTATTACCTAGTTTTGGTTATGTGCTTTAAATTAATGTTTTTATAGTTGTTTCGCATATAAGTGAGACTTATCTCGAGACAAAGGGGTTACGACCCTTCCACATACCAATGAGTGGGCTTTTGGTTTTCCGTATATACCTATATATTGTGGTTTTTCCCATAAAATGAAATGGAATGTTTATATGTTTTAAATGCAATGCATAGCGTTTGCCTATTTATTTGTGCATTAGTAGTTGCATATATGTATGTTCGGTGCTGCGGACGCACAGGTAAGTGCCAGGTAAGTTATGGTTTATGATGATTAGTAGTTATGTGAGATACATAGAGAGCTTATAACCTGCACCCTCGGTGTTAGTGCTCCCGCTCAGAGTAGGGCACAGTCCTTCACGTGATGTTCACCTCCTGCACCACACGCTCATCTTAGATCCAAGTTAGGTGCACAGTCCTGTTGTACAGACCACTTTAGGTGGTTCCGACTCATAGATGACCCGCGATTATTCGCCCAGTCTTCACGTAATCATAGCCCTTGAGCGTATTTATTTACACCCAGTCCTGTCGTACGGACTACTTTAGGTGGTTCCGACTCGTGTGCAGGTATAGTTAGTGAGTTAGAGAATTAAGTTCTAGATTCAGCCGTACAGGTCACGTTAGGTGACTCCGGCTGACATATTACATTGCATTGATTGACATTACCTGAGCTACGTACATTTTATGTAGAGGTATTCGGCATGGCATATTTCTGAGCATGTTTTCAATATACGTGTATATTCTATTTTCTGGGAAACTATACGGGTTTTACGGCGAGGGGTTAGAACTTTTGATAATGAAATGATTTTGAAAAGCTTTGTTTTTGCCCACTCACACTTTCTGTTTTGCGCCCCTCCAGGTTCTAGTTTGGATTGCTCTTTTGGTGGCCCACGATGAATTCACGGCATATCTGGCAGATTATCACCAGTGTAGGACCCCCTCTGGGTGTGTTTTAGTTAGTATTTGTTCCTTTGGACTGCACTAGGTTTTCTGTGCTCTGAATATTGTTTTTCACACTTACGCTTGCACATGTATGTTAATTACTCTGTGTGTAGTTTGATTTTTATTTATTCGTACTTTTATTATTATTCTTAGCTTCCGCACTGTGCACATGGTTACGTCACTCTCACGTGACAGCCAGCATGTCCTGATTTCGGTCGGGGTGTGTCAAGTATAATATGTTTAGGTATGGTGGTACACTAATTTAGTATAATATATTTTGGTACCGACATTTCGGTACACTAGTTTAGTATCATATAGTTAGGTATGGAATTTTGGTACACTTATGTTTTTACGTATTTTCTTATCTGTCACTAATTCACTATAATATATTTAGATACGAGTATTTCGGTACACTAATTTAGTAAAATATATTATGATATGGATGTTTAGGTACACTAATTGAAGAAAGTTAAATAAAATTGCATAATAATAAATTTAAAATTTAATGTAATAACATTAAATAAATTATCTATTAAATATAAAAACTTTGACAAAAAAAAATTCTATTAAATATAAAAACAAAAATACAATATGAATTTGAATTAAGTACATATTAAGGGTCTGAAATCAATAATCAATCTAACACCAGGTTTTCTTTTAAATTTTAATCTTCTTGAAGGATTAAAATTCAAAAACCCCTTATTCTATGTACGTATTAGGGCTTAATTTCCATAAAACCACAGAAATGCCAATTCTCCCGATAACCAAGTCCTGATTTGAGCATTTGATTGGTTAGCCAGCCACTAATAATTGCATGCATTAAAAGGGTTCCTACTTCCTAGTCATTTTTGGTAAATCCATAGAGGAGTTCATATATATCATGGTAAAATGCATTTACTTATGTGCTGATCTACGTGGATGTTTCCGGCAGAGAAACCTTATTTCCAACATCTTTTATTATGAAGGGTTTTGGGTTCCAATATACAGTTAACTTACACCACCAAATTATGATATTTCAAATGTTTTATTCGTAAACATTCTCCACTATCATATTTCAAAACTTAAGATTTCCAGTTTCAATAATACAAAAAAATAAACAAAATAAAAAAAATGAAAGAAACTTGAACATATTCGTTTGATAGGAAAGGAAATATATGTGTTCCATATTCGAAAAAATAGACCAGTATTCGTCAAGACCAGTCTTTCCACACACTAAAAACTCTATTATGTGGTTGAGTTCGGCCTTACTTTGTAACCCTTCTCAATTATCCTCCAACAAGAAAATGTAACAGCTCCAAGTCTACCACCTCAATAGTTCCACCTAAAAAGTTCCACTTTTTCAGGATTAAGTTTTGTCCTGATCTATCAGCTAACAAACATATATTATCACTTTTTAGAAAATCATGACAGGATGAATAGCTCATACGTACAACAGAGAATGCCTAGCTTCCTCCTCCTTTTAATTACGTTGTAATTTCAAGTCAGGATGTCCTTTATCATAAAATTATCTAATCTATCTGTACCACAAAATACATTTGTTCATAACCATCTATGTTTTAGCACCTCTTACAAATAAGCTTAGGAAATCGGTCGTCTAAACTATACAAACATACGTAGTTTGTCTATTAAGAACGATACGATACTGATGGAAATCAAGTGGCCAAAATTTCTGGGAGGAGCCTAAACTCTGCTCCTATACTAGTTTTAGAGCCTAAACCCTAGTATAAGAGCAGATATAGTATCGACGTGCGAGCCATAAACATGTGTCTGGCTTACTAATTAAACAACAGACTTGAGAGCATCTCGAATTGGAGAATTGAAATTTTGCATGAATACTCTTTTTTTGTTATTATTATTATTAACTTTTTCTGTAAAAGAAGACACAAAACGTTTTCAAATTACATTCTTTTTTTTTTTTTTTTTTTTTTTTTTGTGGACAAAAACGTTTTCAAATTACCTAGATACCCAATTGTAGCTCAAATGAGTAATGCTAGGAAGACTAAATTTTCAAACCAATAATGTTTCACCAGTAAGAAATCGGCACGTTAATCGACACTTGATTAATAATTCAATAATTAATAACCACATCATTTGGTTTACACAATTTGTTTTAAAATTTTGGTTTCCTTAACTTTACCTTGGCCCAAATATATATAGCAAAGTATATATGGCAAATAAATATTCTTGTAAAAGGAAAACAGTAATCTACATACACTATGAACGCTACTTTTGAGCCGAAGCACTTGTCTATAAAGTGCGATCCCCTGGCTAACTTCCAGAATCTTGAATAAGATCATATAACCATTACCTTTGTCTAGAGATCCAATGTTTAAAAATTCTTAAGTTTTCTTTTTCCCTGCAAGACTGGCAACTATGATTGTCAGACTAAGTCCCAATGTAGGCTAGGTTTGAAGGACGTACTTGTTGTCGATGCAAATTTCCACCGTCTCTAGTTTTGACGAAAATGCACCTGCAAAACAATCAACAATTTTGATCAAAGACCTAAGCCTCACGCGCCCACAAGGTGGGGAGGGGGGCGTTAAGCCAATGGATCTCCGACACCTATGTTAGTTTCTCTAAGAAGAGTAAAGTGTTTAGGGCTTTTAGGGGTAGCAAAAGCTTTTAAAATTTGGTAGAATATGAGGTATATATAGGAGGAGAGGGCCGGCCATAGTGTTAGAGTTTTACCCTACACATGGCGGCATCCTATTGGCCAAGGTTTATGGAGAAATATTCTCATGATATTAAATAGGAAATAATATCTTAAGATAATGAAGTAATTATCCCTAATTGATTTAAATTGGGATTACTTACTTGAATAGAGTCAATCTTCAATTGGGAATATATTAAAGATAAGATTTGGGTAATTAATCCTTATCTTTAATGCTTTGACTTTTCCTTGCCAAGGGCAGGTGAGCTGTGGGCGACACACTTGTAGCTTTACTTTCTGCAATAACTAGATGCACGTTTTCAGAAACTCTATTCTTGGTTCTGCTCATGAAACCTAAATGATTGTTTACGCTTGCAATGTCTCTAGTTGCTCTTGTACTTTCTCGAGGTATTGGGCCATCTTTCGATGCTTCGCTGCGTAGTTCCCTGAGGTTTGGTTGGTGATCAACTAGGAATCGGAATAGATCACGAGCTTTTTCACTACTAAATCTTTCGCCAATCAGAAACCTGCTAGTAGGGCTTCATACTCCGCTTCGTTGTTTGATGTTTTGAAGCTTAGAATGATTGCCTACTCGAGCATCAAACCATCTGGGGTAGTGAGAAATAGGCTTGCTCCCAATCCCTGGTAGTTGGATGATTCATCGACGTGCAAGTGAGGCTGGTGTGACTACGTTGTGCTCGGCTGCCTTTGGGGCATTTCTGTCGGAACATGCGTCTAGATTGTGCGAAATATCGCATCATGACGATGACTGCGTATGTTTGAAGGTATGGCTTGAGTTTCAAGGTTGCAACAACTGGCGTGAAAATCAAAGTTTTGATTTTCAAGTATATAGTTTCCGCATCGATGAGAGTTTTTGAACGGAATACAAGTGGTCAAGCCCCCAGCCCTTTTCGTATAAGGGTAGAGCTCATTGTTGCTTTAGATACTGCCATATAGATGCATAAGTCATCTGTTGCTTTCAGCTTGGACAGTAGGGGAGGTGATGTCAGGTACTTTTACAAGTCCTAGACTGCTTTCTCGCTTTCTCACATTTTGGTCAGTGGATCGCGAGATGAAATGATTGAGTGCAGCTGCTCGCTAGGTCAGACCTTAAATCTCCTTTAAAGTAGTAGGGGACTTCATATCTAGGATAACTCAGATCTTCTTTGGATGTGCATTCGACGTAGTCTGACCGCTGCTTAAGGTAAAGGAAGATGTGCTCGACGCTTTCTTAGGGTTTCCATCCTGATTCATCTGCCAGGGCATTGTTGACTTTGTGACACCATCTTCCTGGCCCATCTTTCGTGGTTGCTATTTGGTGAAGGTAGAATTGTCTTTCTGCACTTCAGCTACTACTGCTGAGGCGAAAGGCTTCTTCTTCGTCTTCTTGAGAACTTGTATAGTGCATTGCCTAGACATGGCCTGGTCACCTTTGATCTCTCCGACTACTCCTATCGGGATGTGAAATCGGATTTTCTAATACTTGATCGAGGTTATAGCTCCAATCTTCACTATCCATGGTCGACCCAAAATCCCGTTATGGGGTGATGGGTCGCTAATGATCATGAAGGTCTGCGATGAGACAATTGGAGGACTGGTTACGTCGAGTGTGATTGTGCCAATGGCAATTGAGGTAAATCCATTGAATCTGGTCAAGACCTCTGCTTTGCGTTTGATCGTGCTTTCCAGGCCCATTTTCTGGATAACTAATAGTTGTAGGATATTGACTGAGTTGCCATTGTCCACCATAATTCTGTCAACGATGGAGTGGGCCAGTTGTGCAGAAATCACCAAGGTGTCATCCTGGGGAAAGTCTACTCCCTTAGCGTCTTGCTCGGTGAAGCCAACGATTGGTCCAGGTACAACATTTATGGCTTGAACATGAAAGATCAATCTTGCCTGCTGGATCTTTCTCTTCTTGGAATTGTTGGTGGCCCCCAGATGCTCGGATTCAGCAAAGATGTTGATTCGAATTGTCTTTGATAAGGTTCAGCTTCGGCATCTGCTTCGGCTTATCGACATACTGGTCACAATTGTCTTCCTTCATGATCTCTTCAAGGTACTTCATCCATATGGTGCAGTCGTTGGTTGCGTGCCCCAGACCTCTGTGGAATACACAGTACTTTGTCTGGTCCATCTTGGAGCTGTCCTTCTTCATGGATTGTAGCATCTCAAACCACGGCTTGTCCTTAAGGTCGCGAAGGATCTAATTGATCGGGACTGAGAACTTGGTGTGAGTTTTAGGCATCGTGCCTTCTTTCATCAGGGATCGGTCCCTACGTCTGCTTCCTGGCTTGTTTTTGTCATTAAGCAGTTTATCGCCTTCCTTCTTCTGAGCTGGTTCTGCGTCTTTGCGCGGCTGCTTAGGCAGCTTCTAGGAGCGTTTGACCTCATCCCAGAGGGAGTGTTTTTTCTGCCAAAGCATAAGAATCTACCAAGGTCAAGTTCTCGCCCATGATCAGCTCTCCTAAAAGTAGGTGATCTACTAGGAACCTCTTCCGAAAGGCTGAGCTTGCAATGCCATCATTGAGCGGTGTGACTCATTCGGTTCCTTTTTCATGTTGAAGAGGTGATCAGACTTCTTCTTGATTGAGCAATAGGACGAATATTCCTTAATGAAAACCAAGGGAAGTTATCTGAAGTTCCGGATTGATAGTGGGGGCAGGGTGTGGAACCAGTCTTGCGCCTCACCTTGGAGCGTCATGGCAAAGATTTTGCACATGAAAGCGTCATTGTTGGTATAAAAGGTCATGGCACTTCAGTAGTGCATCAGGTGCCTGTCCGAATCTTCATCTCTTCTTTGAAAAAGGTGAAATGTAGCAGGCTAAACTTCCGCAGTGGCTCCATCTACTCAATCTCACATGTAAATAGTGACCTGCTTATGTTGGCCACGTCTCTACGAAGAGCATCATCGGTAGGCTCAATGCACCGGAATCCACGTAGCTACTTTGCTATGAGCCTTTGTATTTTCTCCAGTATTTGTGCTTGGTAGGGCAGCAGAACCTCCAGCTACCCCCGGTATTGATCTGCTGGTCCATGTTGCTCTTTGGCATGTCCTATTTGTTTATGCCGCAGTCGCAATACACGTGGTTCGTTATGTGCTACTCGTCGTCCCGCTTGATGGGGGCTACCAGTGAAACTTGAGCTAGACTGTTCTTGTGCTCTCCTCGGTCCGTCATGTGGCTGCCTACTTTAGTGCCTCACAAGATGATCTCTTTGTAGGCCTAGCCTCGTGTGGACACTTCGCATGGAATGTCCTGAGTACTCATCGAAGTGTGGACCCAACCTCGAATGCACACTGACTTGTGAACCAAGTCGGGAATGAATGTTTCTCTGCACATTGAGACAGGAGAAAACGTTTTCCTGAGGGCCCAAATGAGAGTGCACACAACCTAAACTCATGGGTCGTGGTGGGATGAGATGTTATTTACCAAGGTGTCGCTGAAATGAGTCACATTTTTTCGCCCTTGTCCTACTTCGAGACACCTTGTCTTGGGAGCGTTGCATCTCAATGTGCTTAATGAGCTAGTTCACCAAAGTGGTCTGTTGCGCAAAGGCGTTCGTCAAATTGGCGACCTGCTGGGGCAGGTGGTGCTCACCACTTGGATTGGAAAAGTTTAGATAATAGGCATCTCCATGTGTGGTAGAAGTGTAATAGACTGCAGGTATAAAGCTTGAGCCCAGAGCGGGCATTCCTATAAAAACAGTAGGGGTGAAAATAACCCTGGGTCGATCACGGGACTGGTGGCCAGAATTTGTATCACCAGAAGTGACCTCGGATTAGATTGGGCCGCAGGCCGGGTCGCCGGAATGGGCCACGAGGTGGGCTAACCCGGCTGGATGGCTGGACCGTGCACTGGGGCACGCTAGGCTAGCATGTGGGCCGCTTATCCTCAAGCATGTGTTGCGCACTGGGCTAGCGCATACCCTTCTCGAGCCTGTGCTACATCTGCAACAAGTGGGGCTTGGCATTGGGCTTGGGTCATGGCGACTTGGGCTACTAGCTAGGCTTCAACTGCTGCTGCTTGAGCTGCCTAGCTGGTAGCTTAACCTGATGCGGCTTTGGCCTCCTAGGCTCGAGTTGCAGCTTGAAAACCCTGGGCCTTCTGCCCATGAATCACCGAATGGACCTAGGCCTCCTGCCCAGGGTTTTGAGAATTAGGCTGTTGCAAGGGCAGCGGTGCTGCTACATGTGCCGAGGCCTAGTGGTCTTGTCGTGGCTGTTGGATCGCAGCAACGGTGGTGGTGCGGCTCCGCGATGATGAGGCTCCACTTGCTGTCGCACTGAGACTTGAGGATCGCCGTCGTGGGGCTATGTCCTTGTCTTCGTTCTCCGGTCTAAATCTTTGTATGTACAGGATTCCGTTCATCGTGGTTTCTGAATTTCCTACCATTATTTCCTTTTTCCAAGGATTGATCAAGAAACTTTTCTAGAAAAAATTAATTGATACAACGTGTGTGAATTCAACGTAACAAAAAATTCAAGAAACCAAATGTAGGAGGCTTCTTCGAGTATTTGAATCAACTCTCAGTGAAAGCACAAATTTATTGATGTAAATTTCCACCGTCTCTAGCTTTGATGAAAATGCACCTGCAAAATAATCAACACCTTTAATCAAAGACCTAAGCCTTACACACTCAAATGGTGAGGGGGGGTTAGGCTAATGGATCTCTGATGCCTACGTTAGTTTCTTTGAGAAGAGTAAAGTGTCTAGGGCTCTTAGGGGTAGCAAAAGCTTTTTAAATATAGTAGGATATGGGCTATATATAGGAGGAGAGGGCCGGCCATAGTGTTAGGGTTTTACCCTACACATGGCCACATCCTATTGACCAAAATTTATGGACAAATATTCTCAAGATATTAAATAGGAAATAATATCTTGAGATAATGGAGTAATTATCCCTAATTGATTTAAATTGGATTACTTACTTAAATGGAGTCAATCTTCAATTGGGAATGTATTAAAGATAGGATTTGGGTAATCCTTATCTTTAATGCTTTGACTTTTCCTTGCCAATGGTAGGTGAGCTGTGGGCAATCGTATTCAGCTGCTAAGACCTTTAGGGGTGTGAACTGCGAGTGGGAGTATCTAAGGACCTTACCCATTTAATGAGGGCAGTCTTGTCTTTCTTGAGCAAAAGTCAACGTGTTACCTCTAGAATTTTTGAAATTATTTTAGACTCCACACTTGTAGCTTTACTTTCTGCAATAACTAGATGCACGTTTTCAGAAACTCAGAATCTTAGTTTACCAAAAGAAAGCAAACATTCCCCTAAGTGCGGTAAAAAATGTTAAATGTAACCTCATGATTCTCAGGTCTTTCTCTTCAGTTTTGTATATACATATTCTTTACCATATCCAGCTGTAACCATCTTAGACTTCTCCCTCTTCATAAGTAGTGCTCTTTATTCGCTGCCTACCTAGAGTAACTAATTGGTTGGTGCTGTGGTCCATCTAATTCTCGACCTATCACTATAAGACGAATGGCTAGTAAATATAAGTTGAAGGGGTTGTATATATGCACCATATATGTTGGGTGTTTTTGATAAATTACACATCACTTTGTCATTAGATGCCAAACCAATACAAAAAAAAATATACTTCAAAATTAACATTTTCCAAATTTGAATCCACCTAGCTCACGGGGCCTCATCGATAAATCAATGTTGCACTTTTTGTAGATATTACATTTTAGGTCCCTATTTAAAAATCATTCATGCAATTAGGGTTTCTGAAGTAATGATTTTTTTACTAATTACTTTTTTTTTTAAATGATCCCTGAATGACAATTTAAGAAATATAAACAAAAAATGATATTCTTATCATATATTTGTATCAACTCTCTAATAGAGATGTGATCCACAGGTGTTGGTGGGTGCTACCTCTATTAAAAAAATAGTACAAATAATGGTACAAATATGTGATAAATGTAAAATTACTCAATATAAACACTTTAGGTTGATGGTTGAGCTCACAGTGAGATCCTTTTTGATAAATAATATAAACGAAACCCTCTTAACAATGGTTATATATAATTATAAATTTATAAGCACACACTCGTACCATTAAGAATCTAATTTCTTCATCCTTATCACGTAACTTATTCCAAACAGAAGAAATTAACCGAGATTCCATTAGTAAGCAAGTATATGACTTAAGCATTGGGCAAATGAATTAGAAAGCATAGATTCTGTTACCAAAGATGAACCCTAGAATGGTGTATTTATACCAGCTGGGAGATAGACCCTTTTAGGATAGAATCCTAGTTCTAAGCCAGTAGATCCTAGAGGATATCTAGAAGTAGATATTGCATCCTCTTTAGGAGTGTGATTACTTGCAGTGCACGCCAATTCCTAGATTGTAGGAACTCCAAGACATATCGAGATCTGGCTAATTCCATACAGGATTAGATCAAGTGTCATACTAAACAAGCATGGTCATTCCAACAAAGTCACTCAGGCTTCGATCGTCCATTACCCAGAACAAAGTGATGGTGGCACCATCACTCCATTTAATCTAACTCCGCTCGAAGCTGGTGAGTCCATGATTGAACTTTTGAGGTAGCTGTTTTCAAATCAGCTTTACTCTTGTCCTAGAAAATCATGGTCCTACAATTGCCCCTAACTATGTATTTGATAGTTATCCGTAAACCATGTCTTTCGGAGTAAGCTAGAATACATATTGTTTGGTCTTCTATCTTCATATGGTGTCCTTTGTGGGGTAGTGGAGACGCTTCGATTTCAGACGTGCAGTCTCGAGCATTGTGCCATAAAGTTTGTAATGATGAAGAGTGATGCGAGAATTATACGCACACAAATTAAACCCTATTTGTGACAATTGTAGTAATGATGTAAGTAGGGATCGTTCTAACCGGGGATTAACTAGGGGTGCTAATCTAATATAAATTGACTTTAAAACACAAAAATTAAACTTAAAGACTCTTAATAAGACTACTATGACTCAAAACAGATTTGAATGACTAAGACTCAACAAAATATGGGGGGATTGTGTTTGGACGAATTTAACTAAATGGGCAGATTGTAATTTAAAGGCAGAATGTAAATATGAATGATTTTAAGACAAAATGTGATAGAATTGAATGGATGGGAAGCTAGCTAAGGGGTTCATCTCCACACATGTTATACTTGCATATAAAACGATTTCCAATTGCTTTTCAATAAACCATGAATTCTCAACGTCCCAGATTAACCGTGAATTGCACTAATTAACCCTCAGATTTTCCTAACATTATTGAATTGGATGATTGCATACGACAACCCAAAACATTCCCCACAAGTTCCCTACATGATTGCATAATAGAGATACAAGCAAGAATCATTAAGTTCTTTGAAAACCATAAGCATTGACGAAGCACTCGTTACTATGAATTGCATGAAACTTATGCCAAGAATTTACTTAACGCAATTGAGATCATCAACTTTTACTACTTGTGAATATAATTCCATAACGATTAGGTGAAATTTCCTTATATCCTAGTATCCAATTTATGCATGATAATTAAGCGTGCACTCTCAACCAACACACACAAATCAATGTAATTCACATAGATAAGTAAATTGAATTCACAACTTATGAAACGCAATTAGAAGTAATCAAATCATATCGCAAGCATAAACATGTATTTCGAATCCCCCCCTAGCCAAGGGGGGGTTTAGTTCCTCATACGTACAAGACAAAGATAAGTAAATTTAACCATTGAAATCAAGGAAAGGAAACACCTAAAAATTCCAACAACTCAAACTTGAATTGTATGAACGTTTAGGCCCTCTTCTCCTCCTCTTTGTTGCGGCACAAGGTCTAAGGATAGGTTTTGGGGTGGTATTTGTATGGAGGAATGGATGTGTGATGGTAGGGTAGTGGAATGGTGAAGGAAGGTTTGTATATATGCTGGAATGTGGAATGAAGGCACGGCAAGGATAGGAGAAGATTAAATTTCTGGAATGAATCCCTGTGTATGAGTGCATTGCATGGTTTTATAGGGAGAGAATGGATGGGAGCTAGGAGGGAATGATTAAAGAGGGAATGCATGTGGAAGTGTGGCTGATTGTTTTATAAAGGGGGAAAGCTAGAAATGAACATGAAATGCACGGCTTTAAAGGGGAAGTGGCTGGAATGTTTTTGGAAGAGTGATATTGAAATGGGAAAGCATGTGGCTGCCAACTAGGGTGAATGATTGAAGTGGGAATGGAAAAATGTGGCTGCAATGATGAAGTGGGAAGGCTGGAAAGTGTATGAAATGCACGGCAAAGGGGTTTGGAGGTGCTGGAAAATGATGGTGAATGCACGGCTTTCTTTGTGGCTGAGATGCTTTTGTGGCTGAATAGAATGAATGAAAAGTGAATGAATAATGAAATGGGAAAGCATGTGAGTGACAACTAGGTTGAATGATGATGAGTGCATGTGGCTGAATGAAAATATGTGAATGAATGAGAATATGGTGCGGCTGCAAGGTTGTAGTTTAGGGTGTTTGAGTGAATGGCTGAGATGGTTTGATGAATGAACGTGTTTAAATGGTTTAAAACAGGAAACAAGGCCCTTCCTTGCACGGCAAGGAAGGGAAACACCAAGGGACACACGGCAAGGGTTTTAATGTTGCAATGGACATTGTTTTGTGACCTAGAATAGGTAGGAGTCCTTGATATTGCTCAAACATAAGATCTTTAGGTCTTCAATTTCGTCCATTCCTTTTGCTCCAAGCATATGCTATCCATTCCAAGCCCAATTTTGCTCCAAAATGCTCCAAAATGCACCTTTTTGCTTCCTTAGCCATATGAACCTAGAAACACACGAAAATGGCATAAAGGACTAAAATAACTAAAGAAACACAACGTAAATGCATGAGAACAAGCCAATTAAGTCGCATAAATATGCTCCTATCAAAGAGCATTGTGCGTGCACATTTTGCAAGAGGCGACCATTTGTATCTTCAACTGGCTTCGGTCTTCGCATACTCTACTCTTGAGGTGAAAACTTTTCATCTTCAACAGTGAGATCTCTTGAAGCCTTTTCTTTTAAATGGCTCCCTCATGGTTGAAATCCTCCATTTTTTTCGTCATTTCTTTCTTTCAGTTCACATCATGATTTCTCATCCTTTGTTTCACAACTCTCTTTTCCAATCTAGTTTTCTTTTTGAACCTTCGATATCTAGAATCTCAAACCAAAAACTTACTTCTACCATACCAATATTTGCCAAATAAGGCTAGGCAAGAGGGAATTAAGCTACCATATCATAATAGTGTTCATTGCTTCTTGCAACTTGTTCCATATCATTCATCCACAAGCGGCATCCTTCTCGCAGTCTGCTCACACGGGTTCAGTCTCAACAAAGTATTGAGATTCTTCAGAGGATTCTTCGCCTTCCTTTGAGAGTCGATGCCGATGATGACCGAACCTCATCAGAGTTGACGATCCTAGCCAAGTTACTTTGTAGTCTTCATAGGAAAATTTACATGTCAAGGGTGTGGGTTTGTCTTCCCCAAACATTACATTTTCGTGCTCCTTTCATGGGACTTTGATAATAAACATGCCTTCACATGAATCTTCTTTTCTTCTCATCCCTTGCTTTCTTGTTCACGGAATAAAATTTTAATTTGACAAGTCTTTCCAAAGTAAACAAACTTTAAGAGAAAATGAGTACAGAGCGAAATTCAAGTAAGCTTGTGGGCCTGGGACAGAGCTTAAAGCCCCTTATTAACATTGATTCGGAGAAACGTCACCTCCCAAACTTTGTATTTATAAAAATTTCCATCACGATATCTGGAGTACCACCTTACTCTGGTATCGAGCATTAAAAATTAACCCATGGTAAACCTTTTGCTTCCCATTTGCCAAAGTGCATTTATCGGACTAAGGATGAGAAAAGCTTGAATTGTACCTAAAATAATAAATATTTTCACTTTCTTACCTTGGATTTTCATGTTTGCAACGTGACGCTAAGGTAGGATTTTCTTCTTAGTTCGAATTCCTTGTCCATCCCCAATGAATCCTAAACAAAAGTTCTTTAGAGACTTGGTCATCTGCTTGTGGGTCGAAAATACTTTTAGAATCCTTGTCAAACCCTATGCATCAAACTTGAGCATTTCTGATCCGACTATCATGACTGAATTGGTCAAAGCATTTCAGCGTATCAGAGCTCCGTTGGAATAAAATTCTTCTAGGGATTTCCTAGTCTAGATGCTCCCTTCGAACCTGCTGACACATGGTGTCACAAAACACACTTTAACTTAGTATGTTGGGTTGTAATAGAAATAGTCGTACTCAGGGTCAGAGTTTGGAGCCACCTTCGGGTGATTTCTAGATCGCCCTTTTGACTATGCTCTCAAATGGCGTAGAGGCCAGGTTTGAGTGTTATAACCCACAACCCTTCTAGTTGCATAAACATTTCGAAGGCTAGATGGTGCATTGGACTTTCGAGTCAGGCCGCATATGCCTGTGCTCATAGCCCGTCAATCATAACTGGACTTATTACAGCTTGAGTCTCCCAAGATGTTAATCGATCGATACATAACGAGCTAAAACAAACACATCTGATAATGTTACTTTGAGTTTTTAGACTTGCAATCATGCGCAATTTTCAAAGTCTATGTTTTTTTGCTTAAATGATCGAGGTATTCCTGGCATTTCCGAAAAAACAAAAAGAGCGGAACAAACATTGAACATAAGATGAACAAATTGTAGAATTTCTTTATTGATAAAAGAAATAGGATTGTTTGACAAAAGGGGTGTGATTGAATCCGGGATGGATTGCCTACATAACTCCAGGAAGGAGAATCAAATCACTGGTGTAGTTATAAGAAAAAATGGTATAACGTAAGAGTTACACCAAGGATCGTTTTTGAGAAGCAATCTATGGGGGGGCATTAGGGAGATGAGTTCTCCATGGACTTGTTTTCGTGTAGATAGTGACGTGATTAAGTCCGGAATGGACTACCTGCATATACAAAGAAGGGAATCAAACCGCATATAGTGCAAATGGTACGTTTAGGGGTAATATCGCTTAAGCTTAGTGATGTTTCATTTTTGGTGATCGAAGTTCTATCCATGCCCTGCAGATAATAGGTTCTATATCCTCTTTCTCTAATGATCTTATATGGTCCTTCCTAATTTGTCCTGAGCTTGCCTTCTCCTAGCACCTTTGTATCCTCGAAGATTTCTCTTATGACCAAATCTTCAACTTTTAGGCTTCGAGGTTTGACACCCTTGTTGTAATATGATCGGATATGTTGTTAGTAGGCAGTGAGTTAGACATGGGCATCTTCTCGTTGCTCTTTTGCAAGGTATAAGTTTGTTTTGAGTGGGAATACTTATTTTCTGTAAGCCATTGAGTATGGTGTTTTGTTGTGGCTTTTCAAACTATTGTATTGTATGCCCATAAGACCATTGGCAATACTTTTGGCTATTACTTTTCTTCTCAAGTCTTTTCTTCAAACATTGTAAGATGATCTTGTTTGAGGCTTCTGCCTACTTATTGGCTTATGAGTATCTCGGAGTTGAAGTGAGATGACAAATTCCAAGCTGTTTGTACCAGTCTGTGACTTTGGAACTGGTGAACTGCAACCCGTTGTCTGTGAGTATAGTGTGCAAAATTCTAAATCAGCAAATGATGTTCTTCCAAACAAATTACTTGACGGTTGCGCAGGTGATCCTGGGCAAATGTTCCGCTTCTATCCACTTCGAGAAATTATATATTGCTGCTATTAAGTATTCTCTATTTCCCTGGGCCTTTTTAAGAGGTCCAACGAGATCAATGCCCCATTGCATGAAAGGCCATGACCCTCTTAGAGTACTAAGTTCTTTTGCATGTTGATGGTTTATAAGTGCATACCTTTGACATTTATTGCAAGTTTGGGCGCAGCTAGTAACATCTTGTTGCATGGTAAGCCAACAATATTCCGCGGTTAGTGCCTTTTGGGCAAACGATCTTCCTCCAACATGTTGACACATACTCCGGAATTCGCTTAGGATTTGCAAGCCTACCTCTGAAATGACACATAAAATGTGGGGTCCAGAATAGAAGCATCAATAGAGTTTCCGCGGATGATCAATGATTTCGTTCATCCAGCTCTTGAGTGTCGATGACAGCAATTACCTCTGGCTCTATGTCGTAGACACTTAGAGTTGTAAGGTATTCAAAGGGGATCATTTGTCGAAATGAGTAGTCGAAAGTGAGGCTATGTTTGCAAATGTGTCGGCATGGTTGTTTTCTCCCTTTAGAATTTTCTGGATTTCATATCTTTTAAATTTATCGAGCAACACCTTGACTTTGTTTAGCTAAAACGCCATTATGAGATGATGCGCGGTGTAGTCTCCTGTGACTTGGTTGACTATGAGCATCGAATCATAGTGAATTGACAATTCCTTCACCTGAAGTTCCTTTGCCACCCTTAGTCCTGCTAGAAACACCTTATACTCTGCTTCGTTATTACTTGCCTTGAATCCAAGCTTCAAGGTTTGTTTGAGTGTGGAGCCGTCTAGCATTACTAAGACTATTCCCACTCCAGCTCCTTTTATGTTCAATGATTTATCTACGTAGAGCTTCCAAATGCATGGGTTCTCAAGCAGTTCTTGGGAGTTTGTGGTGCTTAAAGTGCTTTATGATGTCGAAGTGAATTCTACTACGAAGTCTGCTAGTGCCTGTGCTTTGATTGAAGTTCTGGGTTGGTAAATGATCTCGGGTTGTCCCAATTCGATGTCCCATTTGGTGACTCTGGACAATGCGTGAAGGCTATGCAGAATTGATTGCAACAAATACTCCGTCATGTAGACTACTATAAATTATTAAAAGTATAATCAAAGTTTCTTGGCTGCTATTACCAACGCAATGATGAGCTTTTCCATTTTCTGATATCTGGTATCTGGTTTAAGAAAAGCTTTTGATACGTAGTACACCAATTTCTGCTCTTTCGAGTCTTCTTGAATCAGAGTTACACTCACTGCACAATCTGATACCTCCAAATATAGGTACAAGTCATCTTTGTCGACTAGCTTGGGCAGCAACAGGGGTTTGGACAAGTATTCCTATAGCTTTGCAAAGGACTCTTCACACTCGTCCATTCAAAGAATGGTTTGCATTTGTCGCTGGATCGTGAGAAGAATCGGCTAAGAGAGGTCGTTATTCTTATCAAGCTTTGTGTATTCTTCATGATTCTAGCTTGCATCTCTATGATTGTCCTGATCTGATTTGGGTTGGCCTTGATTCTGCCCTTGGTGACCAGGTATCCTAGGAACTTCCCCGAGGCTACTCCAAAATTGCATTTTTTTCGGTTTAACTTCATATTGTACTTCCTATGTAGACCAAATAATTCATGGATGTAGGTCAGGTGGTCCTTTTTTTCTCTTGATGACCATGTCGTCTACATAGACTCCCATCGTTTCTCCAATCTTTTCTTTGAAGATTTGATTAACAAGTCTCTAATAGGTTTCCCCTGCATTCCTAAGACCAAAAGGCACAACTTTGTAATAGTACATACCTCGGCCGATGATGAAGGATGTTGACTCCATGTCCGAGTAGTACATCTTTATCTAATTGTACCCAGAGTAAGCATCCATGAAACTTAGCAGCTCATGACCTGCAGTCGAACTACCAGTAAGCCGATCATTGGAAAAGGATACGAATCTTTTAGACATGCCTTGTTCAGGTCCGTGAAATCGACTCACACCCTCTATTTGCCATTTTTCTTCTGCACCAGGACAACGTTAGCCAACCAATCCGGGTGGTGTACTTCAACGATGAAATTGGCATCGTTGAGCTTCTCAATCTTGGCTTTTATGATCTTACTTCATTAGGTTATGTGATTTTGTTTGTGTTGCATGATCAATTTAGCGGTTAGGTCCAGATGAAAGCGATGGCAGATCATAGAAGGGTCAATTCCTAGCATATTTTTTACGGACCAGGCGAACACATCTTTGTTGGCTCGGAAAAAGTTAGTAAACAACTTATTCTCCTAGTCATTCAGCTACAATCCAATCCTGGCTTTACTTTCATGTTTGTTGAGATCTAAGTTGATGTATACGGTGTCCTCGTCCGCTTTCGACTCTTGAGTGTTATCATACCGGGGGTCAAGGTCCAATTCAAATTTTTGTATCTCGTTTATTAACCCTCAGATGTTATTTCTATGTTGACTCGTCCATGGGAGAGCTGGAGCTCCGTTCTCCCTTTCGAATCATGTTCATGTTTTCAATAGCACAACAATGTGCCGTCGCTTGATCCCCTTTTATTTCTTTCACCATATATGAAGTGAGATAACGAAGTAGCTGATGGTAGGTAGATGGAACGACCTTCATCTTGTGCAACCAGTTCCATTCATGGCGTTATAAGGAGTTAGGCAGTCCATAATGTGGAAATTCATCAAATGGTTGTAGGGTTCTGCTTGAACTGCCAACTTTACCATCCCAGAAACCAAATGGTGGCTCCATTGAAGGTGTTGAGGATGGTCTTCCCCTTGTTGTTCAAGAATGCCCATATTTTCAATGGCGTCCTTAAGGATGACATTTACTCATGTTCCGTTGTCCACCAAGACTCGGCTAACCATGCATTGGAGATTTGTACCTTGACGGCAAGGGCATTGTCGTGAGGTGAGTTGACATCTTCTAGGTCTTGATCAGAGAACATCAAAATGTTCGAGTCGATAAATAGTGGTTTGTAGATTGAAGCCACCATTCAATGCTCCTTGCAGGCCG
The DNA here is from genome assembly GCF_019419815.1 of Pyrus x bretschneideri. Taxonomy (NCBI): domain Eukaryota; kingdom Viridiplantae; phylum Streptophyta; class Magnoliopsida; order Rosales; family Rosaceae; genus Pyrus; species Pyrus x bretschneideri. The sequence continues at coordinate 1,388,341 of NW_025999808.1, read as the reverse complement.
TTTTTCTTTCTTTCCAGGTATTTCCAAGATATTCTAATTCGCCATTTATGCAATTTACTCTGGGGGAGTATTTCTTTTCCAAATACTAGATAGGATGAAAGCCTTGAAGCATTTTGGATTTTCTGTGATATGCTTCAGAAGTCAGGTCATTGGGGTGACCTGTTAGAACTCATATCAACAATTTATGTTGGAAATTGGTCGGGCATTACCTGGACAGATGCCTCCTTAAACTGGGAGACATCATCTTCTAAATCTTCCACTCACGTCTTTAGGTCAGCGAGTCTTGCTGGTTCTTTGGCTAGCAGGCTCTTTCGAAAGTCTTTTAGGAATAGACATATCTCCATCACATCTTCTAATATCTGATTTATGGCAAAAACTCCATTGGTCCCATTATTAACGTTTTGTGTGGGGACAGCACGATCGTTGCAAGATGATTTGGGAGGAATCTCTATGGAGGTAAAATGATTTGGTTGAGAGGAATATGAGTTATCTTTCAATGAAAGCATCAATTGTTGGAACCAAATTCACGTGCCATCATGAATGGTAGAGATGCACAAATCAGAGTAACCTGTAAAAAAGCAAACAACCGTGAGCAAGCCTAAGACTACCGGGGGGTGTGCTGGCCAAAAGTTCCTCAATGATCAAGTTAGTAAGCAAGTATAAAACTCAATCGGTGGGTAAAAGAATTAGAGGGAAAAGATTGCGTTACCAGAGACAAACTAGAACTTCTTTTTCAGTTTGACTTGATAGAGGTGGGGAATGTGATGTTCCTCGCTACAGGAGAGGCTAATACTTGACTAAATAGATATAGATACAAAATAAGGGACTAACGGTAACTTCCGTGCCAACGATTATGCCAGTCTTGGAAAAATCGGGGTAAGGATCTTTATCTTTGCCTTGAATCATTGGGTTTAGACATTACTTCAGTGATCTTTGAATCGTTTCAAAATGGCAGCAACATACCATTTTTTGTGATAAGCGGAGAATAGAAACCAAAGTATAAATGAGAAGAACAAAGGATTTTAGGGGAGATTGTTCGTCTCCTAATGGAAAGAAATTGATAAATTCTATTTAGGCTTATGGAATTTTGTATAGAATATCAAAACGAAAAGTGATTCAATTTCTACCATTATTATATTGTGATATTCCGTTCCCACAATCAAGACAATTGGCTGAATCTCGTGAAACCATTTCGTAGAAGTTCATTAATATCTTCTTTTTACAAAGCAATCAACTTCGATTCTTGAATAATCCACATCACTTCTGCTTCTATTGTAACAAAAGATTCCCTTCAATTTGAATTAGCAAAAGCAATGTCTTCTTACATAATATGGATTCTAAACATTCATGATCTGGATATGAATGAGTCGAATTACTTATCCCTCAATCTATTAGTGAACTATCTTTTTAGGGAACGTGAAAGATGTTCCACTAGAAATATTCTTGTTATCATTTCGACTCATACTCCGCAAAAAGTAGCAGGTGCATTTATAACAGCTACGTGAGAGACATTTTTAGGATAGAATCCAAGTTATAAGCCGGGAGAATCCTAGAGGATATCTAGAAGTAGATATTGCAACCTCTTGAGGAGTGTGATTATTTTCTTTTTGTTGTTTTGTATATAAAATATTGATTCTTTATCCACTTGGCATCACTTAATTAACCTTGTGGATCATACATGGGTAGACGGTCAAGACAACATTGATGACTAAAGTAAGAGATAAGGGATGATATTGATGAGTTTCAAAGATAAAGAACCAAACTAATTGATAGGAGCATATTTAGGCAACTTAGTTGGCTTGTTCTTGTGCATTTACGTTGTTATTTCTTAGTTCTTTAAGTCTTTTAAGTTATTTTCGTATGTTTTCAGGTTCTAAGGGCTAAAGGAGCAAAGAAGTGCATTTTGGAGCCTTTTGGAGCACTTTTGGGCTAAGGATGGATAGCTTATGCTTGGAGCCAAAGTGTTGGACGAAATTGAAGGCCTTGTATGCACTTTAGGACATAAAACAAAGGGCCTAGCCCATTCATACACAGCCTTGCCGTGCACATCCCCTTGCATTTCCAGCTTTCCCACTTCATCATTCAACCACATGCTCTCCCATTCATTCACTCATTAATCATTCCATTCATGCACCCTTTAATCATTCACTCCCTAGCTGTTTTTCCATTCATTAACTCCCATTATTTCAGCCACCATGACATTATTCATTCATCACCCACATGCACTTTTAATCATTCAGCCATTCACCCCTTTCTCCACACCTTGCCGTGCACATTCACTCCTAATTCCAGCCATTCCACTTCATCATTGCAGCCACCAATCACCCTAGCTGTCACTCACATGTTTTCCCATTCTATAATTCACCCACATGCTCTCCCATTTCATATTGCAGCCACATTCATCACCAATTCCAGCACCATCCATCCTTGCCGTGCACTCCCATCCCATTTCCAGCTTTCCCCCTTCATAAAACAATCAGCCACACTTCCACATGCATTCCCTCTTTAATCATTCCCTCCTAGCTGTCATTCACATGCTCTCCCATCCATTCTCTCCCTATAAAAACCATACACACTTCACACCAAGGGAGGCATTGCCATACATTCACCCACCACTCCAGAAAATTCCAATCCTTGCCGTGCCTTCCCCCATCCATTCCAACCACTCCCCATCCATTCATACACACTTCCCTACCATCACCACTCCATTCCACATACAAACACCACCCCAAAAACTTTCCTTAGACCTTGTGCCACAACAAAGAGGAGGAGAAGAGGCCTAAACGTTCATACAATTCAAGTTTGAGTTGTTGGAATTTTTAGGTGTTTCCTCTCCTTGATTTCAATGGTTAAATTTACTTATCTTTGTCTTGTACGTATGAGGAACTAAACCCCCCCCTTGGCTAGGGGGGATTCGAAATACATGTTTATGCTTGCAATATGATTTGATTACTTCTAATTGCGTTTCATAAGTTGTGAATTCAATTTACTTATCTATGTGAATTACATTGATTTGTGTGTGTTGGTTGAGAGTGCACGCTTAATTATCATGCATAAATTGGATGCTAGGATATAAGGAAATTTCACCTAATCGTTATGGAATTATATTCACAAGTAGTAAAGGTTGATGATCTCAATCGCGTTAAGTAAATTCTTGGCATAAGTTTCATGCAATCATAGTAACAAGTGCTTCGTCAATGCTTATGGTTTTCATAGAACTTAATGATTCTTGCTTGTATCTCTATTATGCAATCATGTAGGGGACTTGTGGGGAATGTTTTGGGTTGTCGTATGCAATCATCCAATTCAATAACGTTAGGAAAATCTGAGGGTTAATTAGTGCAATTCACGGTTAATCTGGGGCGTTGAGAATTCATGGTTTATTGAAAAGCAATTGGAAATCGTTTTATATGCAAGTATAACATGTGTGGAGATGAACCCCTTAGCTAGCTTCCCATCCATTCAATTCCATCACATTCATATTTACATTCTGCCTTTAAATTACAATCTGTGCATTTAGTTTAACTTCGTCAAAACCTCAATCCCCCTTTGCTTTAGTGTCCAATTTAGTTAGAAAGTGTCTTAGTTTGTGTTTATAAGTGTTTTGATTCAATTTGTTACACAAATTCGTCCAAATTCACCAAAGTGCTCAAAACTGCCCAGAAAGTGTTTTTAAGGCAGTTTTGAGTGTTTTGGGTGCTGTTTGAGTCTTTTGGTTTGTTTTAGTGTTTTAAGTGTTTAGTTTTGCATTCTTTGAGTCTAGTTTAGTGTTTTAACTTTATTTTACGTTTTTGAGTCAGTTTCCAAGTGATTTTGCAATCCCTCCTAATCCCCGGTTAAGAACGATCCCTACTTATACATATACTACAATTGTCAAAAAGAGGGTTTAATTTGTGTGCGTATAATTCTCATATCAAATTTTGGCACCGTTGCCGGGGATTAGCAACTTTGCTAATCCCTTGGATTGTTTACTTTCTGTTTATTTAGTTATGTTGTTAAAGATTCTGACCTTGTGTTGTTTTTCTTGTTTTAGGTACTAGAGAAGCAAGACATGGCACTTGATAATGCTTCTCTTTTGTCACAACTCATGGAAAGGTCCCAAATGCAAAGAGTTGGTACATTTGATCATAATCAATCAAAGAACGACGTGTTTTCCAATACTTACAATTCGGATTGGAGTGATCATTCAAACTCTATGTGGTGGGAACCTCAAAATGTTCAACAAGAAGGATATTGGCAGCCATATGAGGAGTTCTATTCAACGCCTATGCAGCCACCACAACCTGACCAAAGCAATGTAGGTAATTTAAGTGATAATGATAAGATTTTTCAATTACTTACTACTTTGACGCAGGAAGTCCAAACTCAAAACAAAGAGAGAAAAAGTCATGACAAAAGGTTAGACCACTTGGAAAAGCAAATTGGGCAGATAGCGGAGTTCGTAGGACAATTTCGAGACCAAGGCAAACTCCCTAGTTCAACCATTGCAAATCCGAAGGGAGGATTTGAAACTGCCAAGGAAATCATCTTGAGAAGTGGCAAGGAGGTTGGAACGGACCCTCAACCATCAAAATCAAATCACAAGGAAGATGAAAGATTGCAATTTGAGGAAGAGGAATACACCCAAGCCACGGCAAGGGTGGAAACACCTTTGCCGCAGGCACCTATTACCCCTACGCCATCCAATTCAGGTAAGGTTGTTCCAAATTTCATTATTTCTAACCCCGTTCCAACAAATATCCCTATTCCTTGCAGGTTCATGAATTCCAAGGAAGAAGAAAGTGAAAAAGACATCTTGGAAGCCCTTTCAAAGGTGCAAAGTATGGAATATCAAGAATTCGTTAAAGAGGATATACTTGAGACAACAATTCCCAAAGAAGTTGGATTTTATGACACGGGACAAGTCATAACTCTCAAAACACCAAATCTAGCTGAATTTTCTGGTCCTACAACTTTCGAAGGGGTGTTTATTCTTGAGTTCATGTCGGAGCACACAGGTAAGCCGCCTCCCCGAATTTCAATTTTCTTTTATACTAATATGTTGTTAATGATTCAGGCATCCACTCTAGAATTTAAACCATTAACGGATCATCTCAAGTATCACCTCCCATTCAAAGATCAATTTCATGCTGTGGGCTCCAATGGGGTATGAGCATACCATCGTCCGGCTGCAAGACGATAAAGAAAGCGCTACTTGGGAGGCAACCCAATACACTGAATAAAATAAAGCATTGATCTCCGAGAAATTACAAGTGTGAAAAAAAAAATAAAAAATAAAAAATAAAAGAATGTAACTTTCACAAAGGTTGTTTACGTGAACCCCCACTACTTGGCAAAACTCCAGGAGCGGGAGGCATCGAAGATGGATCATTCGAGGCCTTAATACTTGGTGGAACGCTAGATGACGCAGGAAAAAGGTGCCTCTAGAGGAAAGCTGCAAGCCTTTGACGGTCACTTTGAATTCGACCTTCAGATTCTTGCAGCTCATCAAGCTTCCTCTTCATGCCCGTCGAATAATTATTTGCAAGCACGTGCAAACTTCTATTCTCGTGCTTAAGCTGCTTGATCTCTTGCTTAAGATTTTCCACCTCTGCCATCAATGATTCAACTTGACGGGATCGAGCAAGTAGGCGTTGGCCCATGTTGGACACAGAGCCCGCACACTGAACACTGAGAGCTAGGTACTCTTGAACGGCCAACTCATCGGACCGTCCTGAAAGCAGCCTGCTATCTTTAGGAGTGAGGAGGTTCCTAGCTACTATTGTAGCTGTTGTTGCATCCTTCATCATGGAGTCTTCACCTGTAAGAGGGCCATTAGAAGATAAGAAAGAAGGTCGCCATACATTACCTTGACGCGGCGCACTCGTATCACTGCTGAGACTCAAATCTAAGCAAATGTTAGATGGGTTAGCCATTTTCAAAGGGTTAAAAGAGAAGGGTGGATGGAGTAAAATCTCAAAGGGCCGGAGACGATTTTCACAAATGGGCAATCTTCAAAGTGTGCATGTTGGAGGTGATCGATACCTCTATAAAAAGGAAAGGCGACACGACCACCGATTCAAAAAGCCGGATTTTCCTGCGTAAAGCCGGATTTTCCTGCGTAAAGTTCAGCAACGCTCTTCAGATACAATCTCGGCTTTTCAGATAACGCGTGCAACTTTGTCAAAAGATCTCTGACAAAGTTGAAAACGCGTAGAGGTCATTAGCCCAACTACACACTTTTGCCGACAAGCGTGGGTGAAAAAGCCGCATCCGCACTACTACTTGCCATTAAAATTTCTATATATGTCAACATTCATGGCAAGGCATACATCCAAAAACGCATGACTCTTCTTCTCGGCCGAGAATGTAGCTGCAACCAAACCTCTCAACATGCTCAGTTTTCTTCTTCCCTTGAGAACACCTATTCAACCATTGATGTACCCGCAAAGAAGATACCAGATGCCTGGAGTACAGATGAGGCAGGAGAAAACGGTAGATCGAAGCATGTGGAGACAAGCACAACAAATATATGTGCTGATTCATTCGCTGCTTCTTCAAAAGCAAAAGTATCTCATATCATCAAGGGCGAAAGCAAAGGTATCTCATATCATGCTCTTTCCCTGTCTTTTCCTTTGTCCTTGTTCTTACTCGCATAGCAAAGTGAAAGAGAGCAATCAGCCGGCACTTGGAGGCAGTCTTCCGATCTGGAACCGACTACCTGGAATCTATTCCCTGGTTGCTTACCTAGCGTTGCTCTCGAGTAGTCATCTTCAACGGTTGATACACTTCCAGAGAAGGGACCACATCTGCTTGGAGAACAGCTAAGGCAAGTGAAAATGATACATTGAAGCATGTGGAGACAAGCGCAACAACTGCATATGCTGAGTTATCCTATAACCCTCTTCAATACGAATTGGAAAGATTGAACAAAAGAATCATCCAGCCCAGTTCAAGATTAAGCCTATGGAATCACCAAGATCAAGCCTCAATGCAATCACCAAGGAGAAGATGGAATTTACACTCCATAACCAGATTTGCGTCCCTAAACTCTTCTCTTTGTTAGTTACATTCTGCCATGTTTAGTATGTTTAGTTGCTATTTATGTGTTTACTTATGTTTTGTGTGAATCTATGCTTAAAACATTGAGGACAATGTTTGATTTAAGTGTGGGGGGGGGGGGGGGGGGGGGGGGGGGCGGGTAACTAAGTATATTTGATGCAAATTCGTGGGATTTTATCACCCATAACTTCAAGTGTTGTTCCTTGCTGTTTTAAGGTGTTTTTAAGCTGTTTTAGAGTGTTTTAGTATGTTTTGTTTTATAACGCCGAAAATCACATAAAAATTTGAAAAACATGTTTTGAAAAGCCTAAAAAGAGTGTTTTGAGTCGTTTTTGTGTGTTTCTGTCTTAGGGTACCTTCCAACACAATGATGAGGATTTGGTTTGTAATTGCATGACTGTTAAAAAGAGTTATAAACATGGAGAAAAGTTTGATTTACTCTTGGTATATGCTTGGTTATGGTTATAATGTATGACTTCACATGCAATCATAAAAGAAAAATTCGTTTTTGTAACATGCTTGAAGGAAGGAACTCAAACAAACGCTACAACCTTGTGAGACTTGAGTCTAAGCGTTATTTGGAGAGTTAAAATCTGTGCATTATTGTTTTCTAAAGTCGTTGCTTGGTCTCATTATTCTTTGCTTGGTTACTACTTAGAAGGCGTTTCATCATATAGTTCCAAATGCTAGAACTCATGCCCATTTCATTCGAAGCATGTTATTGATTTGCATAACACATATTCAAGAAGAAGTTGTGTAGTGACCACCACCAAAGCCAAATTGCCGTTTATCCTACTTCATTATATGTTTAAGTTAACCCCGTTGAGCCTTGTTTAGCCTTTATTCTTTGTTAACCCACATTATCCTCACCTAGCCTAGTTTAGGACAGTCCACACCCTTGTTCTTAAAAGATAGTGAGCATGACTTAAATGAATTCCTTTTGAGTTACATTATGAAAGAAAATGAGTGTGGGGGAGAGAATGTTTGTTCTTAAGTGTTTATGTATGTTTTGAGATTCAAAAGAAAAGAAAAAATTGTGAAAAACGTATGAAAAAGAAAAACAGAAAAGAAAAGAAAGAAAGAAAGGAAAAAGAGCTTGAAAAGATGAAAGAATGAGTGATTAAGTGTTGAATGTTGAAGAAAGGGTCCAAAACACCAAATCTGGCCCTAAATTATCTAAATTCTCCCTTTTTGTTCAAAAGTTGAGTTTTCATTCAAAAGTGAATTCTGAGTTGATTCAAGTGCTTTGCTCACTATTTCTTTAAGAACCTTTGTTTTCCATATCCCTTCTTTGTTATCCACACACCCCAAGCCCCATTACAACCCGTGACTTCAATCTTGAGTGTTATGTGTTTCAATTTATGGAGTTTGAACTTGGTATGAGCATATGGTGTCATTGGTTCTCGCATCTAAGTAGTAGCATTCTATTCATGAGATCATACCTAAACATGCTTTTTAACTCCAGAAATTGCTTCCTTTGAGATACATATATGTGAGTGTTCGTTTTCATGTTTACATCAATCTTCTCACATGTAACTAGATTAGGGTGTGTAGTTAGAAAATCTGAGTGAAAATTGAGTGCATATCTTGTAAGGAATTGAGCAAATTCTCTAAGGCATGTTACTACATTCAAAACATGGTTTTAAATGCTTAATTGTGAACTAGTATGTGGTGACTATGATTAAGAATGTACTTAAGTGTGAAGATGACTAAAATCTGTGGGAATGATGATTTTTTTAACATGTCATGTGCATTGGAAATCCCTGAGGCAAATGTTGGAAGGTGTAGGTTGTGTTTTGTTCGTTTTGTCTAGTTTCGTGTTCTTTTGTTGTTTTGTTTTGCTCGAGGACTAGCAAAAGCTAAGTGTGGGGGAATTTGATAGGAGCATATTTAGGCAACTTAGTTGGCTTGTTCTTGTGCATTTACGTTGTTATTTCTTAGTTCTTTAAGTCTTTTAAGTTATTTTCGTATGTTTTCAGGTTCTAAGGGCTAAAGGAGCAAAGAAGTGCATTTTGGAGCCTTTTGGAGCACTTTTGGGCTAAGGATGGATAGCTTATGCTTGGAGCCAAAGTGTTGGACGAAATTGAAGGCCTTGTATGCACTTTAGGACATAAAACAAAGGGCCTAGCCCATTCATACACAGCCTTGCCGTGCACATCCCCTTGCATTTCCAGCTTTCCCACTTCATCATTCAACCACATGCTCTCCCATTCATTCATTCTTTAATCATTTCATTCATGCACCCTTTAATCATTCACTCCCTAGTTGTTTTTCCATTCATTAACTCCCATTATTTCAGCCACCATGACATTATTCATTCATCACCCACATGCACTTTTAATCATTCAACCATTCACCCCTTTCTCCACACCTTGCCGTGCACATTCACTCCTAATTCCAGCCATTCCACTTCATCATTGCAGCCACCAATCACCCTAGCTGTCACTCACATGTTTTCTCATTCTATAATTCACCCACATGCTCTCCCATTTCATATTGCAGCCACATTCATCACCAATTCCAGCACCATCCATCCTTGCCGTGCACTCCCATCCCATTTCCAGATTTCCCCCTTCATAAAACAATCAGCCACACTTCCACATGCATTCCCTCTTTAATCATTCCCTCCTAGCTGTCATTCACATGCTCTCCCATTCATTCTCTCCCTATAAAAACCATACACACTTCACACCAAGGGAGGCCTTGCCATACATTCACCCACCACTCCAGAAAATTCCCATCCTTGCCGTGCCTTCCCCCATCCATTCCAACCACTCCCCATCCATTCATACACACTTCCCTACCATCACCACTCCATTCCACATACAAACACCACCCCAAAACCTTTCCTTAGACCTTGTGCCACAACAAAGAGGAGGAGAAGAGGCCTAAACGTTCATACAATTCAAGTTTGAGTTGTTGGAATTTTTAGGTGTTTCCTCTCCTTGATTTCAATGGTTAAATTTACTTATCTTTGTCTTGTACGTATGAGGAACTAAACCCCCCCTTGGCTAGGGGGGGATTCGAAATACATGTTTATGCTTGCAATATGATTTGATTACTTCTAATTGCGTTTCATAAGTTGTGAATTCAATTTACTTATCTATGTGAATTACATTGATTTGTGTGTGTTGGTTGAGAGTGCACGCTTAATTATCATGCATAAATTGGATGCTAGGATATAAGGAAATTTCACCTAATCGTTATGGAATTATATTCACAAGTAGTAAAGGTTGATGATCTCAATCGCGTTAAGTAAATTCTTGGCATAAGTTTCATGCAATCATAGTAACAAGTGCTTCGTCAATGCTTATGGTTTTCATAGAACTTAATGATTCTTGCTTGTATCTCTATTATGCAATCATGTAGGGGACTTGTGGGGAATGTTTTGGGTTGTCGTATGCAATCATCCAATTCAATAACGTTAGGAAAATCTGAGGGTTAATTAGTGCAATTCACGGTTAATCTGGGGCGTTGAGAATTCATGGTTTATTGAAAAGCAATTGGAAATCGTTTTATATGCAAGTATAACATGTGTGGAGATGAACCCCTTAGCTAGCTTCCCATCCATTCAATTCCATCACATTCATATTTACATTCTGCCTTTAAATTACAATCTGTGCATTTAGTTTAACTTCGTCAAAACCTCAATCCCCCTTTGCTTTAGTGTCCAATTTAGTTAGAAAGTGTCTTAGTTTGTGTTTATAAGTGTTTTGATTCAATTTGTTACACAAATTCGTCCAAATTCACCAAAGTGCTCAAAACTGCCCAGAAAGTGTTTTTAAGGCAGTTTTGAGTGTTTTGGGTGCTGTTTGAGTCTTTTGGTTTGTTTTAGTGTTTTAAGTGTTTAGTTTTGCATTCTTTGAGTCTAGTTTAGTGTTTTAACTTTATTTTACGTTTTTGAGTCAGTTTCCAAGTGATTTTGCAATCCCTCCTAATCCCCGGTTAAGAACGATCCCTACTTATACATATACTACAATTGTCAAAAAGAGGGTTTAATTTGTGTGCGTATAATTCTCATATCACTAATGAGTTGATAAAACCTAAAGGACTATTTGTAATAAAAACCCTCAACTATATATTTGTACCATATACCCTAAATCTATGTGCGTAGGTTTTTTTCTTCGTTAGTTAAGGATCTTCCTATATTTGATCTATTTGGGCTTGAAATAACAAGTTGGGTTGTTCACCCAAGGACCACGGTTCTCAGCCCAGTAAATATCTTTCAGGATAGTGGGCTTTTAACCACGAATAGGATTGGTTTGACCAACGTCCTTATGAAAGTAGGATTGTAGAAAGCTTAAGTATAAGGGTGGCTCGATTGAATCCTACACGAATTAAAATTGCCAAGTATAAGATTAAGCCCTAGATAAATATAGATTATCCCAGGGATTAGAATGCCTACGTGATCAAATAAAGATGAAGAATCTCATAATGGGACTAGGTCAGGGTCCTAGTGAGAATCAAAAAGGCCGAGTCTAGATGGAGATGAAGTTTTTGTTGAGAGGGGATAAAGGAATATCCAAATAGATGTCAAGCAAACATAGTCCAATTAGGACTTTACCTCGACAGGCTTGTTTATCATGGAAGCCTCGCCTATACATGGAAGAGGCTTTGCAACATTGAAGCCCCCTTCAGCTTAACAAATAGCTTGCTCTACGCGAAAATCCTCGCTCTACTCGAAACCCTTCTCACACTTTTTCAGAAGAACACTAATTATCCTAACCCTCTCGTTAATACATCTTCAGTTTGGACTAATAGCACTATGTTGACAACCGACGACATCTTCATTTTGGACTAACAACACTTGAGTCATAGAATTAAGCGGAAGAGGCAACTTCATTAGCTTTCCAGCGAAGTTGAGTGTTCAATGATTGGTTATTCGTCTTTTTTAGTACATGTGTCCCTACAGCCTAATACCGATTTGGTGCACCTATATACTTACGAGTTTAGTTAAGGTAGTCGAACCTGGTGCAAGAGATCCTGAACTTCGCAGTGATCTAGGCAACATGTCTTCAAGTACTAGAACCCAAGGCCGATCCGTGTTCCTTTCTTGGTTGTATTCACTCAATTACAGAAGTTAGCAACGCATTTAACACCACCATACACCACATCTATTCTACTCACTGGGCCGAACTCGGTTGCGAGTTAGCACACTACATAGGCTTTGTAACTTTTAGGGTCAACATGATTAGACTTACTAACTCGTTAATTAACCTCATCCTTAATTACTATCTACCGAGTAATGTTTTTTGCTTGTGAAACGTGTACTTAAACAATAAATATTTAACTCTGCACCCACAATAATGAATTATATAGTCAAGGCATGATTATTACTTTATTTTTTAATAAAAAGCAAAAATACTTCTCTAAGCTAGTTTAAAAAAAATATTTTATCCGGTAATTCACTACTGCTCTTAAGACGCGGATAATAGGAAATCTAGGTAAATTTTGAAAACACAATCACATACAAAATTTCTCCTCACCCTTCTTCCGGCCCTTACCAATAATCCCCAACTAGAAAAAGAGCCAGCAAAGAGAGCACATACTTCATCATTTTCATCTATGCTCGCTGCTCGGTCCCCTCCTTCAGCTGTTCCCTCTCCTCTGGATGCATGCTATGCAAATGCAAGCATAGATGCTGAGATATCTCTAATAATCATGAATTTCGTGTCCACTGTTTATTGTTTAATCAGTGGCTGAGTACACTAACGCAGAAACACTTCCAAAATAAAAGAAAATTCCAATTAATTGTTTTATTTATGTACTTTTAACTTTTTAACATGAGGGAGATTGAGGCTGATAATATCGAGCAAGATCCGGACACTTAAAAGGTCGATTAAAAGGGAGGGGGCGATATAGACGTAGGATTCGTCCTTCCAAAAACTCAGAGTAGTATACCACATGTTATTATACATGTGATGAAATATTTGTATTAAAAATTAACAACATTAAAAAAATTAACAACTTAAAAAATAAAAAATTTGCACTTATATAATGACACGTAATGTACTTCCTATATTCGGTCACAATAAAAAAATCTTTCATTGGAAAGTAGGTTCGAGGTTTAGTCGTGGTCAGTGCATGGGCTTCGATTCCCAGTCAACGATCAATATAAACGTTGCATGTCTCTTATCCTAATCTGCGTGCAAAAAGCTGTCTCTTTTGCCCTTTCTTCAAGACAATTGACTGTTGCTAACAGTGACACTTTTTTACTCTGCATTTTGCAATGAGAAAAATCCTCAGAGATTTGGGGGCAAATCCCATGTGCCTGCGGCAAATGCTACTCTTTACTCATAGATTCAGCTCTATGTTCAACCTAGCTACGTTTGGGTTAGTATTTGAAAATATTATTATTAAAGAGTATTTTTCACCCATTTTGGTCGATTTGATCCAAGAGTATGGTTGGGGAAATTGGTACCCACGTGAATAGTTAACTGCTTTAGCTTCTCTTTTACCGGTCTTCACCCATTGTGCCGTGACAATTACTATCCACAATTATTATTATTATTATTTATGCATGCTGGGTTAGAAATTATAAATTTTAATATTAGTTTATAATATTTAATTTGTATGTGTTATAGTGAATTCAAATTCATAAGTTGCATATGTTCATTAGAACTCTAGACAACAGTTACCATGTTTACAAAAGATTGGTTTTTAGTTCTATATAAACTCAAGCATCTCGTCCATTTAAATGAATTAAGAGAAGAGTTTTCTCCAATGTCTTTTATTATTTGTTAGTCAAATTTCAAGTCATGTCTTGATAGTACAGAATATATAAAGTTTGTCAAAGTCCGAAGAATGAGGTGCTTGGACTTCGGATTATAGATTGTTGAATTATGGGAGAAAGACGTCTACCGAACTACAAGCACAAGTGTAAGGGCAAAATTATGTCTGCAGGACATTGCATTTATATGCAAACCCCAATCTCCAAGTTTGTCAGTCTTTCTTACTTTCTTTTTAGTTATTTATATAATCTTGTATCTTTATGAATATTATCATTGGAATTTATATTGTTATTTTTCATATTTTTTTAATATTGCTCCAACAATCTAAAGACTGAATTTTCTATGGAACAATTAGAAGATATGGATGTGAGAAGAAAAACTTGCATCATAATATGTTCAATGAGTCTACCCATCATTCGCCATCATTTGGAGGAAATAAACGTTTCTCTGATATGGAGAGAATTGTCACTGGTTTTTAATACAGCGAAAGAAAAGTGAGGAATCATGATGATAAGTGGATAGATATTCATATATATAATCAGTTTATTGAAATATGATGGGTTGTTTCTTGCATCTGCTTATAGTCACTAGTCACGCAATTGGTTTGTGTGTTTTATATATGATTGATATATGTATGTGTCAATACATTATTAGATACTTTAAACCCAGGATTTGCATACTAGTTGTACACAATTCTATGCCTCAAATGACCGTTTGAGGAACCACTGAACCATGCACATTGGTCGTTTTGTGGTAATTTATATCATATATGTTAATTTATATTATGTTTCAGTGATTAGTTTTAGAACCTTATATATATGGGGTAATTTTTATTCAACTAGTGTCAATATCTAGATGGAATTAAGCCAATAAGTACTTATACTTAAAGCATGTAGATAACTTCCCAACAGCACGGTTATTCATGAACTTGGTTCATGCAAAGTCTGGAACTCATACCTGTTCATGAAAAAGTATATGTGTATATACTGACAATCAGTCATTGGATGGGTATCCTTGCGTCAAGGCCCATATGAATTAGTATGATTGTAGATAATATGAAAATATATCTCTACATATGCATTACTTTACTTGCCGGAAGGGTGATATGCTGGAAAGGCATGACTATTTTTGTAACCACCATGACGACAGATATATGACTTTGAATTGCAACTGTGGCTTACTGAATATGTATGTTGTACTTTTCAACTGATTTGGATGATGAGGAATTCTAGTCCTATCCCAACATACTGGATTATGGTTTCTCAACCCTTGTGGCTTTGAAAAAGTGGTTTCTTAGTGGAAATCAACAAGGCTAGGATTGGGTTTTAATGCTTAATATCCCCATGTTGTAGTATGGTCAGTTTACGCACACACTGAAAAGATGTATTGATTAAAGCCACGTGAACGACAGGTGTAATGGATTCATACCAGCTCATGAAAGAGTTCCTTTCACATAAAGGAGATGTGCCGAAATAGAGAAGTTTGGCAATTGAAATGTTGGAAGGCTATAAATAAATTCGAAAGAATGTGTGTGTCTTTTACAAATACAAACATCTGCTCTAACCTTTCGTGCACGTCTAGAACCTCGTAGGTCGTCGGGTTGGCTACGGTATGTCAAGTTGCCCCTTGGTTTTTGTCTCCCAAGACCTAGAGCCGAAAGTGATAGCTCTAAAGACCTAACTAGAATATTTGAAATGTGGAAAAGCTTGTGTTTCTTATGTTTCTTCTCTTCCCCAAAGCCTTCTTATATAGTGGTTGGGAAAAGTGTACAAAGACTGTAAAACCCATGAAAATCACAAGTATATTCTAATATGAATGTCTCTTGATTTTCACCTAATTATCACATAGATAATTAGGAGGTTAATATCCTCATGTGGATGGAATATCCTTTGATATTTGATGAGTCAATATTTTACTATATATTTTACTCTATTCTTAGTATTAATTTATTGGTTATTTTGGTAGAATTTTGATTCTTTAATTTATATTCTTAATGTAGGACATTCGATTTACTCTGCAGCAAAAAGCAATCAAATGGATAAATTTTGGAGTGATTCCAATTGGAGGAGGTTCGTGAGTCTTTCAAGATGATTGTATCAAAATTCCAGAATTTTCCACAAGCCGTTTGACCGTGGCAATGAAATAAAGACCAAGCATGCAACTTTCCCAAATTGACGTTTCTAGACGTTTTGGGTATTTTGGAGGTCAAAATGGCATATTTTGAGGAAGATTCCTTTTGAGGATTTGTAGGGGACAACGTCAGCTTTCAAAAGAGACCTTTTAGGACCAAATTGGAGTTGATTTGGTCGGTCAAAAGTCTGATCTTCTGAGAAGTCCGAATTTCAGTTTAAATAGGAAACCTTTTACTTTCTGTTTTATTATTTTATTATGTTTCCTAGTTTTATTCTAAGACCTTTTAGGGTTTTATTTTGTAGTAGTGTAAATAAGATATTTAGCCAGTAGGGTTAACCAGGAGAAGAGGGGAGAAAAAGCATGCACACTTTAGAGAGCTTTTGGATTCAAGTTTATTTTCAAAAAAAATAAAAAAAAAAATAAAGGAAAAAAAAAAAGATAATTAGGAGGTTAATATCCTCATGCGGATGAAATATCCTTCGATATTTATTTATCCCATAAGATAAATCCTACATGAAATATGCCAAATGCCATTGGATTTTTCTAATAAAGGGAATGTAATGGTTTGTTTGATTCTAATCAGACACACCTATGAGGGTTTTCTTTATGAAAAAATAGAATAAATATGTTGATTTGAATTGGTATATCTCACAAGCGATGCGTATTTTACATTCTAAATGCGGACACGTTGTGAAAGAGCAAACTTTGTATGGATCATTTGGTCCTTTTCAAAATGAATGAGCGGGTTTCAGAAGTTATATATCTCTTCCATTGGTATAGATATATGTGTAATCCCTCGTCCGAATGAGTTATCAACTGCTTGGAAACGCCATTCACCAAACTGGTAATCTATAACCATGGTGGGTCAGTTGGCAAGTTGTATATATCAAAGTGAATTTGATCCGTGAGTGGTCTCATGGTGATCTGCAAGTGTCATGGAAAATTGCCAATTGTGAAATGAATCTTGTGTTATTCTCACATGATCAATTCAATGTAACGATATGAGGAGCTATGTTATTACGAGACAAAAATCTCTGTGGTATGTATGTCGAATATGCGCAAGAGGCAGGTTGGATTCATAAATACATAATTATATGAACACGCATGCTGGTCAAGTTTTGTCTTTGGACAAATTATAAGGATTAGCTAATTAACATCGATGAAGGTATTACTTTGACAACTACCGTAAATTAAGAAAGTCATAATTTCACTTGCATGTTAGTCATGATGATCGAGTTGCCTGCAAGCAAGGGTTAAGCATTTCAAAGTGAAAGTTTATCCATGGAAACTTATCAAAGTTCAAAGGTTGAAGGCAAAGCGCCAATTCGTGCTTATACAAATAAGGCTAATGAGGCTTCAAAGTTTGGAAGTTTAGACAAAGAACCTATCTTTCTCATTTTCTTCTTAAAGTGTAAAAGTGAATTATTGATAGTGTTAAAAGCAACCACAATGGAAGGGGATTGTGGGGATAACTTAGCTATCTTTTGATGTATGAGATTTACTTAATTAAGAAGAATGGAAAATTAATTGGTAATTGAATGAGACAATCAAGACGTCAGCTCTTGAAATGAGAAATTTTTTAAGGTATAAAGAGGTTAGAGACCTTCCTACAAATTCCTTAAATGTGGGGGAGTATGCCCAAGTATTAGCAAATTACTTACAATCCCAACATGTACTTTTGAGGACTTGACATTGTAAAACAACTCCTCTCATATAAAATATAATCTCATAAGATGGATGGTGCACACCATTAAAACTAGTCAACCAAGTAGTGGATCCAATTATTAAAGATTAGACTAGAGAGTAAGTTGATCATCGAGGCGAGTGAGGTTAAAGCCAACATAACTAAGGAATCAGCCTGACGAAAACCTAACTTAGTTGATTGAAGATCCCATGGTCCGAGTTTAAGAGGCAAACTCGTTGGGTATGATTTAAAGAAGTTAACACACTATATAACACTATTCCAATGGTGGAAAAAGTGTGTTGTCTGCAGAAGTTTTAGGGTGTATATTTATGCTTAATGGCACTGATATCTTATAAATAAGAGGAATATTGCATAGCATTCTTAATCAATGGTCGCCTATATGAAAGTAGAAGTGGGTCACTTCTATGAGTACAAGATGGCTAAATTCTCTAACGTTATCATGAAACCTAGATTTTTTCAGGACTAAAATGAACACAACTATATGAACCGTAATATATTAGGACTAGTGATGTGTGCTGCTTATTGTCTCGGTATCTTCCCCATCCACTATGTCACCAAGTAAATCCGATAAGTATTCACTAGGTAGGTTCAAGTCCAAACCTCTCCCGATGCATCTCTTGTCCGCCTGCACTCTCGAATTATTCCTAATTTTGCATTCATGTGGGGGATTGTTGGAAATTATATATTATAATATTAGTTTAATATATTTAGTTTTTGTGTGAATGAAAAAATAAGAGTCAAGTGTCATAGCTGAATTCAAATTCATGAGTTGCATCTGTTCGTTAGAACTTTAGGCAACAATCACCATGTTTCAAAAAGAGTGGCTTGAGCTCTATATGAACTCAAGCATCCCATACGTCTAAATGAATTGAGAGAAGAGTTTTCTTCAGTGCCTTTTCTTCCTTTTTAGTCAAATTTCGAGTCGTGTCTTGAGAGTAGGAATATATAAAGTTCATTGGAGTCTGAAAAACAAGGTGCTTTAACTTCAGGTTATAGATTGTTGAATACTGGGAGACAAACGCCTACCGAACTACAAGCACAAGGGTTGTGGCAAAGTTCTATCTTTAGGACATTGCATTTACATGCAAACCTCAATCTCTAAGTTAATTATGTACACAATTGATGGTGTGATTTTCTTTATGAATATTACCATTGGAATTTATAATTATATTTTCATATTTTCTAATATTGCTACAACATGCTGAATTATGCTTTTTGTGGTTTCGACGATCGTTTCAAGATAAGGACAATCTCACTTTTTTCTGTTGATCAAAATTTCATTGCAAAATTTTTTTATTAAATAAGATAACAATATATTAAACTATAATATTTAGATTGAATTCCCTAGACACACAGAAAGAAGCAAAAGCCATTAAACACACAAGAATTAAAAAAAATGGTAAATTACATTTTATCTCTTCAAGTTTGGATGCAATTACAACCTCATACAACATCTTTAAAACTTTTCAATCTCATACATTTAGTTAAAAAATCTAGTAATTTAACTAAGTAATAAATGCAAAACCCTACTTTTAATAACGCGACAGTCAATTGTGCCACATAACAAAATATGAATTATAAAATAAATAGAAAGTTCGTCTCCACCACTACCACTTCATCTTCTTCGCTCTCCATCTCTCCTCTCTCTCCCGTTTCTCTCTCTCTCCCGTTTCTCTCTCTCTCTTTTCCACCTCAAATCTGATAAAATCTGAAACGCGCAGATAGAGAGTGAGCTATGGAGGAACACCGGAATTTGTTGTGCCAAAGCTGCTATTCTCTCTTCGCTCAAATCATCGCCCAATTGCCGCCGACGACCCGTCTCTTTCGTCTTTCCCGACCCTTTCCCCAACTCCGTCCAAAAGACGAAGGCAAGGACCTCTTCATGCACCAGTCATCGATCAGATCCGACGGCTTCCGCACCATCTCTGAAGGCTCCTTCAAATTCCTCATCTACTTCGGCGATGACAGAAAGACCAACAAGCAATAAAGCAATGTTCTAAACACCCATGTGCATTCTACTTGAAAATTGGGCAATGTAAATCTGGTGTGACCTACAAATTTCATCACTCGAAAGCTATCTGAATACCATTAGGTGAAGAAGAGAACAAAACTCGAGAAATTGGGACGGCTATCAAGATAGAGGGAACTGGATTTGCTACGAGGGCTCTGCATTTGCCACGTTATCACTTATACCATTAGCCTCTCCATCTCTCCTCTCTCTTTCTCCCTTCTCTCTCTCGTTTCTCTCATTTACATGACATAATTGAATGTCACATCATGAATTAACGAATTTTTTATTTGATATAAGAAATTGAAATAAATGATAATTAATGCATGAGATTGAAATGTTTTAAAGATGTTGTATGATGTTACAATTGCATCCAAACTTGAAGGGATAAAATGTAATTTACCACAAAATATAAACACAATAAAGATAAGTTTAGAATGTAACACTTCATCCATTCCTTAAGCTTATTCATGTGGAGCTGTTGAGTTTCATAACATTTAGCCACCGAGTAATAAAGAGCATACAACGTCATACTCATCCTCTCATAAATTTTTCCTAATCCATAACAAGCTCGAAACTATTACATTAACTTAGGGTAGGGATTATTATAGGTTTGAAATTATTACATTAACTGAGAATAAGAAGTTTCAAACTCGGGACGTATAAGCAGAAACCTAACCGCCAATTTAGTAGGATGGGTAAACTGCCATTTGACCCCTTGAACTATTGCTCCAGTTGAAATTGATCCTCTAAACTATTTTTTTGGTAAATTAACCCCCTAAACTATTTAAAATCAACCAATTGACCCTTATTAGTAGATTCCATCCACTATTTGGTCAAATTCAAAGAGAAATTAGCCTTTCCTTCATCATTTCTTACTTGTCAAATATAACCATGAATGAACTTATGACATTTGAAAAAAAAATAATGTGTAATGATGATGTGAGATGATCCGTTATGTAAACATTAGGTTTTTTTATGTTTTCTCATTATGCTATATGTTTTTTAATTATTCTGTGTCCATGTGTCAAAATTTTATTGGCGGTTATAGCTGATAAGTAACAATTGATGATGAAATTACTAATTTGCCCTTGAATTTGACGGAATTGATTCCGCAATCTAACGACAAAGAGTTAATTAACTGATTTTAAATAGTTCAGGGGGCTAATTTACCAAAAAAATAATGTAAGGGTCAATTTCAACTAGGATGATAATTCAAGGGGTCAAACCTTAATTTACCCTTATTAGGATATATGGCTCAATATGCTACACATTTTGTCAATTTAGAAACCAATCACCCTAAATCCTAAACTGATGTTGTAATTTACCTCACTTTAAAAACTCGACAAAAGTCCATATAAATCTTTTCTCTCCGAGTGAGAGTCTTTCTCCCTTATTAAGAGTATTTCTCACCTTTTTGTGTGAGGCTTTCATATTTGAGCAAATCTGATAGTGGCAACCCTAGCTTCAGTCGAGGTCGGTCACCGTTCCTCCCCCCTCTTTCCTACTCCACTTTTCCTTGCTTCTACTGTTTTCCCTCCTGCTTTTTATCCCAATCTATTATGTTCCTCTTACCCCACTGGTATCCCTCCTCCTTGTTGATCCTTTTTCTAATTTTCAACCACGAATACTATTGAGGTTGTGCGTAGAGCTCCGATGTTTCCTATACCGCCACTTTCACTTTGTTGTCTGCTAGATGAAGCAGGCTTCTCTTGTTTAGTTGCCGGTTGTCCTTACTTTGTGGTTGTGCTTAGGAAGCAGAACAAAGTCAGATGTTGCGACTATTGAGGCGTTGCTTGGCTGTGAACAAAGTCACTAGTTTTCTCTTCATTGATGGTTTCCTTTCAACTACCTAGGGTGTGTGAACATTAAAGTTGTTAATATTTGTTTTTCGTTGTCGCTGGCGATCTATAGGGTTTAAGCCGGAAGGCTGTCCTAGATCTGATGGTGATACATTCCGGTGATGACCCAACTCTTACCCTATGCTATTAAGACATGAACGTTGAAGACATAAGATGGAGTAGTCGGAAAGAAAAGTTATCCTTTCTAAACCCTACATAATCACACGTGTTTAGACGGTTATATGCTGCATTCTATTTAAATTACACTAATCTCCCAAAAGAAGATTCAAATTTGAGTGTGAGGGGGCAGACACACTGTTGTTTACAACTAATCTAACACACATACTAGAAACTATTTGATTGGATTGTAATAGAATCTCCTAAATGGGAATGCAGTTAACCCAAAAAGGAAAACAAAAACTGTCACTGTAACTGACATGGAATGAGCAAAGTGAGATGGAGATCCTAAGTTCCAAAGCTCATGCAGGAAAGGAAAAAAAAAGGTTATCGCATAGCGCAGTTACGCACAAAATGGCATCAACAATTGGTAATGAAATGCACTAAACTCGGTGCAGAACGTATGCCCTCAACAGAATTAAAAGATTATACCAACATTTTGCTTTCGCTAGTTGAGACACCAGGGTTGTGACTGCTGACAAACACCCGATAGCCTCGGAAAACATCAGAAGAAGGCACTATTCAATTTTGGTGTGATTTGGTAGTGTCATTGCAACTTCTTGTTATTCTCGTTCTTCTAAGTTGTTTTTGTTTCTTAGCACATTCTCAGTCTTCTAGTTGAGAGATAACGCTGAGAAACACCTGGTAGCCTTGGCGCATATCGGAAAAAAGGCAGTACTCATTCTTGGCATGGTATGTTGCCATCAAGCCTGCACATGCATAACAGGAATGAATCAGAACATCATCGACTCGGGTATAATAACCGATCAACTCCCAGGAAGAACAAACTATTATGCATTAAATAAACTAGGTTTCCTTCTTTTGAACCCAGCTTCCCTTGTTCTCTCATCCTCTCACAACTGACAGCCCATAGGCAAGTTCTCAATTATATGTAAGTTTTGTGAGCTAAATCCAAAAGGCTAACAGAAATAGCATTGTACCGTAGCCAGCAGTTTGAACATCGAATCCTTCATCCTAGCACACAACAAATTGATATAATTCAAAGAATGAGTACTCAAGGAAAACTAGAAGAGAAGAAAAAGTAAAAAAAGGGCTTGGAATAAGGAAAAATTATTGCACCTGCAGTTCTCGAATGAGAGGTAAACTTCCAGTAATTGAGTACGGTTTTACATGACCAACAACCTCTTCAGTAGCTTTACACAATACATGAAATCCACGGGAGTTGAGATCGCAAGCAACTCCGGACATTGCCTCATCAAAACTTAATGTAAGGCTGTAGAGAGACAAAAAATGTAAATACACTTTCTTTCTTCTTTTAATAATTAACTTGCCAAAAATATTTGTCTTGTTTTGCTTTTGTTTGTTTATTTATTTATTATTTATTTAAGAGAAATATTTGATGGTAGCTAAGCAAAAAAAACAAACATCTTGAGAGAGACAGAGAGTACCTTCCCCTTAGGTTTTCATCTGGTAAGATATACTTTGAAACCGGACCTCGTGACTCTACGTTTCCTATGTTTTCGTTAATGTCATCCACATATTCTTGAAGCTTTTTCATAACATCCTTAACGCTGTAACAGGTTAAAAGTGTTTGCGTGTTAAAAATGGAGAATGGGGCAGAGATAAAATCTTTACAACAAACCTTTAGGATATGGAAATTCACAAAAGAAAGCCAGTTGCTTACTTGTAGAAGGGAGTTAACCTGTAAACAACAAAAATTAATAAGAAAAATCCTAGAAAAGAAAAAGATTAAAGAAAAATCCTCGATGAGATATTCCTTCTCCTACAACCAAGAAAATAAATATCACTACTACAGAAAAGCCTCAAACAAGTCACTGAGAATATTAACCTGACATCTCCCGAAATTGTGCACTCAGCTGGAATTTGATTTATTCCACCAACTGGATCTGAAACCAAAAAGAGGTCAGTGTAATCCATGATTCTCCAACATTTTTCACCACAAGCTTGAAACCAGAAACTTACAACTCCATTGTGTTGGCTTCATGGTTGATGGTGTAGCAAATCCATAGACCTCTTCCTTGGGATGGGGAGGAAAATCTCTATAGAACCGCAACTGGATATCTTTCAGTGCTTCCATAGCTAGCTCCAAAGGGTTTATAGCCTACAGATATTCAACATCAATAAGATAAATAAGTACAAAGAGGACGTAATACCATTGTGATTCACGATACAAATGTTCAATTGTCCAAGAAGACATAAGTTCAGGCTCTGGAATGCTCCAAACAAGTTTTATTGTAACGAAATATAGGAGTGATTTGTAGATAAGAAAAAAAATTTAATTGTGAACCAAGATAACTCCTTAGCTTCTTTGGCTGCAAGTCCAACAAATGCTTTTTACCAATTAAAGAGAAAAGGCTAGAATTTGCTATGACGAAATGTGCTTCAACATTCATAAAAACCCCACACCAGATATCAACTTCCCTACCCAGAATAGTTCAGAAGCAGCGACTGAAATCCTATATTGCACTTTATCAAAGAGCATATTTACTATTATCAAAGAAAATCTTTATGCCTTCTCTTATTACTACCTCATCCCAAAAGTGTTGGGTGGTTTTGCTCCTGTAATAAATCACACAACAGTAAAATAAAATCCCTGATTTGTATTATATTGACCATGACCCCTTTGAAAATACTATATCCAGCTCATAGTGTCCAGCTCAGTTAGTATTTTCACCATTGATCCCCAACCCTAAACATCATATTAATCGAACTTAAGAATTTTATGCCAGGCGGGACTATGACCATGGTAGCTGCAGTGGAGTAGGCAGCGGGATATACATCTAAACCAATGGTTCAATAGTAAGCAGATTAAGTACTGAAATGTCACTTCAAATGGCGTACAGGACACAGTGGCATACCTTGTGTGCCAAACCACTGTGAAAAAGCTTCCCAGTCACATGAAGCTTCCAAGGTATCATACCACCAGTACCGATGCAAGGTTGTTTATCTGCTGTGTCAATCCAAAACCTGAGTTGAACGCCAACATGAATCAGCATGACATTTCTTGGTTATCCTGTTTTACAAAAAATGAAAATTACTTACAGAGGACCATCCTTTAGCCTACTGAGTAGCCCATCCTTTACGAGCGCATCCACACCAACTCCTGAAATGGCAGAATTCTCTTCATTTGCTATAAAGACTGCAACCACAGTTGACTTCAATTTTGGCTTTGTCTCTGCCAGCCTTCTCATGAGCTCAGTTACAAGTGCAACATGACCCAAGCAATCAGTAGTTCCACGGCCACGAAGTTTATCTCCATCGATGCTCAATGAGAATGGATCAAATTCCTGCAAATACAAGAATCAAATTTGATGCACAATGAATCATCACTAACCCACCAAAATTGAGAAAAGGAAAGAACGATCATTATTGCATTTTAACTACTGCCCAATGTTGATCCATTATTCTGTACACAACACCAATGAAAAACTCAAACTCCTGTAATAAAAGACTAACTTGCATCTGAAACTGTATTTCCAAAACGTAAGATGTGAAGCGTAATAAAATTTAATTGGCCACAGTTATGAGATTTCATGCTTGTCTTGAACCAAAGCTTACTGTCAAATGACGTAAGCTGAAGGATCTTAAAGAAAAAGAGGGTAAAAAAATCTGGTTAATGGTTATAATCAATTTCAGATGCATCACGCTAAAATGGTAATATATTACCAGCTGATTCCAGTTGGGATCATAACTAGACAAGTAGTTAGCAAAATAGAAGGAAGGACAAGCTAGCAGAAATTAGACCATAGTTACTAATATATGGACAAAGGAAACCACACAGTGGGTTTTGTTAAAAAAAAAAAAAAAAAAAAAAAAAAAAGAAGCCCGAAAACCATCTGTGGGTTTGTAGAATTTTCAAATCAGCAGAGTTCAACTCGAATTGGATTATCAATTTATTTATGGATAGGAATCAATTTTGAACAACATAAATCTAAAGGCAGCAAATTACCAAATTATAGTATCTAACTTCTCATAACATAAGGACGAAAGCCCCCAAAATAAACGATTTATGCAGGGTAAATTTGTCAACTGAACAAACTTGTTCGGGTTTCAAATTGATTGGATTTAGTTTAATTCACCAGAAAGAATCATGATTGGGATTTTGACTGCAACATTAAAAGGATAGAAGACTTCAGTAGTTAAAACATTTGGATTAGGCTTAATATGAGTAATCAGAAAACCAAGAAAACTGCTGTTATTCAATCACAAAAAGATGGAGAAATCAAAAGATTAGTTTTGGGATAAACCCAAAGGATAAAGCAAAACATATGTATTTGGGAAAATCCAAGTGAAGAAACATAACTAAAATGTATAAAGGCAGAGCTGTTCCAAATCAACAAAAAAAGAATCGAAACTCGGCAAATATTGATTGGAATTAAGCTAACACTAAACAGATAATCCTCCAAACAACTAACACAACCGCTAATCACTCAAAAGCCAAAACAAGTAAAAGCTCTAATCAGTTCAAACAAACCCCATAACAGAAATGCCAAAACAATCAGCCTACGAAGATAGTCGACAAAAAATAAAAACACAAAATTGGGTTGAACAGCTTGTAACATATTGAACATAAAGTTGTCACTCTCTAACGCTCCACACTATAGATAGAATCCAATCCAATCCAGTCCAATCCAATCCAATCCAATCCAATTCAATCCAATCCCAGATAGCAAACACAGAACAAATTAAAGCCGAAAATCGAATGAAAGAAACAAACCCAGTCATTGGGATTAGCAGTGACGACGTCCATGTGACAGCCAACGAAGGACAAGATCTTCCCAGGAACAGTTCCCGGGTACTCCACAATAACGTTGCCTCTGCCGGGGAAGTAGGTCACGTGTTTGATCACCAGGGGCCCACCGCCTGTGGTGGTGCTATGGGGAAGCAGGGAATCAAGGACGTGCTTGACGGCTCGGTCCTCTTGAGGGATCAGCTCAGGTGGGTTGTTCTGGAGATACTTGGACTCCCCAATAAGCTTGGTGAGAAGGGATACGAAGGACTCCTTGTCCAGGTCGCCTACTATTTTCTTCACGTCGGTGGAGGAAGCCATGGCTGCCGGCGAAATCAGAATATTTCTTTTCCTGTGGGTTTTGGGTTTCTCGGGTCGTGGTGGAGAGAGAGAGAGGAGTGTGGCTGAAGTCGGGAATTCCGAAAAAAGGTGGACTTACGACTTCTACGAAAATATGGAAAACTAACCATAACCCCTCAAAATCTTTCCTTTTAATCATCGGGACAAAATTTTTCAATAATACCCAAAATGAGGATGGAAAAAAAGACAAGGAAATAGGCAACTTAGAGATATCACATGCAAAGCGGAAAAAAAAAAAAAAAAAAAAAAAAAAAAAAAAAAAAAAACAAATAAGTCAGACTATGTTTCAGAAACAGTGCTGATAATTTCAGCAACAATAAAAGATGACAAGTGATAGGAGCATATTCATGCGACTTAAATGGCTTGTTCTCTAGTTATTTTAGTCCTTTATGCTTCTTTTGTGTGTTTTCAGGTTCTAAGGGCTTAGGGAGCAAGAAAGTGCATTTTGAGGCTATTTGGAGCATTTTTGGGCATGGATTGGATAGCTTATCCATGGAGCTAAGATGATGGACGAATTTGAAGGCCTTGTATGCTCTTTGGGACATAAAACAAAGGGCCTAGCCCAATCAAACAAACCTTTGAGCCATGCAAAACCTCTAGCCCAATCAAACAATGCATCACAAACCCAAAACCATCAAGAAACCATCCTTTGCCGTGCCTTCCACATCAATTCCAGCTTGTCTTCATCATTGCAGCCACTTTGCCCTTTTATTTATGCATCAAACCTATTTCCTTTCCCTAAATTGCAGCCACAATCCACACCTTTCCAACCTAGCTGCACCCTACATACATTAATTAGTCATTCTTTTCATATTGCACTCACATGCATTCACTTGCATTTCAAGAACCAAAACAACATTGTGCCGTGCCTTCCCTTGCCACTTTCTAGCCATTTCATTTCATCATTACACCACCATTCACACCCCTTTAATCCACATGCATCCACATACTCATTCACTTAATCATTAAGCCACACATTCACACACACACACCCAAAACACATCCATGCCATGCCTTCCCTTCAAACTCCCTTTGCATTTCCCTTTTCATTTCAGCTGCACCTTTGTCCTAACACTAGAGCACTAATCATTCACTTTTCATTATATAATTCATGCTCCAACATGCATATGTTCCCCCCCTAGCTGTCTATCCCATGGATTAATCATCCAAGCCATATTCTATCCTTGAACACATGAAATCACATGCATTTCCAACACAAAAACACCTTCAATGCCGTGCCTTTCCCTTAGATTTTTCAGCAACTTCTCTTCATCATTCAGCCACCACATGCATATATTCCCTCCCCTAGCTGCCATTCACAACATTCACATGCAAACACATTTTTTTCCCAACAACCAAATCAGCCAACACATGCACCAAAACATCCATGCCGTGCATCCCTTCCACTTTCCAGCATTCCCCTTGTGCAATTCCAGCTTTCCACCCACTTTCCTAGCTGTTTTTCACATGCATTGCAGCCACATTCTCACCCATTCTCTCCCTATATAAACCACACACACTTCATTCATTTCAGGGATTCACTCCCCATTCCATCTCATTTTTCATTCACAACACTTCACACAACACTTCACACAACCCTTGTGCCGCAAATCCCCTTCCATTTCTGTGCAGTTTTTCTCCTCCATTGCAGCCACTATCCAACCACTTCCCATCCCTCCAAAACACTTCACATAATCCCCAAAGCTCACCTTAGACCTTGTGCTACAACAACGAGGAAGAAAAGAGTGCCTAAACGTTCATACAATTCAAGTTTGAGTTGTTGGAATGTTTAGGTGTTTCTTTGATTTCAAAGTTTAAATTTAATTCTCTTTGTTTTGTACGTATGAGAATGGAAGAGAAGAGTGCCTAAACGTTCATACAATTCAAGTTTGAGTTGTTGGAATGTTTAGGGGTTTCTTTGATTTCAAAGTTATGAGGAACTAAACCCCCTTTAGCTAGGGGGTGATTCGAAACTATGTTTATATTTGCAATATGAATTGATTAACTTTCGTTGGAATTTCATAAGTTGTGGATTCAATTTGTTTAACCGTTTGATTGATAACTTATTTATGAATGTTTATTAAGAATGCGCGCTTAATTTTCATGCATGAATATGACGCTAGAATATAAGTGAATTTCACCTAATCGTTACGAACTTATATTCACAAGTAGTGGAGGTTGCTTATAAACAATCGCGTTAAATGAATTCTTGGCACGAGTTTCATGCTCATCATAGTAACGAATGCCTCGTCAACACTTATAGTTTTCATAATGCTTAATGATCTTTGATTGTATCTTTATTGTGCTTTTCACGTAAAGGACTTTTGGAGAATGTGGTGAATTGCGTTGCGCTAACCCATCCAATTCATTAACTTAAGGAAAACTTGACGGTTAATTTAAGCAGACCTAATTAACCCGGGGTGTTGAGTTTCACAACTTATCGAAAGACCAACTGAGAATCAATATTGTATGCAAGTGTAACATGTGTGGAGAAGAACCCCTTGGCTATTCCATCATCCATATTTTCATCACATTCATATTTACATTTTTCCTTTAATTATATTCTGTCCATTTAATTTAATATCGTCCAAACACATTTCCCCCATATTTCGTTGAGTCTTAATCATTCGTATTTGTTTTATTTTTGTATCTTTAAGCTTTTGGAGTCATAAACACTTTCAAATTCGTCTAAATCAAGTTCTAGTTTCTATTTGAGTCAATTTGATTGTTTTAGGCAGTTTGAGTTTTTCAAAGCCATTCTGAGTCATAGTAGTCTTGTTAAGAGTATTTACATTTAGTTTTTGTGTTTTCAAGTCAATTCAAAATAGATTAGCACCCCTAGTTAATCCCCGGTTAGAACGATCCCTACTTACATCATTACTACAATTGTCACAAATAGGGTTTAGTTTGTGTGCGTATAAATCGCGCATCAACAAGTACCAAGGAGATGCCCATACCATATATTTGTAAAGATTTTAATTTTTCAAAGTACTCACTCAATCTATATAAGAGGAGTTCCATTCATTGTAAAAACACACATCAACACTTCAACATCTCAACACCTGAATACCATACTTTCATATACTCACACCATCTTCATCCGGAGCCTTCATAGCATCCTTGTAAACACTTTCTTGTAAACAATTATCTTTGTAAACATTATGTATATCAATAAAAGTTCAAGTGTACATATTCAAGTAATCTCCAAGTCTTAAGTAAGTTTTCTTTTCCTTCTTTAGTGTGTTTGTTTAAATAGACTTCTAGTCCAAAACAAGGAAACATTATTGTAATTATATTATTAACCTGCTAAACTGACGATCATACTTTGTTCGAGCATTCTATTATAGTTGAATGATTGCCATACAAATAACTGGACATTAACCAGGGTACTTCTGAGTTCTTCGTATCTCTAAGTTTAGCCATTAAGGCCTTATACTTGCATTGTGAGTGACCACCATTCTGAAACATGTCAAGTTCTATGTGCAAGGTTTTATGTCTAGTTGTTATAATGGTCATCCGACTATTTAACCGGTCTTGCTTTCTGAATTTGGTATCAGAGCCAAGTTTAGTGTTTTAATAGTATAATTATAATAGTAAAGTACATTAAGGACATAAGTCATTAACACAACTGATATCACACTTATTTATTTTGTATGAACAACATTTATTATTGTCCTTGTAGACCTTGTCAACCACAACCACCAGATATTTATTGTCTCAGACACCCAACTATAATTAGCATAAAGAGAAGATTTGCATATATATCCAAAAGAATTAGCAATACTTTGAAGAAGCAAAAGTTTTATCTTAGTTATCTTGAACATCCTTCATTTATTAGTAAATATAATAACACAGAATGCAGCATAAAGTTTTAGAAGCAAAAAGAGCAACAAATCAAGTTTTAGAGACATTAAGAGAAGAAAGAGAGTTTCTAAGAAACCAGTTAGCAGTAACTTTAGAGAAAGGTAAATTGTAGTTTATGATAGATTATCTTAATTTAAAAATTAGTGAACCTCAAAAAAGAAAAATAACCTTAGACTGTTTGTTATTTTCCATTGAGAAAGCATAATCATAATTTGCGTAGTGAAGATAATCCACAAGCCAATAGTATAGTAGATCTAATTATTAGTCAAGCAGAAAATATAAAATTAGAAAATAATAATCATAATCATTTGTCAAACCAGTTGTTAGAGCATTTTCAGAAAAATTTCATAAAAACAATTATACAAAATTTAGATTATATTACATCGCAGTTAGAAGACAATAATAAATGTGACAACCCGTCCCGAATTATTTGTACCGTAGGTGCAAAAAGATTGAAATGCCCTTGGACGTTAATTGGTGTTGTGAGGTGTTGTTTAGTTGTTTTTGGTGGTTGACTTTACAGGACACACACACACACACACACACCCATACCACACTCCCGTGACTCTCTCTCTCTCTCTTCTCTCTCGGACTTCATTCCATTTCCTCTGCAAGCATACGGACGAATTTCAAAACCAATTTTTCACGCACGGATCGACGTCTAGAAGGTAAGATTCAAATCCTTGCAAGCTCCTGAGTTCATCCATACCATTTGTGAGACTTGAAACCTTCGAAAACCTCGAGAACCCTAACCTCAGCTTTTAAGAGTTTTTAAGGTCATAGGGAGCTTTTGGAGGTCCTCACGAAGCTCGGAGAAGAAAGTTGAAGTGTTTTGGACGTCGGGAAGCCCAATTCCAGTGAGTTACAAGTTTGGCCAGAATATCGTGGGTTTCTCCAGCGAGATTCCGTTGGTTTTAGAGCTTTAAAGTGGTAAGGTTTTGTTCTACTCGTTGTAAGCTTCAATTTGGTACCAATTTCATGGAATTTGGTTGAGAAATGAAGAAGATATGAAGTTTTGAAAATTTTCCAGTTTCCGGCGAGAATTCGAGTTGTAGACGGCGACGGACGGCAGCGGCCGGCGAGACTTACTGGAGAAGACGGCGAATATTCTATCAACTTTGACGGAAGATTCCTAACGGCAATTAACGGCG
This sequence comes from Pyrus x bretschneideri, assembly GCF_019419815.1. NCBI lineage: Eukaryota > Viridiplantae > Streptophyta > Magnoliopsida > Rosales > Rosaceae > Pyrus > Pyrus x bretschneideri. The sequence continues at coordinate 1,356,619 of NW_025999808.1, read as the reverse complement.
TCAGGTTAGTTTTGACGGAACATGCTTGCTTTTGGACAGAATATTCCCTAACGCCGTTAGGGATTCCGTCCGTGTGCTAGGCACATGCCTGCGTGTGGCCGGTGTGTGGGGGCGCGTGAGACCTCAGAAAATTATTTTAAAAATATGGAGATGTTCGTGAGGTTGAGTAGATCACGTTGGTGTATCCAAAACTAATTTCAACAATCCAATAGTCAAACTTGTTTGTATATGCTTCAAGATCGCATATACTAAAAATCGTAAAAAACAAACATCCAGAGATCAAGTAACAGGACAAAACTTTTCGACGGTTATCAACGAAAATTCACGATTTAACGGTTATTTTAACTCCGATTTTGATGATTTTTTACAGCTACACTTCTTGACCCTATATGAATACAATGAATGAACTCAATCTTCAATTTAAAATATTTACACTAGTGGATACCACAAAATCTTATGTTATACTTAACGAAAGTATGAAAAAACTCTTAAGTGCTAGTGAATCTATCATTTTGATAGGATACGCATTTTACGAAACTAATTTCAATGATCCAATCGTCAAACTTGTGTGTATATGCTTTGAGATTGCATATGCTAAAAATCGTAAAAAACAAACATTTAGAGATCAAGTAACAGGACAAAACTTTTCGACGGTTATCAACGAAAAATCACGATTTAACAGTTATTTTAACTTCGATTTTGATGATTTTTTGCAGCTACACTCCTTGACCCTATATGAATACAATGAATGAACTCGATCTTCAATTTAAAATATTTACACTAGTGGATACCACAAAATCTTATGTTATACTTAATGAACGTAAGAATAAACTCTTAAGTGTTAGTGAATCTATTTTTTTTATGGGATATGCATTCTACGAAACTAGTTTCAACGATCCAATCGTCAAACATGTTTGTATATAATTTGAGATTGCATACGCCAAAAATTGCAAAAAATAAACATTCAGATATCAAGTAACGGGACAAAACTTTTTGACAATTATCAACGAAAAATCACAATTGAACGGTTATTTTAACTCCGATTTTGATGATTTTTTTACAGCTACACTCCCTGACCCTATATGAATACAAGGAATGAATTCGATCTTCAATTTAAAATATTTACACTAGTGGATACCAGAAAATCTTATGTCATGATAATCGATGAAAATTGAGGATTTTGTAAAAGGAGTAACATGCAAGCTTTGAGTTCCATTGGCAAGGTTTAAACTTTTAAGAAAGGCTTCACAAGCTTGAAAACAAAAAATCTTTCATTTTGCATATCCTTGCACATTTAATAGTTTGTAATAGACTAGTAGTGTATGGATGTTTGTTTATTAGGCTCTTATTTTTTAGTGTAGATGTAGTACTTAAACGACAAATGTATTTTAATGTTTTGAAGTAATATTTATGTGGCAATGTGTGGTATGTCCAAATTTAAGAAAAAAATATATATTTTTCTTAACAGGTCATAACGAGTCACAACGGGTCCTATAAATACCTAAACCATTCCTCACAAAATTTTCACCATTCTTACCATTTCAATTCTCATATTTTCCTTCCTCTTTCAAAACTCTATCCTTCAATTTTTTTAATAATTTTGAAATGGCCTCTTTTGCAATGAAAGGTAGGGCTTGGACCCGAAAAGAAGATAAAGCTCTTTGCAAGGCTTATAGATGGGTGTCGGAAGATAGTGTGAGGGGGGAATTCTCAAACAAATGACGGTGTTTGGACTCGTGTGTCCAAAAAATACTTAAAGTTCTATGAAGGCACCACTCCAGTGAATATTCGAAACCACGAGAGTTGTTCTTCAAGATGGAAGAAACATCTTCAGCCAAGTTTGATCAAATGACATCAAGCATTGTTAGCAACCGCAAGTAGATATGAGGGCGGCGCTAATTACTACGACGAAGTAAGTGTTTTCACAATTTATTTTAAATATTTAATTATATTACATTTAATTTCATAAATTAATTTCCTTTAATTTTTTTCTAGGTACGCGAAGCGGAGGAATTGTATATGGAGAGCAGCTTGAAACCCTTTCAGTTTCACAGTTTTTGGGAAATTTGTAAAGGGTGGGTGTTATTTGAAGATCCACCAAAGAGAGCTCCTACGCCGGTGTTCGAAACTGCATCCTCAGCTGTAGATATGGATGAAGATGGATCTCCAACCATTCAACGAAAAAGGGTAGAAAATCCGTCTTCGGGTGAAGGTTCCATACCTAAGGCTATGGAACGAAACAAGGCGCGAAATTTGAAGGTTGAAGGAAAAGGGCAAGGCAAATGATAATTATGCTGCTCAACATGAAGTGGTGGCCTCATTGCGATTATTGGCGGAGTAAAATGCCCTTGAGGTCGAAGAAATGAAGCGTAGGCATGAAGAACGGGCAAAACAAATACAAGAAGAGATGGATGATAAGAATATGGAAAGGAACACTTCGAATTACACTCCAATGAGTAAGGCCTATATTGATAGAAAAAAAAAAATTATGAGCCGACGGCAGTTGTTTACCTTTGACTGTACTCCTACAATAGCAGATGATGAAGGTGATGTTGATTATGGATATTAAATTTAAGTTGTTTTAGTTTTTAAATTTAAGTTAATGTTGTTTTCGAATTTAATTTGTAGTTTTTAAATTTAATTTGTCGTTTTTAAATTTTAGTTGTAATTTTTAAATATAAGTTGTTTGTAGTTTTTAAATTTAAATAATAAATTATGTTTGGCCCTTTGGCCCTCGGTTGGAGACGGTTTTTTGTGGCAGGGCTAAAATGAGCCATCTGGCCCTCGGTTGGAGACGGAGGCAAATATGGCCCTGTACTGTTCATTAAAATATTAATATCTTGGAGAATCTTGGAGGGCCAGAGGGCTAAAATGAGCCCTCTGGCCAGCCCTCGGTTGGAGATGGCCTAACGTGACCTGTACAGCTGAATCTAGAGCTCAAATCCACATCTCAACAACTATACCTGCAACGAGTCGGAACCACCTAAAGTGGTCTGTACGACAGGCTAGGTGTAAATAAATACGCTCAAGTGCTACGATCACGTGAAGGCTGTGCGAAGTATCACAAGTCACCTACGAGTCGGAACGACCTAATGTGGTATGTATGACAGGCTGGCACCTACCTTGGATTCAAGGTGAGCGTGTGGTGCGGGAAGTGAACGATCACGTGAAGGATGTGCCCTAACTCTAGGCGAGAGTACTAACATCAGGGTGCAGGTTTATGAGCTCTCAATGCATCTCACATAACCACTAATTCACAACCATAATCTATAAACTTACCTGGCACTTACTTGTGCATCCGCAGCACCAATCATAAATATTTGCAACTACTAACGCATAATTAAATAGGCAGGCACTTTGCATGGCATTTTAAAACATATAAACATTCAATTTCATTTTCTGGGAAAACTCTCAAGTATATAGGTATATACGGAAAACCAAAAGCCCACTCACTGGTACGTGGAAAGGTCGTAGCCCCCAAGCCTCGAGTGACTGCGCTTATCCTCAAGATAGGTCTCACCTATATGCGAAACAACTATAGAAACATCAATTTAATGCACATAACCAAAACTAGGTAATAACTTCTCATACAATGCTCAAATGGGATGTTTGAATATACTAACGTGATCTACTCAACCTCACGAGCTTCCCTATGTTTTTAAAATAATTTTCTAAGGTCTCATGCGCAGGCACGTGCCTGGCACATTGACGAAATCCCTAACGGCGTTAGGGAATATTCCGTCCAAAAGCAAGCATATTCCGTTAAAACTAACTTGACGCCGTTAACTGCCGTTAGGAATATTCCGTCAGAGTTGACGGAATATTAGTCGTCTTCTTCGATGATCCTCGCCAGAGCCGCCGCCGGCCGCCGGCTGTCGTCTGCATTGCCGAAAACTGGGAAAATTTTCAAATCTTCATATCTTCTTCATTTCTCAACCAAATTCCATGAAATTTGTACCAAAATGAAGCTTACAATGAGTAGAACAAAACCTTACCACTTTAAAGCCCCAAAAATGCTGGAATCTTACCGGAGAAATCTCGCAAAAATCCGGCCAACCTTAGAACTTGCTATCCTAACGTCCAAAATCCTTCAAACTTGTTCCCCGAGCTTCGTGAGAAGATTCTAAAGCTCCCTATAACCTCAAAACTCGATGAAACCTCCGCGATCACGAGTGCATGAACAGTGCATGAAAACTGGGTTCTTGAGTTCTCGGGTTTTCGAGGGTTTCAAGTTCTAAAAATGGTATGGATGAACTCAGGAGCTTGCAAGGAGTTTGAATCTTACCTTCTAGACATTGATCCGTGTGTGAAAGGTTAGTTTTGAAGTTCGTCTGTACACTTGCAAGGGAAATGGAAGAAAATCCGAGAGAAAGAAGAGAGAGGGAGTCACGGGGAAAAAGGGATGCGTGTGTGTGAGTGTGGTCCAAATGGCAGCCCACCAACCAAAACAAATCAAACAACCTACAACGCTAATTAGCGTCTAGGGGCAAAATCATCTTTTCCCACTAATGCTACAAATAATTCAGGACGAGCTGTCACACCTGTCATACATAAGTCCGTTGACGCAGTACATGACTTTTGGTGCCTTTCCTTGCAGGACATCGTTGAACACTAGGGAGTGGGCAAGGATGTTGAGGTCATTTTGAGGTCCCGGAACCCTGAAAAGGGCGTGCCAAATCCATGTATCAAAAGGTGCCACTACCTCCAAAATGATACTTTTTGCTCCTTTTTTGTCCCCATAAGCGCCTTGCCATGCACTTGGATAGTTTTTCCACGTCCAGTGCATACAATCAATGCTTCTAATCATCCAAGGAAAACCACGCATCTTGGCCTTCTTCAGAAGCCTTTGCAAATTCATGTTTGTAGGTTTCTGGAGGTCCTCTACGGTAGATAAATTCGATTGCTCCGCAAAACCTCATCAGGGACTTAAGAATGGTTGATTTCCCCATCCTCGTTATCTCATCCACTTGGTCTGCAGATACTCCATATGCAAGCATCCGCAAGGCAGCAGTAATTTTTTGCTGAGGAAGGAGACCCATAGCACCAAAAACATCATTCTTTTGCACAAAGTAAGAATCATGGTTGCAAACAGCAATCATGATTTTGTTGAACAAATGTCGTTCCATTCTAAAACAACGTCTAAAGTACGTATCAAGGAATGCACTATTACGAACAAAATAATCGTCCAAGAGTTCCGTACCTCATCGTTGCCTGCTTCTATCAAGGTTTTTGGAACGGCTGGGCTTGTAGATCTGAGCCACAACTTGGATGACTTGACAGGAATGTGAGGCTCTGCCCATTCTTGCTTCGTCATCTCTCTTTCTACGCTACTCATCCTCTTCCCTCTCATTTTTTACCACCTGGAGATTGAACATTCCTTTTGATTGGTTAAACAATTCTTCCTTTTCCGGATCGAGTTCCCACATTATCCTTGAGGAAGAAGAAGACATTGTAAGAAGGAAGCAGAAACTATGAATAATGATAGAAATCTTGAGAAAATTAGTGTGAGATTTGTGAGAATGGATGGTGGATTGTACAGAGGATTCAGAAAGGATTAGGTTGTAGATAATACCATGTGGCATACTGTCATTCGTTCAAAATATGATGGAAATCTATCCTCAAATATTGTAATCATATTATGACACGTGGCGCGACGTGATTGGTTAATAATCTTATCAGAAATCCATCACCAATAATTGTATTTTCGGATAATGACACGTGACATGCCGTCATTCGTTAAAAATATGATAGAAATCTATCCTCAAAGATTGTAAACAAATTATGACACGTGACACGACGTGATTGGTTAACAACCTTATCAGAAATTCATCACCAATAATTATATTTTCGGATAATAACATGTGACGCAACGAGTACGATTAAAAATTTTATCGGAAATCCTTCCCCAATAATTGTCTTTTCGGATGGTATGATAAGTGGCGTAACGAGAACGATTAAAATCTTATCCGAAATTACAATTAAAATTATTTTGTATTATTTTATAAAAAAAAAAATATTAATATTTTATTGCCTATTGCCAGGGCTATTGAAGTGTAACGGTGGAGATATAAAAGACGATTACTGTTCAATAAAAATAATTACTGTTCACTAATGGATAGCATAATATATTAGCTGGTGGAGGTTTCATAAGCTGGAACTGCTCTAAGAAGACGAAAAACCAAAACATTGGACTAATATTATATCATCGAACGAATCCATCGACAATTACGGGATCTCACTCTCTCAGAAGTGTCAGACCTGCTCACATCAATTTGTCACCATCTCTCGACCCCAATACGGCGTCGTCCGGGATACCGTCCGCTCAGTAGAGGTAGATGGGGTTGTTTAAGAGGATTGTGGGGTTACTAGGGTTTGCCAAGGACGACGGACACGAAGGCAAAGACAACGATGAGGAAGAAGACAACGATAACCACGCCCAGAACCGGGACCACTTCCAAGAAACTGGGCTTCCCCTCAAAGGCTTTAGCGTTCCAGTCCAGGTCGCCGTTGACCGTAATCTGCGCGGCCCCGTCCTCGTTCCTTGTCGTTCCGGCGACGGCGGTGTCCAGGTACCTCGATTTCCATTGATTGATTGAATGGTTTTGGAAGAGTCGTAAGTTTGCAGTGTTAGGTCAAAATTTGGAGAATTTTTTGTTTCAATTGCTTGGTTTCTGTGGCTTTAGTCTTTTACTGTGAATTGCTTTGCTGCCACTGTTAAGTAAGATGTGGCAATGTTGTAATGTGGCGGGTACATGACTCACGGATGAGCCGAATTTAGAGAAAACCAGTTACCGGTGGAAATTGAGAGACTAGGGGTACTGTGGGTAGGAATTTGTTTCATTTAGAATGTTCGGAAAAAAGTTTGTTTACCATACATTTGGACGAGGGACTTTTGAAGTCCTTGGAACTTTAGACCCAACAACAACAACAGCAAAGCCTTATCCCACTAAGTGGGGTGGGCTATATGAATCCTAGAATGTAATTGCGTTTGGTTTTGTTCCATTCTATGCCTTCTTCTAGTTCCAAGTAGTCAAAGTCTTCCTAGGTCTCCCTCTACGCCTTTGGTCCTGAGCCTCTGTCTCATAATCCTTGGACTACTCATGCACAACAATTCTACTACTAAAACATTAGAAATGCACTAGAAAGACACATTGAACGAGGAGTTTCAAAATAACAACTTGAAAGCTGTCGTAGTAATCTCAAATGTAATGCATCTAGTCATTTTCAAGTCCCTCCATCTGATTTTTGTGTGCATATAGTCATTTTCAAATGTGCAATAATGTTGAGAGGTTGCGCAACATGACAATTGATAGCATGTAGGTGATTGAAGAATCTTACATTATAGAAAGTTAGAAACGAAACGGTTGTTAGGGTGAGCTGTGTGCACATTCATCTTTAATGGTGATTCTCCCTCGTTTGGAATAATCAAGTGTTAGGCTATACAATTAGAACTCTGGTATTCTTTTGGAAGCAGTTGTGTTTGTAGAGGCAGACAGGGGATCATTGTTCACTCGTGGGACTTCTCTGTAGACGGCTTTTCATCTCTTTTTCTTGTAGGAGTGATCTATTTGTACTTGGAACTGTTTTGTTCTGCCTATAGCTTTCCTTAGAGTATCACAGTATCCCTGAAGCAGAAAGTTGAGCATCCCTCATATTTTCCTGTTGAGTCAGCATTTCTTCTGCTCGCTAAAAAGCAAGAGAATATTGGAATGAAGATTTCTCTTCTGTTTGTAGGATATTATTATTTTTCCTTGTTCACCCAGTGTAGTTTAAACTATGTTTGTTTTATTTCATACCCTGGATTAGGTTATATTGCACAAAATCCTGAAACAATGCAAATTTGTGTTAGGTAGATCCACTGATGGACTTCAAATCTTTGGATATCTGGACTTAATTTTGCTGCCTTTATATTTGAAACTATAACCACTTAATAGTTCTAGCAAACCGCAGTTATTATTTCATTAATATTTCACTCATCTTTTGGATTAATAAAATTGGACAACGTGATGGTTCTTCCATTGGACTTGATTCCCTCTGTAGTGAGATACACTCACTCTAAATTATTTTTAAGATTTTGTGGTTGGTTGATTGACTGACTGCACAGAGTTTAGTTTAGTTTATGCAGTCGTAGGTAGAGTCTGTATCATTCTATTTGTTATTATTGTAGGTGTTGGCTATGCTGTAGGACAGGGAGATGAAAATGAAATACTGTCAGAAGTCTGGAGATGATCCAGATGCTATTATAGTATTTTTCTGGAAATTTTGTTTTCCTTCTTGTAACAACACTTTATGGATTTTTCTTTGTTATGTTTGTTTGAGCTCTTTGGATCATTTTTATCTCCATGGCCGGAGCGAAGCAAGTAACATTGCTCATCTCCTATTATCTCTGCGTCCAGGGTCTAAGATGGCATGCAAAGCGACTCAGAATAGACGAAGATGGAGATGTAGCAGATGAGTTCCTTGACGAGGTCTTCCCAGGGATGTCAATCAGTACAGAAAATAATAGGGCGTTACCAAGGTTTGAAGTGAAACACAATACGAAGCCAGCTAAAGTGAAGACTCAGGCCTTGCATGATGGGAATATCCGACAGCGTGTTGAATACCAGGGTAGATCGCAGTGGAGATGAAGACTCCTATAACAGGTTATCAAGTCGGGGTTTTCGATTAATTTTCGTGGTCTGTTAACTTTTTGAATGAATTTGTCAACCGTGTTCTGGTGCGGTTAAGAAATGCGGAAGACCACATCCCATTGTATTAAATACCTAAGGTTTATGGTATGAAAATTGTATCCTTGAAAGGTTTTGGGTTGTACTGTTGGTTGGCAACAAAGTATCTTGGACCTGTGTTTGTGGACTTGCATGTAGGAGTCGAATGTATACATTTATAATTCAGTAATATACGCAGGCAGTGGAAATGCTAATTCTGTGTTCCTGTGTTTTCTGTGATCAACATCGATACGCAGTTTCATTCATTCTTTGTGGTATTACCCCTTCTGTCTTCTGAACATTCCTGTTTATTTTTGTTGCTTGATCATTTATCTTCTAACTCATTCGTTCAATTCAAGACGAGGAATTAAGAAGGTTTTGCACAGGAAGAAAATGGGCGTATGAAAATCATTTTCCTAGTAGAAATTTCTTGGTAAAGGCGGGTTTCCGGCCTCACTTCGGGCTTCAATTTCTCCTTCAAAGCTGTATTTTCTCTTTCTCCAGCCTTTGCGTAGATCATTGCCAGTAATTTTATTAGACTTGGGAGCTGTGGGATAGTTTTTAATGTACATTTTACATTGTAAGACGGATTTCGGGTTTTGTTTTTTAGGATTGTATTACTTTGTCGGACATCTTGTTCACTGTAATTTGTATTTTGTTTTTGGTGCTTTAGTGTCAGTTGTCATTAGCAGATGATTTTCTCAGGAGTCGTAAGAGCCTGTTTGGTACTCTACTTGAATCTAACTTTTTAAACTTAAAAACAATTTTCAAGTTTTAGGCCTTAAAAACTTGTTTGGTAGGATTACTTTCAAAAACTGAACTCAAGAGTAACTCAAACATATAGTATATTCTCTAAAAACATAAAAAGTGAGTTTTTAGAGTCTTTAAACTTAAACTCACTTCTTTTTTTTCTTTCCCTCCTCCCCTCTCACTCCAAATCCATCTCTCTCTTTTCTTCTTCTCTCCTCTTTTATTTTATTTTTATTTTTATTTTTTTTAACCTTTTTCGTCTCTCCTCCAATCCGCTATTTTCATTCCCTCGTTTCTTTCTCTCACTCCTCTTCCTCTCTACCTCGTACGATCCTCTCTCTTCTTTCTCTTTCCTTTAATCATCTCTTATTTTCTTTCCTCCTCTCTCCTCTTTCTCCCTCTCCTGCGACCCCCTCTTTCTAGATTTCTTTGTCTAGTTTAAGTCGTAAGATTTAAAAATTTTAAATCGCAAACTAATCAAGTTTTTGAGTCTTTAAAATAGTTGTTTTCAAGAAATGTTGTGAGATATGATAAAAAAAATTCAAATAGGATATCAAACAGGCCCTTAATAATAAGGGTGGGCATGGTTCGGTTTGGTGCGGTTTTGAGTGAAACCGAAACCAAAATTGAAAATTTTTACGGTTTGGTTTGGTGCGGTTTTGAATCTAAAACCGAAATGAAACCAACCGTTTGGTTCAGTTCGGTATGGTTTCAAATAGTTTCGATTTGGTTTCAAACCATTTACATACAAAATGCAAAAAAATTCTCTTTATCTTCCTCTTTCTCTCCCCCCTCCCCCCTGTCTCAACACCATTAGTATTTCTAAGAAAAAATATCCAATTTAAAACCTTATTTCAAACATTGTCAAACATTTCCTGGATGTAAACTATCTAATATTCACATTCACAATTGGGCAGTTTCAAAGAATCAAAGGAAGAATTAGAAGAGGAAATTTAAAATCACGAGTTCAACAAGCAAAGCTATTTCTAGGTGTGTACAAGTGCATCAAATGTAGAAACGCTGTTGAAGGTACAGCAAGAAACGTAGAAAACTAATGCAGAGATATTTGTGGAAATGACGATCTTTCATTCCTTCATTTGTTGTATATATAGATACATGTCTATCAACTATACAAAGAATTGTAACGGGATTTTAAAACACCCATCATAATATGATAATGTTGGATTAAATATGCTTTTATTTAAATATTTTAAATATATTTATGTTTTGTTTTATTACAAACATTGAATATAAAACGTAAATTGTTATTAACTTTATTATATGATGCTGATCATTAAATCACTAGAAACGTGAGAAAGCTTCTCGCCTTAGAGATGGGATTCCTTCTCTGAATAGAGAAGAAGATCAAGTCTATTTACATTTTTTTTTTATTCCGTTGTGAGTTGGACGTTTTGTTTTCTTCTGCATTGATTCATTGCAGTTTTCTTTCCCCTAAATCATTTAACCCCGCAACCTCTATTTCGTCCCCTTATATATATTGATCCCCTATACAAAGGAAGAAAAAGGGAAAAATAATAGCGTATGTGTTTTTCTTAAAATTGAGTTCTAAAGCAACATATAGAAAGGGTGTGAGTTCGAAGGTTCTTCCACTGTGCAAGGAATAACCTTATCAGAAGAAGGTTTTGGGCTGTTTTATCATGGGGATGACGTGGTATTTGTGAACTGCTTGCACACTTTGGGTAGAGCAGTGAAACGTCTTAAAGAGAGCGACTTAGTCCGCAACTCATCCCAAGAATCATTCATCACTCAAGGCTTTTACATTTTTCGGGTAACTTCGCTCCTTTCTATTTCAGTTTACAACAATTTTAAGACGTATTCAATCTGCCATGCATTATAAGGCAAACTCTGCTTCTCAGGCAAATCTTGTTGAAAAGCAACTGATTGCAATGATATCAGAAATCAACGTAGTTGATGGATCCGAGGGATGGTGGGTGGACACTGGCGCTTCTCGCCACATTTGCTATGATCGTTCCTTATTCAAGACCTATTATGCGACTGAGGGAAGAAAGGCGTTGTTGGGTGATTCGCACTCAACTGATGTTGCTGGTACTGGAAAGGTGGAGTTGAAGTTCATCTCTGGAAAAACCATGATACTGAAAGATGTGATGCATAGTCCAGCAAGAAGAATCTGGTCTTAGGCTTTCTTCTCAACAAGGCTAAATTCACTCAAACCATTGGAGCAAATATGTATACTCTCACTAAAAATGGGGTTTTATGGGAAAGGGATATGCTACTGATGGGATGTTTAAATTGAATGTTGATGCTAATGAAATGTCTACTTCTACTTACATATTGTCTTCTTTTAATACTTGGCATGCTAGACTTTGTCATGTTAACAAACGCTTGGTTAAGAACATGAGTAAGTTAGGTTTTTTACCTAACTTATCATTGAATGATTTTGAAAAATGTGAATATTGTAGTCAAGCTAAAATCACTAGAACTTCGCATAAATTTGTCAATAGAGAATCTGAACCACTTGACTTAATTCATTCTGATATATGTGAATTTGATAGAGTGTTAACTAGAAATGGAAAACGTTATTTTATTACCTTTATTGATGATTGTTCGAATTATTATTTTGTCTATCTTATGAAAAATAAAAGTGAAGCTATTGACATGTTCAAAACTTTCTTGACTGAAGTTGAAAATCAATTTAATCGTAAGATTAAAAGATTTCGTAGTGATAGAGGACAAGAATATGAATCTACTGAATTTGTTAATTTGTTTAAGTCTCATGTAATTATTCATGAAACTACTACTCCTTATTCTCCTGAAATGAATGGTAAAGCAGAAAGAAAAAATCGAAATCTTTGTGAATTGATTGTTGCTACTTTACTTAGTTATGGAGTTGCTTCTTATTGGTGGGGTGAAATTGTGTTGACTGTTTGTTATGTGTTAAATAGAATCCCTAACTCAAAAACAAATATTTCTCTTTACGAAATTTGGAGAAATAAGAAACCAAATGTGTTGTATTTCAGAACTTGGGGTTGTTTAGCTTATGTTCGTAAACTTGATCCAAAAAGATTGAAATTGGCTAGTAGAGCATATGAATGTGTTTTTATTGGTTATGCATGTAATAGCAAAGCATATAGATTTTATGATTTGAAAAACCATGTCATAATTGAGTCACTTGATGCTGATTTTTATGAGAATAAATTTCCTTTTAATCTTCGAAATAGTGGGGGTTCTAATTCTTCTAAAATTTATGAACCTACTGCTGTAAAACATAGTCAATCTGCATTAGAACCTAGGAAAAGTAAAAGAGCTCGAATAGTCAAAGATTTTGGGCCTGATTTTCATGTATATAACTTACAAGAAGATCCTAATACAGTTCAAGAAGCCTTAACTTCTTTAGATGCAAATTTGTGGCAAGAAGTTATAAATGATGAAATGGACTCCCTGGAGTCAAATCAAACTTGGCACTTGGTGGATCTTCCACTTGGTTGGAAAACAATAGGTTGCAAATGGATTCTTAAAAGAAAATTAAAACTTGACGGTTCAGTTGAAAATTTTAAAGCCCAACTTGTTGCCAAAGGCTATAGACAAAGAGAAAATATAGATTTCTTTGATACTTATTCACCTGTGACTAGAATAACTTCTATTCGTGTATTGTTTGCTTTAGCTTCTATTCATGATCTTGTTGTGCACCAAATGGATGTTAAAACAGCTTTCTTAAATGGTGAATTAAAAGAAGAAATATATATGGATCAACTAGAGGGTTTTATTATTCCAGGACAAGAAAATAAAGTTTGTAAGTTTGATAACTCACTTTATGGATTGAAATAGGCTCCTAAACAATGGCATGCAAAATTTGATAGTTTGGTTACTTCGAATGGTTTTAAAATAAATGAAAGTGACAAATGCATCTATTATAAGTCTGAAAATAACATATGCACTATAAGATGCCTATATGTGGATGATTTGCTCAGTTTTGGTTCGAATATTCATGTTGTGAATAATGTCAAATCTTTGTTATGTGCTAATTTTGATATGAAAGACTTGGGTGAAGCTAGTGTAATACTTGGTTTGAAAAAAACTAGGTCCGAACATGGGTTTTCTTTAAATCAATCTCACTACCTAGAAATTTTTTTAAGAAAGTATAATTATTTTGATTGTAAACCAGCATGTACTCCTTATGATCCTAGTGTAAAATTGTTCAAGAACACTGGTGACAATGTTAAACAATCTGAGTATGCGAGCATTATTGGTAGTCGTCGTTATGTTACTGATTACACTAGGCTTGATATATCTTATGTTGTAGGAGTTTTATTTAGGTTTACTAGCAGACCCAGTTTTGGAGCATTGGCATGCTATAGAGAGGCTTATGAGATACCTTAAAGGGACGATAAATTTCAGATTACACTATGAGAAGTTTCCTGCTATCCTAGAAGGTTACAGGGACGCTGATTGGAATACCCTTTCAGATGACTCTAAAGCCACTAGTGGATATATTTTTAGTATTGGTGGCGGGGTTGTGTCATGGAAGTCGAAGAAATAGACTATCTTGGCTCTGTCTACTATGGAATCAGAATTAATAGTGCTAGCTACGGCAAGCGAAGAAGTAGGTTGGTTGAGAAACCTACTGGCAGATACCCTTTTATAGGATAAACCGATTCCAGCAGTTTTGATCTATTGTGATAGCACATCGGCAATAGTTAAAATGCAAAACCGTTATTATAATGGGAAAAGGCGACAAATACGCCGTAAGCATAGCACTGTAAAAGATTACCTCTCTAAATGAGCTATAAGAGTGGATCATATACGGTCTGAAGAAAACTTAGCTGATCCTTTGACGAAAGGACTAGCACAAGAAAAGATTTGGAAAACCTCGAAAGGGATGGGACTAAAGCCCTTAGAAAATTAAGTCATTTGTGATAGCAACCCAACGTATAGATTGGAGATCCCAAGAAATAGGTTCAAAGGGTAATAACAAGTCACAAGTGATATAAGTGAAGTCTTACTAATTTTAATTTGGAATATTATTCCATGTCCATCCCTAAGAAGCATGACATGCTGAAGTGTTTTTAGGTTGAGATTTTTTTTTTCTCTTAGTAAGATCTATACTCTATATTGAGTGGGATATCTAGTTGTAGGAATATCCTTGATAGTCTTACCTATGTGAATGTGGAGGTGAGACCGCTTCCTATGAAATCTTGGGCAAGTTTCTAGAGCGTTCACTATATTGGGATACAAGCACACGGCCGTAATGTGTTGGCTTTTTAAACTTCACCTTAATAAAGTTATGTGTGTGGTGTTGTCAGAGATAGAGTTCAAAACTATAAGTTACTCTAGTATAATCTGGATCACTAACACTATGTACAGGTTCAAGTTGAGAAACACCTTTACTTATGCATAGCTTTATGATATGTTGCTTGATATATATTTTTTAAATAAAAACAAGTGAGGGATTGTTGGATTAAATATGTTTTTATTTAAATATTTTGAATATATTTATGTTTTGTTTTATTACAAACATTGAATAAAAAACGTAAATTGTTATTAACCTTATAAATTGTTATTAACTTTATTATATGATGCTGATCATTAAATCACTAGAAACGTGAGAAAGCTTCTCGCCTTAAAGATGGGATTCCTTCTCTGAATAGAGAAGAAGATCAAGTCTATTTACATAATTTTTTTATTTCGTTGTGATTTGGATGTTTTGATTTTGTCCGTTTTATTTTCTTCTGCATTGATTCCTTGCGTTTTTCTTTCCCCTAAATCATTTAACCCCACAATGTCTATTTCGTCCCCTTTTATATATTGATCCCCTGTACGAAGGAAGAAAAAGGGAAAAACAATAGCGTATGTGTTTGTCTTAAAATTGGGTTCTAAAGCAACATATAGAAAGGGTGTGAGTTCGAAGGTTCTTCCACTATGCAAGGAATAACCTTATCAGAAGAAGGTTCTGGGCTGTTTTATCTTGGGGATGACGTGGTGTTTGTGAACTACTTGCACACTTTGGGCAGAGCCGCGAAATGTCTTAAAGAGAGGTACTTAGTCCGCGACTCATCCCAAGAATCAATCACCACTCAAGGCTTCTACATTTTTCGGGTAACTTCGTTCCTTTCTATTTCAGTTTACAACAAATAATTACAACATAAGTGAATATGTAACAACCTAAGATAAGGTTGTTGAGTACTACGCTAACAAGGTGGATGGCAATTGTTGCTTCAACTTTGGCTATGAGAATTACATTGCTCCCTATTCTTATGCGGCAAATTAAGTTGATAAGGATTGTGCAGTTACTTCCCAAATGTAAGTTCTAAACTTTGACTTGATTACTTCATTGAACTGTTTTGTAGCTTTACTTTTGCAATTATATTTTGCAGATCGAATGCTAGAGTTTGGTTTAACCAGAAACAATATTCATCTCATCTGGATATTTAATAAAATGTCTTTTAAATATTTGTAGTGCGGTTCAGATTCGGTGTGGTTTTCAAAAGTCAAAATCGAAACCAAACCGTTTTCTTACACTGCGGTTCGGTTTCAAACTGAAACCATTTCAAAACTGCTAAACTAAACCGTTTTCTTACACTGTGGTTCGGTTTCAAACCGAAACAGTTTCAAAACCGCAAAACCAAACCGTTCGGTGCGGTTTGATTTGGTTCCAAGTGCCCACCCCTACTTAATAATTACTTAGAGCTTGTTTAGTACTCCATTTGAATCCAACATTTTAGACTCAAAATCACTTTTTAAGTTTTACACCTTGAATACTTGTTTGGTTGGACTGTTTTAAAAAATTGAACTCAAAACTAACTTCAAAATTAGCCAACTTCTTGAAAACACAAAAAAGTGAGTTTTTAAACTGTCTAAACCACTACTTTCTCTCTCTTCTCAGATCCTTCTCTACTAGCTCTCTATTTCTATCCTGTCTCTCTTCCCTTCCTTATCCTCTCTCTCCTCTTTCTCTCTCATCTCCCACTCCTCATCCTCATCCGGCCTTTCTTTGGATCTCTTTGTCTGTCCAATTGAATTAGGTAGTAATTTCAAAATCCACAAGAAATTATTGTAGGGTATTTTTTTCTTTTCTTTTTAATATTAAAATTTGAAGACGACTTTAAATCTCATACAGAACAAGTTTCTGGATCTTAAAAAAATTTATTTTTGAAAGATATTCTTAAAAAATGTTCTAAAAAATTCTGAATTTTTTTTAATACGATACCAAATAGGCCCTTAATTTTCAATTTTAATTTCTAGTTTTCACATTCTTGAAAGTTGAATACAAAACATAGAAAATTACTTTCAAAATTTAACTTCGAGTTTTCATTCTTTTTATTTTTGATTTTATTTTTTTGAAAACTAAAACTAAAAATAGTTATCAAATAAGATTTTTATTTTCAATTTAGCTTAAATAAAGATTCAAATTTAGAACGTCTTCTTGTGCTCATCTTCGGTAATGAGTAGCTAATGCTCGGAATACCAAGAGAAATTAATTCTATATAATTATTCGACAAAATTAGTCACCACGCATTACTCCATGCAGAAAACTTCACCACTCTCAGCCATATGTTCATCTACATGACAAGCTTCCGCCTTTTATTGAAAGAGTCCCAACATACATACATACATCGGGTGGACAGATGACATGATACTAGTGGGTTGCAGTCATGGGCTGGTGTTGGTGGTGGGCCATATGCATATGGGTATTATGGCGCGTGGCAACAAGCGGTTGGTGGCCATGATGAGCATGGGATTGCTTGGAGCCGATGAGTTTCTTCTCAGCATGCCTGGCTTTGGCTTTGCGCAGCTCCATCTTTGCTCTCGCCTCCTTCACTTTCCTACGCTCTTTTGCCATCTTTTTCTGTTCCTTGGTCCTCGCCGCTGCTGCCTGTATCTGAGTTTTAACTTTCTGTTAGTTTCATATCAAATCTCAAACATATCTACAATATGACTATAGAAAGTACTCTTAACACTTATTAATAGAGTACACTTCCGCGACTATTAACCGTTTGATAACTATGTCATTTAAAAACTAAAAAATAAAATCTTGTACGATGGCTATTTTTAGTTAAAAAAAAAAATGAAAAATCCACAATGACTTTTATTAAAAAAAAAAAAAAAAAAGCGATATTTTGAGCACTCCGGGAAGTAGACTAAGCCTCACAATAGGCTAACACATTATTCAAATTCACCTTTTGGCGAGAATCGAACATCTCAGTTACAAGTGAATAAAAATATCACTAGACCATAGTACTAAGTAGTAAAATCCACAATGACTTATATGAGTTTTCAAAATTTGATTAACCGAGATCTTTATCCGCCTAATTGTAATTTGATGGACTTCTTCTACTTTTTTGGTTTTCAATTTTATTTTAAAAACAAACTGAAAATTATAATTTATTACTAAACAAGATTTTAATTTTAATTTGTAAATAAAAAATAAAAAAATAAAAAATTGATTGAAAACGGAAAAGTGATCGAACTGCCCCTTAGAGTGCTAACAGGAATCGTGATAGAAAAATACAACTTCACTTGGAGGGTAAAAATATAAGGAGAGTAGATATAATTTACCTTTTCTTCAACTTTGGCTTTGTAAATATTTACGTGTTCCTTGGCTGAGCTGGCCATGTTGCTCAACTTCTCCTTTGCATACTGCATTTTTCCTGAATTTGTCTTACACAGCAGTTAACCAAACTCAAAAAACGACTCTCTATACGCGGACTAGAATTTGTAGGGAGAAAGAAAATTAAACAAGGGGATCTAACGTGGATATAATTAAGAAGCTAAAACCTCTGCAGTCTCCAATACGGCAGTTGGATTTTATATATATATGTACACGTTCCAGGGCAAGAAGGAAAGGACCGTATCTCTAATCTTCAAAGAACCTGCGATAGGACGCCACGATAACCAACGCATGGCAACCATGCAGGGCCCCTTACGTTGACACCCTGCTACTGTGACACTTGCGAAGCAACATATTTGGACATTATCAACGAATATATTTGCTACGGTAATGTTAGGAATTTGTACATTAAATATTAAAAATTAAATGATAAGAAAATTGATAATTAGATTATTATTTAAGTATTGATTAACGTGCTTATTTTTTATTAGTGGCATATCATTTAGTTTATAAATTTAATTTACCTAGCACTATTCTACTTGATAACAGGGAAAATGTTAGGGATTCCACACACACACATGTAGCATCTTCTTACATGATAAAATATGTATAATCTAATAAATGTATTGATCGACGTACACATCACTTATTACAGTAGAATAGATTGTATACTATTATGAGTTCAAATATATGATTTTCCTGGCACAGATTGACTAAACGATATTGTGGTGTGGAAGAATTCATGTTTTACAATAGTAATACTCTAATATCCTAATAGTTCCGAACTGATGAAAACCTCAGTTGAGCTTATTGGAACTATCACTAACCTAACAACTAGCACTAGTACAAAAAACACTTTGCGTGATACAAGTCATTTGTCGCGCAAATTAAAAAAATGTCGCTAAAAAATTAGCCCAACAAACCTTCATCATACACCAACCGTTGCGCCAAGGCAGTGACATCAAGGTTTGTGCGACGAAGAAGTAACATGTGCGACACAGGTCCTTATGTCACGCAAAACTAGTTTGCCCGACACACCTACGTCCCGCAAAGTAGCTTTGCATGACGCATGTCCCTACGTTGCGCAAAACTACTTTGCGCGACGCAGGTGCACCTACGTCGCGCAAAGTTGGGAAAAAAGCAGTAAAACATTCTTGGTTTGGCGCCAAAATCTTGCGTGATGCACAGAACATAACACAAAAGCTGTTTTGCACTACGCCAATCTTCGTTACGCCAAGTGCCGTTGTGCAAAGGCCATTTGAGTGACGTTTTGTGTTTTGCATCACGCAAATATACTTTTCGCAACGAAATTTGTTGCATCGCTCAAACATGTTTTTGTACTAGTGTAGGATTTGAGTCATGAACTCTCTTGATTTGTTAATCAAACTAATCGATTGAAATTGTTGTTGTACAACTGGCCAACGTCTAGAATTGAGAATTTTATTATTCTTTTAAACAAATATCGATGAGTTAAACCAATCAATTAAGACAGTCAGATACATCCCTCAAATTGGATAATATTTAGGTACTCACAAGTGCGTGTATTTTATATATTAATTTGTTAGATTTGGCCCAATTATATTTTAACACATGCTTTATTGTTTTACAGAATAGTGCATATGTTATTTAACTTTTCTTAGACTTTTGAAAACAAGAAACACGTGTTATCTTTTGAGTGCGCCAAATCAGAAAGTGAGCGCATATGGTACTCACTAGTGTGTACCTAAGTATTATCTCCTAACTTTGGCTAATCTTACTTATGCCTAGAAATGTAAGTTTAGAACTTCTAAGAAAAATTAAGTTTTGAAGTACGAAATTGGTTGGACTTTAGGTTAACGTAAAGTGTGGTGTAGAGATCTTTGTAAGAGTGCTCTGGTCAAAGATGGATAGACGAAGTAGCCTGCAAGGAATAGAGAGTAAGTATCGAGAGGCACCAATATGGTACCAGCCTAAGAGCCTCCAATGCTTAAGTTAGCAAGTTATGTTGACGATGCCACATAGGTATGTTTAATGGTAATATGATGTTGAATAATAAATGTGATTTTTGAATGGTGTAGAAATTACCCTTTTGTAAAGGTGAAGTTGGAGGAGAATTATCGGCTTAGGCCAATAGGGTTGGAATGCATTGGATGTGGTGTTGCCACTTGTCATGTTTTGACTGGCCTCCAATTTGGAGGGAATTCTCCTATTAGTTATGGGAATAGCCATGTGTTGTCACTACCACGTTTAACATTTAGCGCGATGAACAGAAATTGGTCACGTAAAACTTAAAAGCGTCGCACAAACGTATGTGCGACAAAAACTTGATCATGCACAATCCGTCGTGCAAAGATCGTGAAGAAAGACTTTGTGCGACGAATAAAGCATTGGTTGCGGTAAATAAGGTGTGACGGTTCCTCATTCGTCGCACCAAATTTTTAGGAATTAATATGTTTGTCGCACAAAATGTCAGGATACAAACCTGGGACGATTAATATTCGTCTCTAAAAATTTTGCGCGACGAAAGTTAGTTATCGCAAAAAAGTATGCATGATGAAACTATTCATAGCGCAAAAAAAAAAAAAAAATCTTTTTTGTTATGGGTTTAATTTTGTTATAAAATAATAAAATAAAATTGAAATAAAAAAATGTAAAGAAGAGAAAAACAATTTATTTGAAAATAAAAATAAAATGTATGTACAAGGAAAAAAGTTTTAAAAGTAAACAACTAAGAAAAAAAGGTGGAATAGTCAACGGGATCGCCGTTCGCATGCGGCTGGAAAGATTAGGGCAAGAAGGGCTCGAGGTCAAGGATAGGCTCAGAGGTCAAAGGGGTGGAGTTCTGGGCATGCTCGGGTTGGAGGTAGGGGTGGGCAAACGGGTACAAGAACCACGGGTCGAGGCGGGTAATCAAGGTTCGGGGCGGGTACGATATCACATCCCGACCCGGGCCCCCACCACATCCCGGGCTTGACTCCATCGTAGCACAAGACAACACGTTACTATTTGTGGAACGGCATTCTCATCCAAAGATCCTACACAGGACCACATCTATGCTGCCTAGCGCCTCCTGATGACTAAAGGTTCTAAGCTCAATCAATGAAGGCATTTGTGGAAATCACTCCTGAGGCCAATCCTTAATACAAAAGGTTCTAAACGCAGGCTATTACTGGCCTACCATGCACCAAGACGTTAAGGACTTAGTGTAAAAGTGCGATCGCTGCCAACGCTACAAGCCGGTACCAGCACTGCTTGCTAGTGAGTTATACCCATAAACAAGTTCTTGCATGCAGTGGGCAATCGACTTGGTAGAGCCAATGCCGCCCGCTACTGGGGGCAAATGCATGATGATTGTGGCAACCGATTACTTCACCAAACGGGTAAAAGCAAAGCCCATGACAACCATGACTCATATGGACATATAGCGCTTCATATGGAGGAACATCATTTGCTAATTTGGCATCCCTCAATCCATCATCACCAACAATGGCCCGCAATTCGTGGGCAAAGATTTGGCGAAGTTCTTCCAAAAATATGGCATCAACCAGCACATGTCCATTCTAAGATATCCTCAAAGCAATGGGCGGACCGAAGCATCCAACAAATTGATTCTCAACTGTGTCAAGAAATCATTCACCAACAACAAGGGAAAATGACCAGACGAACTCCCCAGATGTCTATGGGCATATCACACGACCAAAAGACGAGTAACTGGTGAGACTTATTTTTCTTTGGCATTTGGCTTAGAAGCAATCATTCATCCTAATGTCATCAAGCCAAGTATCACCGCTTTACTACTAAGCATTGAGCAGAACAGTAAGGAGATGGCCACAAACTTAGCTCTAGCAGAAGAGAAGCGTGAGTAGACCATTACCCGCATCACAGCCTACTAGCAGCAACTCCTCTCCAACTACAACAAAAGGGCTAAGATTCGGCAGTTTCAACCTGAAGATCTAGTACTAAGAAAAGACTTTATCACTGCCCGCAGAGAAGGTTCCAAAAAGATAGATCCCATCTGGGAAAGTCCGTACAAGATCAGCAGAGTAGGCGGCAAGAGTAATTACACCCTTGCCACCATGAAACTACAAAAAGATCAAAGAGCAGTGGAACGCCTATAATCTAAGGAAGTACCTATGACCTTGTGCTACATCAAAGCCCGAAGACTCAAGCAGTTTGACGGGCATCACCTCACAAACCGAGGACTATCTAGTTATTACGCAGTTCTTACCTTACAACTAAGTTCTCGTTCGTTTCACTTATTTTTCAATGAGGAATTCAAAAGTAATCTATAACTTGGCTCGGCTGCATGCTTACAACAACTAATCACTCCTGCACTTCAAAAGAAGATCGCGCCCTTCTTAAGGACTCATTATAGAAATTGCACCCCCGGAATGACCAACCATGCTTTCTAGTGCGAGAGGGTAAACCAATTCCCTGACACCCACATGGGTCAACTCTCCAAGACGAGAGGTTAAACTCTACACTCCGAATATCCACACGTGGATGTGTCAAGCTGCCCTAGTATAACTAGATGGACGATGGCTTGTGTCGGGATTCCTAAAAGTAGCCACAATGGTCTTTTTCAAGGTTTAGCTAACTGAAGGATTTTGGGTTTCTTGGCCTAATCTGTGGGGAATTGGGCCTTAGAGACGGAGGGGGCACATTACGCAGTACATCTGATGGACGGCTGCCCTGGAACCCTAAAGTTGCTACCGAGTGCACTAAGGTAGCCTACGATTTGCTAAAGACTGCCTACAACTTGCCCTTCGAGCAGTGAAGCCACTCTAGACTTATACAACCGCACATTCTTATGAAAGGTTAAATAAGTTAGCGTGCATATACGAAGCTTTATTCATTACCGACATGCTGACATACATCAAGTCCTAAAGTGTTATGATACTTGTTATGTAACCTAGGGAATTGGAGAAAGCCAAGGTTAACAACCTAATGGTCACACGAAATTGTTTACTTTTGTAAGTAAGGCGTCCAGCTGCTGACCCTATGGCTAACAACTTTGCAAAGGTCTACAAAAAAAACTATGACTACATCGGCTACGCAGGCCTATCTGCTTATAGAAAAGTAGCATGCCTGCCATTGGTCTACAAAGTTTAAAGGTTAAGGCATGAACAAAAGAAGCGAATATGGAGAAAAGCAAAGGAAACAAGTTTATTAAATTTTCTAGCAAAATTGATAAACGACTAGCCAAGCTGAAGAAGTTCAGGCAAAACAAGAGCAACAAGGAAAATAAAGAAAATCTTAAAGGCTACCTAGAATACTACCCTTCAGCAGCTTGGACATTCCACAACTACTTGACCGACATACCTTTAGCAACTGCAACGCTCCCAGCAGCGGTATCATCTGGCGCTTCACCCCCGGCTGCTCCAGCTTAAGCATCAACCTCTCTGATTACTTCACCATATGAAACCTCAAAAGTAAAGGCTAGCAAGCATTCTGGAGAAATAAAGAAGGTTTTCGAAGTTTTCCAAGCAAGCTCGAAGTCAGACGGCCTACTAAAGAGATGATCTACATAACCCAGCTTGTAGAAGTTAGCCTGACAATGAACAAGTGAAGCCTCAAGCCTAGGCTTCTCACTTTTTAGCTGCTCGTTCTCCTCGAGCAAACCAACACGGACGCGCTGCAACTTATCCACTTATTTCTTCAAACTTTCGTTGATGTTCAGCGCACCTTGGAGTTCCAACACTTGGGGTTCAAGCCTATCAACGACCTTCTTGAAGTGGATTACTTGGTTATAAGCAGCAATCAACTCTTCATCCTTTGTATAAGCAACGGAACAAAGCTCAAAAACTGCACGCTCAAGATCTTGAATATGAGGTATGTAACATTCGATCTGATTGTCTGCACTTTCATACTTAACTTGGATCACGTCAAGCCTAGTCTTCAAGTCAACGACCTCTTGGCAAGTGGTCTTAAGATGTAGAGAAGTGGGGGCAGAGATGTTAAACCCCTTCAAAGCGATGAGCTCAGATTCCAACCTTTTGATCTTCTCAATAGAAGAATGAGCTTCTGCTACCACAACCTTTGCCACTTCCTTGGTATCCTTTTGATCAGGGAGCATAGACTCAGCTGCCAGAATATCCGTCTTCTGTATTATGGCACAAACGTCTATGTCTAACATCAACGACAAACTTGGCACAAACGTCTATGTCTTTAAGCAGATCTGGTTTCAAAATGGCATAGATCTTAGCAGCCTCCTCAGAAACAGGCTTAGTGGATTTCTATAGCTACTCATGTGAGCAATCTCCTCATTCCTAGCAGGCAAATCATTCTCAGCAGCAGGGGGAGTGAGCCTTGGCACCATTTTGGCAGCAAAGTCCACCTTATCGCTTTTCATAATAGCAAGCCTTTCCAATGGTGAATCAGACTTAGTTCCTAACGGACTTCTTGGTACAAACTTCGGCACTGGGGCATGATAGGACCTCTACGCTAAGTAATCCTATCACTAATCGTACTAGCCATTCTCAACATGGAAGGCACCACAGGCTCAGATCTAGCAGCCTCATTTTTTCTTCCCATTGGAAGAAGTCATGTCAATCACAGGCTTCTGGGTAACAGGCGGACCCTTATGAGTAGCGGAGTAAGTCTTCAGTTTTTCTCAACCAGCATTTTTTGAGCAAACGGGGAAGATCTCTTATTTCCACCTTCATTCATAGTAGGCCCCACACCAGCGATCAGACAAGTCAATGCATCTGCCTTGATCTTCTTTACCTCTTCTTTCGGGAGCAATCGACTTTTCTCCCGACAAAGAGGACTAGGCAGCCAACTCTATTCACAGTACTCAGCAAGGGAGCTCAACCCAACATTCCAGCAGCCTATGAGGCTCGCGACCTTGTCATTTCTCTCAATCACTAGCCTAGCCCGCGTCAGGTCCAAGTGCTCAAAGGACATGAGCCATGTGGCTGGCCTAGCATTGAGCCCCAACACCTCAATCCGTGGTCCTAGCTGCACAAGCTGCCCTTGGCTTTAGCCAAGCCGAGCAGCCCAAGTAGTGGTCCCTGCCACAACACCTTCTCGGCCTATGCGGAGCCGACTCCTAGCCCTTGCCAGCCGACATGCCATACCACCTAAACGACTGCCCTGTGATAGCACTATCCAAGAAGAAGATAAGGAAAATTAAATTTTTCTTACCTCGATGCGGTGCGGAGAAGACGAAGAAAGCATCGAAAGACGATTATTTGCATGGGCAAGTGAAGAAGATTGCTAGGGGAGGGGGAATAAATTTCTTCTAGCTAGCTCTTTCTCTTGTAGGGTAGAATAAATCGCTCTCCAAAGTTGATTTAATAACCCACTTAAGGTGGACTTAAATAGGCTTTTAGTGAAGTTTATTTCCCTTTCCTAGAAGGATCTAATTTCCTATTAAAGAGGGAATCAACATCAAAATAGGAAACAATTTTATGTTTCCTCAAGCAAGAAGATCTCTACACCTACTACCATTTCCTGTAAGCGGCCCAACAGGTGTGAGGGCATTTGTGGAGCCAAATATAATCACAATGTGACACGTGGATCTTTGGATAATAAAAGGACAACAATACCCTTGAGGCACATCTGGATTCCTACGCACGAGTAGCGGGCAATCATCCTTCAACCAAGTCAAAAGTGCCCAAAATAGGTAACAATTGAAAACCTATTTCATCCATCCTCATCAAATCCTTTCCAAAAAGTAGCTCCCAAATCTTTCCCTTTTTATTATACTAATTAGCTAATCAATTAGGCAATTATTCTATTAATTGGCTAATTAATTAGTTAATTATTCAATTATGCCCAAATAAACACAAATCAAGAACCCAGCCCACAAAGAGAGCCAAGTGGCCGGTCCTCTCTCACCCAAGGAGGCCGACCACACCCCTATAAAGCCTTCTCATTCTGTCCAAATCCCAATTCCAATTCTCTTACTAAATTCTCTAAATTCTCCAAACATTTTTCCCTCAAAATTCTAACTTTGGCATCGAAGGTTCTTCGGCCAAAGCTGATACACCCCGATCCAAAAATTGGAGCGTGCCTGCCCGGGCCCCCAACACAACCCAGGCCGGGATGTGACAAAAGCCCCCTCCCCTACCCCCCCCCCCCCCCCCCATTCATCGTGGGTGCATGAGGCTCTTGGCCTTGACCTAAGGTGTTATTTGTTTTGTAGGTGCAATTTTCTCCAAGAGTAAGGAGGAAGAAATTTGCATCCACAATTTCCATATTTTTGTGGGGAGTGAAAAGCTCAGTTATGAGATGTTTTGGGAGACTTTGGATCATGTCCCTAGTGACACACCCCGACCCGGAATGCCCACTAGGACCCCAAATCGAGCTGTGTTGGCCGACACCTGGAAGGTGACGAAGCCATAAAGTGTGATAGTGTATAAAAAGTGAATAAATTTGAATCTAAAAGTGTCTAAATACCAGAGTGCGCTACGAGTGGGAGTGAACCCATTTCACATGTGATGCCATAGCATAAGTAAGGTACAATAGTGTGGGTAAGAATCATACCCTTAAAAGTAGCCACCAATACTAAGATTAGCTATATATCCTCGTCGATACGAACTCAGCAGTTAAAACCTGAAGGGGTACAAAACAGAAAGTGTGAGTAAGCAGTAAAACCAAGCTTCCCAAAACTATTACCTTTCTAACAGTAATAACCCCTCACTGTAATTCCCTTATCGTTTTCTATAGGACAGTACAACATATATACATATATCCAAACCATACTCAGAAATGACCAAAACCACGGTTTACCATCAACTCCACCATACATTAATAAGTAGGCCAAGTGAACTTAATCAATACAAAATGATATATCTGTCAGAGTCATTTAAAATGACATGTACAACTTGTCCACATCTCATCAATCATGGCTAGCATATAAGTCGGAGTCACTTATAGTGACCTGTACGACTTATCCATATCTCATCAATCATGGCTAGCATATAAGTCGGAGTCACCTCTTGTGACCTGTACGACTTATCCATATCTCATCAATCATGGCTAGCATATAAGTCAGAGTCACCTATAGTGACCTGTACGACTTATCCATATCTCATCAATCATGGCTAGCCAATAGCTCAATAAGTATACCTGCACACGAGTCGGAACCACCTAAAGTGGTCTGTACGACAGTACTGGGTGTAAATAAATACGCTCAAGTGCTACGATCACGTGAAGACTGTGCAAATAATCGCGGGTCACCTACGAGTCGGAACCACCTAAAGTGGTCTATACGACAAGATTGTGCACCTACCTTGGATCCAAGGTGAACGTAAGGTGCGGGAGGTGAACATCACGTGAAGGATTGTGCCTTGGCCACGGGTGGGAGCACTAACACCGGGGTGCAGGTTTATGAGCTCTCAATGCATCTCAATATAACATGTGCAACTCATGGCAACCAGTACGACAGTATCGAAGTTGCCTAACACATAACTGTAGTCATGCTATAACGCAATTGATTCAACTAATACCATAAACTCACCTGAACTTACATGGGTGTTCTGTGTTCACCTTTGCACTTGAAAGCATTCCCAATAATTATATGCAAGTAATATACATATGGATATACCATGATGCAATCTAATACTCAACCATGTCGTAGCATTTTCAATTATAAACAATACGGTGTGAAGTGTACAATCAATAACGCCCTACTCCTGAACTACTTATTTTCAGGGATAATTATCCATGACAACTCAATTAACACTAACTTTAACTAACTAATTCACAAAACTAAAACTTGCCTTTACCAATTTCCTTCGCATTAATCAATTTCCCAAATAAGGCTTTTGTCTCAAATATATTATGGCTGCATCTAACGTCTTGTTAGACTGCCTACGTACCCAAAACAGGGATCAAGCCATTTGTAGTTCATATAGGTACTTCAAGCTTTCACAATAATTATATGAAGGCAATATACCTAATCAATTTAAAAGTGTCGATAGAACTCTCAATAATATGTACGATAAAAAGGAAAAGATCCACTCACTTGGAGTCCACGCTATGATTCTCTAGCGCACGCATCGAGGCGTCCTGAATGATTGGTCTCTGTGACCAATTATCAAATCACATCTCAGAACTCTTATCCGTAGAATACGTAATTCACATAAAACACAACCTCAACGGCATTCTAAAATAGTTTGAGACCCATTGACCACAAGTCAACAGTCGATCAAAGATCGACAGTAGGGTCTACAACCCTGTATAACTTGACCCGGAAGATCCGCATATCAGATTTCCAATCCGAAACTCCCAACGATCTACAGTATGTTTCTAGAATAACATCTTAAAATTTCATTATGATCTAACGGTCAGATCTTCGCCAATTGCCTAAAACAAGTGGCCGTGAACATTTATTTTACTAACTTACAAATCCAATTCAGGAAGATCCGTAAGGCAGATTCCTGATCCATAAATTCCTATGATCTTTAAATATTACGTATTATAATGTATCCAATTTTGGTGACGATCCAACGGTCGGATCGTCAATTCACATTTTTATCAAGTAACGTATCATAACGAATTTAGGTTCCAACGATCAACCTACGTCATTCAAATGACAAAATTGAATTCAAGACATTCGAAATAGCCTAAAAATAGCATTGGTGGCTCACTGGCCACGCGCCGCCGCACACGCCGCCGCGGGTGGCGCTCAGCTGCCCGGACTCGCCGGAAAATCCAACTATTTCTAAAAATTCTCAAACTGTACAGAAATGAAGATCTCAGTGAGTGGAGCAACTTTCATACTTGCCACGAAGTCCAAAAGTGGACGGAAGATGGTCAATTTTGCCCACAAAGCCGGCAGGTGCCTAAAACTTCCCGGTGTCGATTCGTCTTCTACAGTGGTCCAACGGGGTCAAGGTTGGTTGGGTTTTTCTCTTGGGATGATGGGCTACAAAGCCCAAGTGGTGGCATCGGCCATCACTTTGCCGATTCGCCAGAAAATAAAAAAGAGTGGCCGGAGCACCGTTGATTTTCGTCGACTTTCGTGGCCTCAAACTGCCACATACCATGGTTAATCAAGGTGGTTCTTGGGTGGGTTTTGTAGAGGGGAATGAGAGCTTCAAGATGGTGGTGGTGGCGTCGAAAAAGTCCACCGGAGTTGGCCGGAATCGACCTTGGAAATTAGGTGGTCGCGAGTGGAAAAACCCACGGGAAAGCTGGGAGTTTTTCTTTCTTTTTTTTTTTTTTTTTTTTTTCTTTTCTTCTTTCTATTTCTAATTGGGTCTCATCCTCTCCCTCTAATTTAATTGGTTCCTTCCTATTTGTGCCTAAAATCAGATTGGCCACTTTCCCACAAGGTGGGAATTCAAATAATTTATAACTAAACTTTAAATAGCCATTTTCAAACGTCCATAACTATACCGTAATAATCTGAACTCGTAAATGGCTTTCGCCTATGCGTTCACATCCACGAGTACTACGAGAATATGTTAAAAGAATAAGTCATACGTCTCTGTAGACGATGGTCAACATAAGTCAAAATCTTTGGCTCTATGGCATTTTCGTAAATTCACGCTTTTAAAATAACATAAAAACGTAAAATTTGGAACGGGTTGTCACACCTAGTCACTAACATTATTTGATTAAAACCTTAATGGTACTCCATTTTTGTTCAAAGTCCCTTGACTTTATATACCTCATTATTGCTATTAATATGTATTTTCAATGTTTGATATTAATTACTTGACATGTTATGGGGATTTAAAATCTCATATTAAATGGCATATAAATTAAAAACAATTACAATAAAAAAAAAAAGACACTAAAAAATTTTGATTGAATAAATAGATAGAAACAGATAACAATACAACTTCGAAATAATAAATGTTAAACGAATGTGCCCATAGTGTTAAAAAAAATTGAAAAGGGAGTATATTTTTTATTTTTAAAATATGTATGCATTATAAATTAAAAAAAAATATTTTACATTAAAAATTGGGAACATTTTACATAAAAAATGGTACATTTACCCAAAAAAAAAAAAAGGAAAAAGAAAAAAAAAAGGTACATTTAACATATAACAAAGCGGTACATTTATATAGAAAAATGGTACATTACAAATAAATTATGAGTATAAATAAAAGTTTTAAAAATATTGGAACAAAATGAAATTAATATATGGGTACAAAATTAAAACTAAAAAGAAAATTGGTATAAATTGAAAAGGATTGCAAATTAAAAATGGTACAAACCTATAATAGAAATATATAAAGTTTAACCATAAATATAAATATACCAAATGTAACGTTTCTAATATTAAATGAATATATTTTAGAAATCTAATTATGTTGATATGTAAATAATTTATAACTGAAATAAAGACATTCATTAAAAGCTAGGGACCTGGATAAAAAATTAAAAAGAAATAAGGTTTTAATTGTCATTTAGTACTACAGTTTGATGGTATTTCTCTTCATTTAGAAGTGAGAGGTTTTATGCTCGAATATCGTGGATGGCGAATTTGATACCAAATTAGGTTGGTCATTGTGTGGATTAGCCGAACTCACCATCCCCTTAGTATAAAAATATCGATGTACTCAAAATAAGGTCTTAATCAATGCAATAGAAGAAACAAGGATGGGAACCTAATTTCTCCTTATAATTTAAATCCTCAATTTAAGAGTTCGATGCTGAATATTTATTTAAGGAAACTTTTATTCAAACCCATATAAACTCTCTCTACATCAAACTTAAATTTTAAATACGAAGTATTTATTATCCTATTACAGAATTACAATCAAGTACGAGATGAAGTTAATAATAACAATAAAATTTTATTAATAAACCCACGCCCAATAATCAAACCTTAACCATCACGTAATATTTCTCCTACATGCTAATTCTAACAAAAATCCTAAGACGCTCTCATAGAGAAAAAAAAAAATCTTTTTTTTTATGGATGAAGGGTGATGTTATTCATATCTAATTAGAAGTCTTGCTATGTAGATTCACTGTAAACATGTGAGAACATTATAATTATTGCCAGTGGCGGAGCCAATATGGGTTCATTGGTTATCCTTAACTCCAACAACTTCAAAAATCCCATGTATATTTGTTTGTGAATTGTATTTGTCCCCTATAAACAACTAAGGCAAACTAAATTACAACCTCCATCTCCTATCTCTTTTATTTTCTTCTATCATATTTATACCCTTTTATCACTTCTTGTGTACGATTGACTCTATTACGAGCACCGTGTGCTAATGAAATACCTTAGTTGACAAGTCTTGACCATTTTCAACATTACTTCACAGTATCCTACATACACCCTCGACAAGGCTCTACAAATAGTAGTTGTTGCCGACATATGTTGGTTAATAGTTTGTTTTGTGAAACTTTGTTGCTGAATTTGAAACTAAACCAAGGGCTTTTTCAAGGAGCATACTTGGTTCAATTAGGGAGGACATTCCATTGGTTATAGAAAAAGTTTTGGAAGGCTTTAGAACTTGGAAGAGCTTCTCTATTTGTTTGCTTTTGAAATGGATACAATGATCATTTTTCTTTGCAATTGAGGTTGTTGACTGAATATGATTGGTTTATACAATCTTGTATATGTACAACCACCTTCTCACTTTTCCCATTTTCTTATTATTAGTCCACCAATTCAAGCATCTCTTCTAAATTCCATTGTTTTTTTTTAATATCAAGTTTTATAACATAAAAGAAACTAAAACCGTACCAAAACTAAACCGAACAAAACCAAACCGAAAGAAAATCGAACCAAACCGAACCAAACTAAATCGAAGTTTCGGTTAAATTTTGGTTTTGGCAAAAAACCGAACCGAATAAAACCGAACCCACCCCTAAGACATATGCTAGTTTGATACAAGCGCATGTTAAATGGCAACTGAACCAAACAAAATAAAAAATAATCACGATATTAGACTTTGTTTGGATGAAGAAATTTAAGATTACTAAAGAATTTTAAAATAACAAAAATTAAAAAGACAGATTGTTCTAAACCTCTTATTTAAGTGTGATTGTGTAAATCCTAGATTAGATTTGATTCTAGTTATTCTTCCCTATTAGGACTTGTATTCCATGGAGGAGAAGGATTTCTTGCCTCCCTTATTACTATAAATAAAGGCACTGCATAAGGGGAATAACATATCATCTACACAACCCTACAAACACATATCTCTCTTTATTTTCTCTGTGCCACCGGCGCCCTCTCCATGTCAGTTAAATATAGGGCACAACACATTATTAGCTACTGTTACACTTAGGAATCTGACGTAGAAGTGTTTTGCATCAAACTAGTTCATCAATATCATCACGCAATTAGGTTCTTCCAAAACAACGGTTTTTATCTTGATATTTTTATAGCCCTGATAGCATGAGTATTCACCATAATGCATGACCTAACTTTATGCTTTTCGAATTTTAGATTCTACATAAATTGTGTATGCATTATATCCATAATTGTTGAATTATGTGAATTTGATATTTTCCATGAATTGCATCATATATCTGCTTAAACATTAAATTATTTCTCAACATGCATTGAATTATAATATGAAAATAAAGAAAAATAAAAAATAAAAAAATTTTCTAGGGTTCTTTAAACCCAAACCCGAGCCACAGTCGAAGCCCAAAGCTCCAAGCCTCTGGAACTCAGCCAAAAACCCTAACACCCTTCATTTCATCACACGCATGGCCTACAACCATGCCCAGCCACTACTGTTGCCATCTTAACGACCTGCAATCGGCATCGACCTTGTTTTTGGCTGAGATTTGTATGAATGTCCTTGGATTTCGAAAACCCAAATTCAAATTCTAGGTTTTTTTGGTTTTTGGACATTGAGACCTTCTTCGTCACACCATCCAGGTTATATGTCAAACATCATAACTTGTTTCGAGTTCTTATGACCAGAACACAACCGCCTGAAGAAGCGGTGTCGACCTTCGTCCCCGACGACCACACCTAGCGAAGCTGAGGTGTTTTTCTTGGTTGAAACCTAAGCCCAACTTGGCTGGCCTCTCGGCCTGCAAAAAATAAAGAATTTTTTTTTTTGTCTTTGGGCTCACCTGATGCAACCCAAGGTTATGGCTCGACCCAAGTGTGACACCAGCCCGTAAGGCTATAGTGTCCTTACGCCCACGTTGCACCGAATTCCAGCCCCATGCTGGTGCATCTGTGTTCTCGCATACACGTGATCCCAACATGTAGCTAGTGCATCCGTGCACCTGCACCGTGCTGCACCTGATCAGCGCCCATATAGGCCCCTAATTTTTTGGGCTTTTTCTACAGCCCGTTTGCTACCATTGGGCTCAGAGCCTAAATTTCCTTGAGGCCTGATCAACCCATTCCAACCCAATTTCTGGTCCTGGACCTCACGACATAAATTTAATAAGCTCACCCATGGGCTTTGGTCCATATTTTGGACCCTGAGGCTTAATTCTTTATTTTTTAAGACAATTGGGTTTTATAATTTTTCACCTGCACTTTAATTTTGGCCCAAAGTCCAAATAATTAAGTCAATTATTATTTTAAACCTACAAATCTATATGCATATTTTTTTTGTTGCATATTTCTGTAAATATATTTTTGTTTGCCTGCAAGAACATATGAACCTGAAGTTCATAATTGTTTTGAAACCTAAAGTTTATAGAAACATGCTTTGTTTGAAAACCTGAAGTTTTCTTTAAACACATCACCCCTGAAGTTTTTTTCATGAAAATCTAATGAGCTCACCCATGGGCTTTGGTCCATATTTTGGACCCCGAGGCTTAATTCTTCATTTTTTAAGACAATTGGGTTTTATAATTTTTCACCTGCACTTTAATTTTGGCCCGATGTCCAAATAATTAAGTCAATTATAATTTTAGACCTACAAATTTATTTGCATAATTTTTTGTTGCATATTTTTGTATATATATTTTTGTTTGCCTGTAAGAACATTTGAACCTAAAGTTCATAATTGTTTTGAAACCTAAAGTTTCTAGAAACATGCCTTATTTGAAAACCTAAAGTTTTCTTTAAACACATCATCTCTGAAGTTTTTTTCATGAAAATTTAAACCAATACATGTCTATTAGAACCTCAATGTTCTACTCTTATGTGAATGGATTAATGTTTTCTCCATTACTGACACGCCCCCGTCCCAATGTTCGAGGCACATCGGGATGGCCACGTGTTGGCCAACATCCGAGGGTGACATAAGGCATTTAATGAATGCATATGCCGAGAACATGAGAAACATGCATATAAATTTTGCGCCAACTACCCAATGTAATATTCGTATACAAAACTTACCAAAATAATATAATAATATCTAGCCATCAATAAAATGATCGTGATAATGCATGACATGTTTAGAGCAACATCTAATTCAGAATACAAGTGGAAGGTGTAACAGAAAGTGCTATTACAAGTGATGTCAAAAGCAAAGAGGATGACACAATATCACTGGTAGGGGAATGCCTCGTAGCTTGGATCATATGCCTCATTCCTAGGTCTTGAGGGGGCGCAAAACAAAACATGAGTGGACTGAGTTGGTATATGTAATACTAAAACAGTTATTCATCAACGTACTAACCCCCAAAGTTTATGAAAACTCAATAGTATAATATGTAATAGGTTTTCCGAAAACACTAGCATGCTATAAATCCTTCATAAAACATATATCATATAGTGTGTTTAATAGTGGTATCATATATAAGTATCTTCTAGCCGAAGCCACCAACCTACGCCCGGCCAAAGCCATATATAAGTATCTTCCAACCGAAGCCACCAACCTACGCCACTAACCTACGCCCAGCCGAAGCCATATATAAGTATCTTTTGGCCGAAGTCACCAACCTACACCCAACCAAAGGCATATAAATAAGTATCATTCACCCGTAGGCACATAATGACCACTAGATAAGCACAAAAATCATTGAACATAATCTTTTCAAAATATATATCTTAACGGAGCTCAATAACTCAAGCATCATATCATAAATCATGTTCATAGTATATAATCATAAATCATATATACTACAAAGAACGTAAATTCATTAAAGCATGATATATCATAAAGTGTAAAACCAATTTACTCATAAACGTTTCATAAAATGTAGCCATTAAACCATGCTTTTCATGTATGCATTTCTAATAGTAAAATATGCATTTAAAAGGGGTCCACTCATAGATACTCAGTCATCGAAGAGCCGTGCGAAATAAGAAAGACGGAAACGCTGCTAATAAACACACCTAAGCACATAAAGGGTCTAATTAATATAACTCTACCATAACGATTGAATTTCAGAAAACGGATGTCATAAACAAATTTAGGAGTTTGAAAAACATAAGGAGGGACCCCCACGCACTGCCACACATGCTCTCATGCATTGCCACTAGGCGGTGGCCCAAACGGCCACGCGCTGATTTGGGTTGTTGAAAAGTTGGCCAGAAAAGTCGCTGGCGCTGCCGTCCACAGTACCTCCGATGGAGGTATGTGTGCTCGACGCGTTGGCCAAGACATGCACCAATTGGGTTCTTGGTTTGGGGTTTTGGGCTTGGGCCTATTAGGCTAGGTAACCTAGCCTAAAGGAATTTAGGTTGAAGGTTATCGGGTCAGGTCGACCCGATTTCAAGTTGAGGGTTGGCCGGTTTCTGGGCAAGTTTTCAAACACTCATAACGTTTCCAATATTCAACCAAATCGAGTGATTCAAAAATGAAAGTTGTAGTACTCAATGAGATGAAGAGAATGGTACCTTGCACGGCACCGTGGTTTGGCCAGAAATCGCCTCGAAAGTGGCGGTGCTCGCTGGAAAACTGGGAAAAGCTACTCTAAGCTATTTTCTACATTTAACACGTATGTACAACTTAAAACAAGTTTCGATCTAACCTCAAAACACATCACATCCCAAGGGTTTCTAGAAACTTACCAACATCGGGAAATTTACTAAACATGTCGAAGTTCGTCGAGGGAGTGTGCACCGTGAGTGTCACGGTGGAGCACCAAGTTAGCCTAGGGTTTTCAAGGTCTTAAGTCCAGGTGGTGATGGTGGTTGTTGTTGTGTGTGTGATTTTCAGAGAGGGGAAGGAGCTCTTGCAGAGTGAGAGAGAGAGAGCTCGGAGTGAGTTTGAGAGAAAAGGAGAGAAAGTGATAAAGTGAAGGGGGAGAGAGAGATAAGGACAAGGAAATCCAAAAAGGAAAGGGGATCATTTGGCAGGGATAAGGGGGACAAAAATCCTAAGTGGGTCCCCTTGGTTTGTAGTTTAGGAACGTATAAGACAATACACAAAATATTCGAACAATGTTTGACATTCGAATGTAGAATCTTCGTTACAAATTTGATTTTGAATCCGTTCACGCCTATGCATTCGTGGCGATAAGTACGTTAAGAATCATTTAATAAAATTAAAACTACGCGTTTCAGCGAGACGATCAAACAAAATCAACAAAAGGGCAAAATGGTAATTTCATGAGTCCGTTAATATGAAAATACACTAAATTTGGGACGGGGTTTCACAATCTACCCCCTTAAATGAATTTCGTCCCTGAAATTACAATCTCAAATAAATAAGTACGGATACTGACACCTCATCAGTTCTTTTGTTTACCACATCGCTTCCTCGACTGCATGGTTCATCCATAACACATTTACTAATGGAATGACTTTGTTCCCCAGAGTTTTATCCTGTCGGTCGATGATCACCACTGGTTCCTCAACATAACTTGCATCCTGACTCACCTTTAATGGTTCCAACTGAACAACGTGAGAAAGATTTGATACATACTTCTGAAATATGGAAACATGAAATACGTCGTGAATCTATGACAACTCTGATGGTAATTCCAATCTATAAGCAACCGTACCAATTCTCTCTGTGATTTGGTAGGGGCCGACATATCGAGGACTAAAGTTTCCCCGCTTACCAAAACGAACTACACCTTTCCAAGGCGACAACTTCAAAAAGAGAAAGTCACCAATCCCATACTCATGATCCCTGGAATGTTGGTCCGTGATGCTCTTCCGTCGATCTTGTGCCGACTTCAAAGTCCACTTAATTAACTGGATGTTAGTATTAGTGGTGTCAACAATTTCTGGCCCTACTAACACCCGTTCACCTACCTCAGTCCAACACAACTGTGTCCAGCATGCCTTCCCGTACAGTGCCTCGAACAATGCCATACCGATACTGGAGTGGTAGCTATTGTTGTAGGAAAACTCGATCAAAGGCAAATAGTTATCCCAATTACCCTTCCATTGGAGAACAGACACTCTCAACATGTCATCCAAAGTCTAAATCGTCCTCTCAGATTGACCATCGGTTTGTGGATGATATGCAGTGCTATACAACAGCTAAGTATTC
Source organism: Pyrus x bretschneideri (assembly GCF_019419815.1). Classification (NCBI taxonomy): domain Eukaryota; kingdom Viridiplantae; phylum Streptophyta; class Magnoliopsida; order Rosales; family Rosaceae; genus Pyrus; species Pyrus x bretschneideri. The sequence goes on along the minus strand of NW_025999808.1, from coordinate 1,319,303 downwards.
ATGGCGTCATGGAATGCTCTCCAAAAACTGGAGGTGAATCTTGGATGTTTGTTCGAAACAATGGTGACGGGTACACCATGAAGTTTAACAATATTATCAATGAACAACTGTGCTAACTTCTCCAGTGTGTAGGTTTGTCGAACAGGTAAGAAATGAGCAGTCTTGGTGAATCGATCCACAATCACCCAAACGCCATCCAACCTCGATCGTGTGCTCAGCAAACCATACACGAAATCCATGGTGACGTCTTCCCACGTCCACGCTGATATAGGAAGATTCTGCATTAGCCCTTCAAGTTTTTGTTGGTCCGCCTTCACTTGTTGGCAAATAAAACATCTATACACATACTCTGCCATATCCCATTTCATCCCATACCAGTAGAAGAACGGACGGATAATGTGATACAATTTGGTACTTCCCAGATACATGGCATACACCAATGTTCCCTAGAAGGTTGTAGTTGAATATCATTCTCATCGTAAGAAGTTTGAATCAAACTTTATGCAAGTGGATGAACTGGAGAACTAAGATGGAGATTTCTAACTTTCAAGAGGATGCCACCCCAATGGAAGATTAGAATCTTATACATAAACTTTTTTTTTTTTTAGTGAATCTTGGACATAAACTATTTTTCTTAGACATAAACTATTTTTGTAGTTGAATTTGTTTTTTGATATTAAGTTTTTAATTAATTACTACCCTTGAATAATTATATTATTTTGAATGGATATTTGTTTTTAGAACTTTTATGCATGTGACCGATTCAAATTAATTTTTATTTCTAGGTATGACTAGTGGGAAAGTTAGTTGTCTGGTAAATAGTGTAACCACGCACACCGTTTTGTGTGAACATCTATTTTACTAACTTCATACCTAAGAAGGCACCTCTGACAACCCTCTCAAGCCCATCCAACCTGATCGAAGGATACGGTAAGGCACGTTTAATGTTGTCCAATGGTACAATCTTGACCATTGATGAGGTACCTTATTCTCTGCCTTCCGAAAGAACGTTGCTGAGTTTCAAGGACATTAGAAATAATAATTACCACTCTGAAATCTATGTAGAAAACGGAGCTGAATTTCTGCATAACTTCCTATGATTATGGCCAGAAGTGTATTCTAGAGAATATGGAGTGTATGCCGAGTCTATATACTATGACCATACGCCCTAAAAAAAGCCACTATGTGGTCGGCCCTACCTTTCGAACCACGCACAAAATTACACTTTGGCATGATCGTTTGGGACACCCTGGGCAAACAATGATGCGTCGTATCCTCAAATCATCACATGGTCATCCACTATCCCAAAGTTTAGGTTCTATTCAAGAAATCGCATGTTAAACATGCTCCATGGGAAAACTTATTATTAAGCCTTCTTATGACAAGATTTGTTCAAATCCTTATATTCTTCTACAAAGGATTCAATGGGACATTTGTGAACCGATTCACCCTCCTTGCAGACCATTTAGATATTTTATGGTTTGGTTGACATTTTCATACGTTGGTCACACGTGTGCTTGTTGTCCACAAGGAACGCTGCATTCTCTAAATTGTTGGCTCAGGTTATCATGCTCACGGCTTACCATCCTGATTTTCTAGTCCAATTTATTCCATTGGATAATTCACATCTAAAACTTTGTATGGCTATTGCATGTTGGTTAGGGTTAAACTTGAACATTCAATACCCCATGTTCACACCCAGAACGACCTAGCAGAGGCATTCATTAAGCGCTTACAAATGATTGCTCGATCGTTGGTTATATATACCAAGTTCCTGATTGTTGCTTGAGGCTATGTAATATTGCACGCAACCATGTCTGTCTGCCTAAGGCCTATTGCAACCCAACCATATAACACCTTTCAGTTGGTTACTGGATACGAGTCTGACATATCACATATGCACGTTTTTTGTTGTGCGGTCTATGTGCCGATTTCACCACCCTTACATACAAAAATGAGGCCTCAACGAAGGATGGGAATTTATGTCGGATATGATTCCTTCAATTATTCATTACTTAGAACCTTTCACAGACAATCTGTTTAGCACTCGTTTCGCAGATTGTCATTTCTATAAGACAGTCTTCCTATCTTTAGAGGGAGATAAGAATGTCAACGTTCCTGAAGAACGATGCAAATTATCATGGGTGACTCCCATTTTGTCTCATTTAGATCCTGCATCGTTCAGTCTGAAACTGAAGTGCAACACATATTAGATCTCCAAAGCATAGTTTAGAGCACGCCAGATGCTTTCACCGATTTAGCGCGAGTGACAAGATCACATATTCCAGATGCGAATGTGCTTACAAATATGGATGTACTAAATGTACGACGAACTTCCCTGATGGAGACCCGGGACGCCACTTTGGTCGATCCACATACATTGGTGGCTAGCCAATCATCTGCCACTATACAAAAGCATGGCATACCATTTGGTTCAAAGGATTCACACCTTCAGAAGAGGAAACTCATGGCATATGCTCCTTCTGAGCCTACCGTGAATCTGATTGTCACCCACTCATTCTATCCAACTCATGAGAAAATTCTAGATTATGGAAGCTTGGATGATGTTTGGTGTAGAATCGTGAGATTTCAGTCCATTATGCTAGCTAGGATGATGTTTGGTGTAGAAATGAGATAATCATCAATGATGCATTAGCATATGCAGTAGCTACTAAGATCATGTTGAGCAATGACATTGAACCCCGTTCTGTTGATGAATGTCGACATATAGCTGATTGGTTAAACTGGAAACAAGCAATCCAAGTTGAACTCGATTCGCTTGCGAAATGTAAGGTGTTTGGACTTGTAGCTCATACTTCTCCACATGTGAAACCCGTTGGCTACAAGTGGGTTTTCGTTCGGAAGCATAATGAGAAAAACGAAATTATGTGTTACAAAGCTTGCCTTGTTACGCAAGGCTTCTCACAACATCCCAGGGATTGACTATGACAAAACTTATTCACCAGTTATAGATGTGATTACTTTTCGCTACCTTATCAGTTTGATAGTTTTCGAAAAACCAAGTATGCAGCTGATGAACATAGTAACTGCGTATCTCTATGAGGATCCTTGATAGAGATTTTACCACACACGCAAACGGGTTAAAAACTCCTATATTACTTACAAGAATGACAAGGTTATTGTAGTATAAATGGTTCTCGCAAGGTCGTTCTCCACAGGGATTATTAAATAATTCGAAACAAACTAAATTTCAATTAATTACTGTAAAGCAGAAAGTTGAGTTGATTGGTTTTATAACCTACTTAAATTAAAACGAATTTAATTAATAAAAATAAACTAATATGCAATATTAAAGATGAAAGGGAAATAAAACTGTTTTGGAAAAATCAAATTAAGAAAACACTAGGGTTTCACCATCACCTAGCAATCCTATGTATTTTTATCAATTACTTATGATCTATACATGCCACTTTGAAGGTTAGGTTTTCCTAATTTATATTCTACTTGGAACCTCCAACATAGAACGTATATCTAACATGCAACCCGTCCGGACGTTCGGATCAAATCTGAACATGAGAGACTCATTATGCTTTATGAAAACTCTTTGAAAAACCATGCAACTCTTAAGATGTGGTGTTCATCTTAAGTGAAATTACAATTATTAATCACAAGAAGCCAGCATCAATTTCAGGGAACCTTCCGATCAAAATTGCATCAAATTACTTTTCTAAAGATCATAATGGTGATCAGGCATTAAGACAATTAGATAGTTTTAATCACGGTGATCAATAATTCAAAGTATGCATGCAATCAATCATAAGCAATTAAATAAAAATGACATATTCATGCTAAGGCTTACGGCTTCACCCTAGCAAAAGGAATTAGTTACGCATATTCATAATTGAAATCATAGAACATATTATTAAGAATAAAAGGAATGAAAACACCTTAAAGTAGAAAATCTCCAAGAACCCTAGTCAAGTTCTCTGTATCCCCAAAGTTGCATAAAAGAAAAGCCTCCTAAGATTTAGAACGGCTGAGCCTTTTAATATCTCCCTCCAGCCAACACAAAAACCCTAACCATCAAGTATTTTATTCCTACTGAGAAACTAAATAATAATAAAATAAAATAGAAAATAAATTCCTAATTAAACTAGGAAAAGCTGCACAGAAACTGTTCAGCCACGTTTTAGCCTCAAATCTTCTTCAAATCCAGCCCAAGATAGCTTGTTTTAAAGATAAGAACGTTCTGAACACATCTCCAGAAGGTCACGAACCCATCCGAGGTCATCTTGGGCTCCAAAAACGCAAGTTAAGCCCAAAACGTCACTATTCCAGCACTGCGCATGACTCCTTTATTTTATTGCCAAAAAAAATCATCGCTTGGTAGAAAAAACTGATATTTTGACAGGATCAAGCTAAGTGACTCACGAACGTCCTCCAATTGGAATTATTCCAAAATTCGTCCATTTGACCATGTTTTGCTCCAGAGGAAGTCGAAAATCCTATATTGGAAACATAATTCAAAGTATCAAAATTCTTCCAAATTATTAACCAAAATATACTAAGAATAGGGTTAAATATATAATATAAAATATACTCATCAATCCTGATACGGAAATTTATATGAAAGTTACCCAATGACTTACATTGATTGGATCAAATATTTCCAAACCTCGGAATACGTTCTCAATTCGGCTGAGGCGTTCATTTTACGGTTTGAAGCAATATGGAAGAATGTGGTATAACTGTCTGAGTGAGTACTTGACTACTTAGGGATATGTGAACAACAAACTATGCAGTCGTGTGTTCATTAAGAAGTCACATTCCGGTTTTGTGATCGTTGCAGTATATGTCGATGACATGAACCTCATCGGAACTCCTAAAGAGCTCGAGAGAATTTATGTGCACCTTAAGTTGGAATTTGAGATGAAAGATCTAGGAAAGACTCGATACTGTCATAATCGAACTACACCCAGAAGGTGTTCTGTTGCTTTAACGAGGATAAAGCGAAGCCTTCGAGTACTCCTATGGTCGTTCGATCACTAGATGCAAAACTAGATCCTTTCCATCTGAAGGAAGATGATGAAGAGATTTGGAGCCTAAAGTTCCTTTTCTAATTGCGATAGGCGCTTTATTGTACTTAGCTCAATGCACTAGACCCGACATCTCCTTCGCTGTTAATCTTTTGGCAAGATACAGTAATGCACTAACATGCAAACACTGGACTGATGTTAAAGACATTTTTCGTTACCTTAAGGGTACCACGGATTTGGGCTTCTTCTATCTTTACGGATCCTCGAGTGAGGTCGCACTCCCTTTATCTCGAGTCGATTCTTGCATTGTTGGTTATGTCGATACAAGATACTTATCTAATCCGTACAAGGCACGCTCTCAAACGGGTATGTCTTTACCATTGAAGGCACCACAATCTCTTGGAGGTCAACTAAACAGACCTCAGTTGCTACTTCATCTAACCATGTTGAAATTCTTGCCCTACCCGAAGCAACTATGGAATACTTCTGATTGAGATCTTTACCCTGTCATTGACGTCATGACGACAATCTATGAAGCAACGCAACATGCATCGAACAGCTCAAGAAGGGTTACAACAAAGGAGACAACACCAAGCACATTGTTCCAAAGTTATTCTTCTTACATCAACAATAAGAGCATCAGAAGATTGAAGTCATGTAAATCTGTTCACAAGACAATCTGGCTGACCTTTTCACCAAATCATTACCGAAGGCGACGTTTTAGAAGTTTGTTCAAGGAATAGGTATGCGTAAACTTTCTGAGTTGTAACATTGCTAGTTCTCTTTGGAATTATGTCAAACTTATGGGGAGTAACCTGAAGTATACTTGCTTGATCTTAATGTACTATTTTTCCCTACGATTAGGAGCATTTTTCCCACTGGGTTTTTGCTACCTAATGAGGTTTTGACTAGGCACCCACCTTGGTTGATCATATCCCTAATGACATCCTGTAGATATTTCATTTGACTTTGCATTTCTCACACATTTTTCCTTAGCCTATGGATTTTGTCCCTACTCGGGCTTTTACCATAGCTATAGGTTTTTTGTGAGACTTAGTTCCATATGAAAGTTCCTACCTTATTTGAGAATAGCGTGTTCCTAGAATCAGTGTCCACGAGTCGATCTCGTCAACTTTACATGATGCCGAATCTACTTGAGTATTTACACACTCAAGGGGGAGTGTTATGAACTTCTTATTTAAGTGTGATTGTGTAAATCTTAGAGTAGATTTAATTCTAGTTATTTTTCCCTATTAGGACTTGTATTTCTTAGAGGAAAAATATTTCTTCCCTCCGTTATTACTATAAATAAAGGCATTGCGTAAGGGGAATAACACATCCTCTATACAACCCTACAAACACATACCTCTTTATATTTTCTCTGTGCCACTGGCACCTCTCCCTATCAGTTAAATATAGGCCGCAACATGAATTTTATTTTCTAGAATTGTGAATTTTCTTATTTAGTTATTACAAGCGCCATCTTGGAATAATCCAAGCGCTTTGGTGCTCATTCTGCACGGTTGCTCCATACTGTCGGGAACAGCGTATGGACCATGCTGTCAACCAGAATTAGTGTCATGGACCATGCCATTCCCTGCAATCCCTGCGTTTCCCTTTCTATCCACCGGAAACCGCCACTCTACCGCCAAATCACTTGGCCAAACACCGTCACCCACCACTCCAACATAACCAAATGGCGCCGCAACACGATTTCCGAGCTCCAAACTCCGGTGGCTGTCACCGACGGAACCGGTGACTACTCTCCTTCAGTTCCCACACACAAAGTCACCGTTCACGACAGACAACGAGGAGTCTCCCACCAGTTCCGCGTCCCCGAGGTAACTATCCGAGTCTTAACTTTGTTTTTCTTTCTTTGTTTGGTTGCTGAGAAATTCGCCTAGAAAATTCTATCTATTTTCTCCTGAAAATTAAGTGAATAATTTCAGGACCAGTACATATTGCACACAGCAGAGTCGCAGGACATCACGCTTCCATTCGCTTGCAGGCACGGTACTGTTCGTTCAATCATTTTCTAGTAATAATTTTCTTCAAGAGGATTAAATTCGGGACTGGCTAAGGTTCATGTAATCGACACAATTACTATATCGGTCATATATAGTCATGTATGATATTCTCTCTTTTCCGTTGTATATCTGATTTAGGGTTAATGGTGAATGGATTAAGTAAATGCATGTAATCGTAGCCAAATTCATCCCGGATATGTTATAAAGTGATGTGGAGATTTTCCAATTCAATCTCTTATAATTTGAAGTAGGTTTGTGTTTTTTTTTTCTTTTCTTCTTTTTCCAATTCATTCTATGATAGAATCTCGATTGTTTTTACTTGGCAGGTTGTTGTACTAGTTGTGCGGTACGCGTAAAATCTGGAGAACTTAGACAGCCTGAGGCACTAGGAATTTCGACCGAACTGAAATCAAAGGCATGTAGTTGTGTGGCTTTTTTAGTAGTTTAATCAATGTGTTTTGCATCAAAGATTTGTTCTTTGATAATAAACTTATGTTTTCGAGTTTACTTGAAGGTTGGGTTTGTTCTGTGAAGAAATTATAGAAAACAAGAAATGAATTTCAGAACTACTACTTCAGTGTCGTCCTAAGTTAATGTATTGAAATTGGAAACAATAATATTGCGAAACGGCATTCCGAATTGCTGACAAAATGTGAAACTTATGGGGTCTTTGATCTTTCGAAACATTTTGGGAACTAGTCCTTTTGTGCTTGGAAGATGTTGATGCATCTGCCTCCAACAATGTCACATTATGTTAAACTAATAATAATGAATAAAGTAGTCTTGAATTGTTGTAATTTTGTCTGAAATGCAGGGCTATGCACTTCTCTGTGTGGGTTATCCATCATCTGATCTTGAAGTAGAAACGCAAGATGAGGATGAGGTAATCTACTGAGATCTACCTTTCTCTCTCTGGAAATGTAAAGATCCTATTTGGAAGTCAAAAAGTTCGAATCTATGTCATTGAGATGTAAATACCATATAAAGTTTACTCCTCCTTTAATGAAAATTGTTGAGTCATTTTTCTGTCACCGTATGTGGTTTAGTACTAGAACTCTTCTACCTTTATCTTTTGCAACTACTGTTTGTTCTCTTTTCTTTTTTATGGAATTATTTGGTATATGATGGTGTTTTGCACTGTATGATTGATCGTGAAAAAAATTGTATCATCGTCAACCACCTGAATTGTGCATGGATTATTTATTCTAATTGTCTTTCCATTCATCTGGTTATAGAAATCTGAAATATTTGTAACTACAGGTATATTGGCTTCAGTTTGGCAGATATTTTGCTCGGGGACCAATTGTGAGTTCCTCCTCATTATCTAAAATTTTTCAAATTTCTAATAACAAGTTTAAGACTGATATCATGAGGTATTTAAAAAAAACATTAAGATTCATTTCATGGGGAGACCTCGGACTGAAAACAGATCTCGTGTGGGGAACAGAAGAACAATGATTAAGGCAATGCCAAGAAACTAGTGTATCTTAATTGTACAATATGTTCATGATGCAGGAAAGAGATGATTATGCATTGGAGTTAGCTATGGGGGATGAATAAGCAATTTAGAGTACTGGCTTTGGAGTTGCGACCTACTGATTAATCATGCATGTCGTATTTTGTTTGCCTGCCCAGAATGGTTCCTTTCCATCTTCATGGACCTTGGTTTATGTACCATCCTTTGCACTGAGTGTACATCCAATGCTAAGTATGGTCGTTGCCTAGGTAATGTTCTCTTATACTTGCTTTGCTGTTGTCATTGTTTTTTAGCTTGGATTGAACAAGGCCATGTGTGGGTTGAATCAATTATCTAGGATGACCTCTATGTAATCAACTGTTATGCAATACAAATTATTTCTTTGCTCGATGAAAAGAAAGAATGATAGGAGATCCCTTGTCAATGTATCTATCAAAAATGCTATTCTGAAAATGATCGCTTGCTTGATCACTCATGCCAATAATAACCCGTGCGTGTTACTAATTTGGTTGTGACCAATGAATATGTGTCAATGCCCCATTTGCTCTATGTTGTGTATTTCGTCACTTGTTACTATTTTGTCACCAGGTTAGAATACACTTGTAGTGGGAAAAATGTATATTGGAAAGTTATCGCCATTAATACTTTCGTTACCTGTTGGAAATGACCATCTTTAGTTCGAATGAAGCAGGACTTCTTTGTTTGTCTTGGTAGTTTTCTTTTGTAGCATCTCTCTCTCTCTCTCTCTCTCTCTCTCTCTCTCTCTCTAGATTCCTAGTTGTATAAAAAAACTGGGAATTCTGTTTGTTCTTTACATTCTAAACATATGTAATATGTGGCGCGTCTTAAGTTTATAGGCATTTATCTTGTATCGTTTGGATAAGAACCAGATATCAGTTAGTCGGATCTCTTTTTGGCCGCTATGAGATGTAATACTGCTAACCAAGGGAGGAGTAGATCCCTGTCGTCCCTTTGAGGACCGCATCTGATCATATCCATCACTTAAATAGGATCGTCACCTTCAACAAAACGAAATCGGTCATTAAATTTGATCGATAGTGATAATGGGTTTGGTTCCCAAAGTTAGTGTGTAAGCAAGCACTGGTTCACTCTCTTCTCCCATCCTTATTTCGTTGGCCGAATTCTGTGTCTTCAAATTGGTAATCAAATGCCAGTGGCCGCCACACTGATAAACCTCAAAGGCCAAAAAATCTTTCCAGATTGTCGCCGCTGTCTGTAAAAGGCGCTAACTCCGGTCTTCAAGATACTTATGAGGTTCAATGGTTTGAAAGAAGAGCTAATTGTGGTAGGGATGCATAATGACCTAGTTTTGTGCTGTGCGAGCAAGCAATAACTTAGGACGACACCGGGTGGGATTATGATAATCCATTTTATATTTGAGGGCAATTCCGGGCTTAAAAGGAACTCTCGGTTCAGATATATCGCCCTCTCAGTTCCCCTCTACCAAGAGAACGTCCTTATACCAATCCTTGTCCTAACCAGGACAGTCGGTGATGTAAGCAAGCCACCGAAAAGTAGATCGAGACTGAAAGAAGTAACGAGTATTAATGCTTTTTCGGATGTGTAGAGAACGCGAAATTCGAATAAGCCCACTCTGGCATGATACCACTCATTTAAGCATTCGGAGCAGAAGATAGTACGGACGAAAGTAAGAGTAAGGTTGCAACGACCAATTTGTAAATGCAGAAGGATCTCCTTCCATAGCTGCGACAAGGGAAATCTCAACCCCAAATCAAGGTAACAAGGATGGATCCTGGTATAAGGACGAAGGGGATCAAGGGTGGGGGAAGATTGTAAGTCATTTCATTGGTGTCTTCCAACTCGACACGACACCCGTTGAAGAGATGACTACGACCCGCGAGAAAGGCTTCTTCCTCACCCTTATTATGAACCCTGACCATGTTTGGGGTTACCTAGAACAGCAGGTTGAGTAGGTTAGGCAGAGGAACTAGCGGCCATGATTTTGTTTGAATACAAGAAGGGTAGCAACGACAAATGTAAAATTGAAGTGCTTTTGGGTGAGACGAAGATTTGGGAATTTAGGAAAAGAGTGAAAGTAGTGGTACGACATATAGTTAAAGAAGATATTTCAAATCATCCTACCGTTAAATACGGATTGGTTCGTCTCAAGATCAATTGACTCGACTCTTGTGTCTTTAGGGTACGATATCGAAGGCGATTTCTTGTATTTTGCGCACACGCAACAGGTGCGATGCATCATCATTACGGGGTCTGAGGGATGGAGTTCAAGGCAGCCCATTCAAAACTGAAGACGTCGCTACTTCAGATCCAAAAGTTGTATCATTTGCAAAAATTTGAAGACCAAATGGTACGCATTCTAGCTTACTCCGAAAGATATGGTCTTTAGTTAACAATCCATCGTCAAAGGATATGGGTTGCCTCTCAGACGGATCGTTAGGGGCAATTGTGGGACCATGATTTTCTAGGGCCGGAGTAAGTTTGATCCAAGTACAGTTACCTCAGAAGTCCAATCATGGACTCACCAGCTATGAGCGGAGCTGTATCAGACAGAGTAGCGGTGCCACCATCACTCTACTCCGGGACATTAGGCAAAGTCTAGATGACCATGCTTATCCTACAAGACACGCGATCTAATCCGAATATGGACACAATTAGATCTTATAAGTCATGGTGTTCCTACAAACTAGGGATTGGCGTACACCATAAGTAATCACAAGAGGGTGCAATATCTACTTCTAGATTTCCTCTAGGATTCTCTGAGCTTAGAACGAGAATTCTATCCTAAAAGGGTTTCTCTCCCCACAGTATGAATACACCCACCTAAGGTTCATCTATGGTAACGCAATCTAAACACTTGCATTCTCTTGCCATTGCTTGATTCTAAAATCATTCACTAACTTGACTATCAAAAAGCCTTTGGCCAACACATCATCTCCCCCTTCCCTCGGGTCTTAGGCTGGCTCATTGTTGGGTACTATTTTGCAGGTTGCTCAAATTTACTCGAATTTGCGCTCGACCACCGCTCATGGAGGTGCGCGAATTTGGTTCCAACACACATCATGCTACACTTGTATAAATAGGCTTTTCACACTTAGTTGCCACAACCATTAACTCCATAGCAAAAAAGGCATTCTACTTCTCAGATAGCCAAAAACAATTCACAACACATACATGTCCAAGCTCAGACATGAAACTGAGGGTTTTAACATCAAGTTTGTACAACGTGGAACCTCCTCACTTTCGAGGTCACCCAAGGCAAATCCTACATCATCGTTTAGCTCTGTTGACTCAGAGATGCCACAAAAAAATATAGATCAGGTCTATGGAAGACTTGATACGAGACGGTGTTGCCGAGTAGTGGAAGCACAAGCTGATGAAGGCAGAAAAAGAGCTTGTGGACCTCAACAGTAAAGCCAACGAAGCGCTTTATCGTGCAAGCAAGCAGAAAACGAAGGCTACCACGTCTGGAGAAAGGATCCCATTCTTAAATTTTCAATTGTCGCAGAAGCGTCACAACCATATTGAGTGTTATAAGCATTCCGGGGAGGGAAATGCCAAAATGAAGGAGGAACGCAACAAAGGGTTTGAAGATTTTCGTCAAGTAGTGAAGGAAAAGGAACCAAATGAACCACAATGGGATTCTATAACAATGTAGGAGGTCAAATCTTTTAATAAAATTTGGTATCGGTGATCGTTGGTGAGGGCTATGGTTAATAGCTATGGTAGAATAAATTTGAAAGCACAACCTGCTTGTGGTTGACTTGAAATGTTTAATTATATGTTAAGCAATATAACATAGTTGTACAATGTATTTGCTTGTTATTATATGATAATAAACATGAGAACTATGTATCCTTGTTATCTTGGGCACCTACCATGTCCTAAACTACCTTAATGCGAAGACTATCAAATATGAAAATACTCACTATATACACTGTATGTAAACAATATGCACATTGTATGCATACGATATGCACATGATATGTACACTATATGCACATGATATGTACACTACATGCAGATCTTATGCACAAAACTAAAGATCGGGTAGATAGCTACTTTTGGCATTTATAAGACAATTTAACGGCATGTTATTGCTATAGTGCGTACAACTATAACATAATCCACAACGATCACATATATAAGGTTACGGTAACATATAGTGGATACAATTACAGCATAATCCATAACGATCACATATATAAGGTTACAATGACAATTTGCAAGTCTTGTTCCATATATCAACCACCACTTAACCGGGCACGTGGAAAACATGAAACTCGGTGTCACTTATTTTATGGACACGCATGACCCTTAACGTCCTCTAACCTTTTTCTTAATTTTGTTTTTCACCAAGGCCGGGCCACAACTAGGTTGTGGTCATACTCGCTAATTTTCGGGGCACAACATATGTGCGTCATAACTAGTGAACATTCCCGCTTCTCATGTTATGGGAAAATTTTCTCGAATTTCACAAATTTCTACAATTGGACACTTAAAACAGAAATCGAAACATACCCAATATTCTAGCACGTCAAAAATAAAGTTTTTTCCACAACCCATAGCCCCCAACATGAAACACAAACCTTAATTGAACTTCCAAATATAAATTCACTTTACAAACAACCTATATATTCCATAAATCATTGATATAGGAACTTGGAATTAAACACCCTACCTTACTAGCCTCCAAACCGAGCAGATGCCTAAGGTGCCCAAATATGCCTACCGAAGCTTCAGTCCCTGGAAAAAATGAAACTTTCTAGCCAAAATGGAAAATATGGTACAAATGTCCTATCCTTAAGGATGGAAGAATTTGGTGTGTTTGGTTATGGAGGAATAACACACATAGCTCAGAGATCTGACCTCAAACCCGAAAACCCTGACCTTACTTTTCTCACATCTCTCTCGACATCCTTGTGTTTGAGACTAGAGCTCAACCAAAAACCCAGGGCTCACTCTTCTCACCTCTCTCTCGACTTTCCTCTCTTCGAAATCAAAGCTCACACATCTGAGCTCAATACGTGGTGAATTGCCCTGATAAATATGGTTTTCATCTTCTATCCACTACAATCTAAAGTTCAAACTTTCTCTCTCCTTTTAATGTAGTTTACTGTAGTAATATCGCTTGCAATAAAAAAGTATTTATTATATAAAAAATCTTGAATGGATTGGAACATAATTAATTAAAAAAACTATATTCTTTACAGAATATTGGTTAAATTGTGCTCCTTGCTACAATCTTCCCTTTTTTTCTTTTTATCTTAATTTTTTAATAATAAGGGGGTATGCCGCCACACATTGATGGTAGACCCATACAACCCCAAAATACAATGAGGGCGGCAATACTTTTGGTCTCTGCGTCAAATGGTATGCCAAAGCAGAGCCGTTTGCCCTCAAGTAATGCATCCATAGAAGTTCAAACTCGAGTTAGAAGTTCTAAACCCTGCTCGCTTTTTGCTGGACCAACTCCTTATAGAGTAAAAAAAAGAAAAATACAGGGAGAATATATAAAACGAGCAACCAGCAGCTCTGATAGGCCGACAGCAAGACCCACAGTTGGACAAGGAAGGAAGTTGCCAAGTGGTGAAAGCTAAGCTTCATATTGAGAAGTTGAGATGCACGGGAGCACGAGTGATGTTATTTCACACAAAAGATCAAGCAATACAGCTGTTTGAGAACAACAGCTATATATGCCCAACTGCCAAATTTCCCATGCAACAAAGTGGTTCATAATTCATGGTGTTAGGTTAACAACAAGCTTTACTTCCTTTTCTAGCAAGTTTGATATTTCTTCCATCAAAAGTTGGCTCTGTAATAACTTGTAATCCGTGAGCCTGAAGAGAACTGCTACTAGCTGCACTTTTTAATGCCACAAATTTGTTTCCACACAAGTTTTGCGGACCCTCAGTTGCATTATTTGCAATCTCCGGGTCAACTCACGTTGCACCGTTGACCCAACCAAAAATTTCTTTCATTTCTTGTATGTCAACATCGGTACGGTGCTTGCGATCTTTGTACCTGTTTTTTCATGAAGACAGAAGAACTTTAATAATTTTTTGTTTTTTTCTTTGCTAAATTAGTCAAAAGGATTCTTTTGATTAAATTCCATTTTAGTTTTAGGTTTTATTATTAGTGTTAAAGATAGAGGGAAAGCATAAGGGGAAAAATAGAGACGGGGAAGGATGGAGGGAGGGTGATGGAAAGGAAGAGGGAGAAACATAGGAATTCTATGAAACAAATAGCATATTTACTTAATATCCATGAGGTAAGGAAGAAATTGGAGAACTTAAATAAACAAGTAAGAAAAGAGAATATGATTACTTAATATCTATTTGGTATCATATTGCTGATTTGCAGGTATTGGGCTGTGAACTATAAAGAGATATCCACACTTTTTGGATTTCATATGTTTTAATAGATATCACAGAAGTTAAGAATGAAAATTGTCACGCCCCGATCCTAATGTCCGAGGGATATCGGGGTGTTCACATGCTGGCCGATACTCAAAGGTGACGCAAACCATTTAATGAATGCATATGTTAAGAACATGTAAATCATGTGTATAAATTTCGTTGGAACTACATAAAATAATATACTAATATTTAACACATATCGTTGGAAAAGAACTACTAGGGTACGATATGATGTTTATGAATTGTAGCAAAATAATAAGAGGTGACTATTCATTCCTGCATGAAGATAGTGATAGTGCATGACATGTTCAGAGCATACATCTAATTCAGAATACAATAGAAGGTGTTATTACAATGATGTCAAAGCAGAGATGATGGCACGATATCACTGCTAGGGGAAAGCCTCGTAGCATGGAACATAAGCCTCGTTCATATGTCCTGAGGGGGCACAAAACAAATATGAGTGGACCAAGTTGATATGTATATATAATACTGAAACAGTTATTCAACATATTAACCCCTAAAGTTCATGAGAACTAATAGCATAATATTTCATAGGTTTTCCGAAACCCTAGCATGCCATAAAAACTTTCATGAAACATATATCGTATAATGTGCTAAATAGTGGCATCTTAGTCACCCATGGTGTTCAATAATTATATCTCCTGGCCCGAAGCCAACAATTATCTTCACTCGTAGGTAGAACAGGGACCACTAGCTAAGCACAAAAACATTGAATATACTTTTTCCAAACATAGGTACATATATCTCAAAAACATCTTCATAACATATAGCCATCCATCATATATACTATAAAGAAGTGTAAAAACAAGTTCATAAGTAGTATATAGTCATCCATCATATATACTACAAAGAACATAAGTTCGGAAAAATATGGTATTCCAAAATATTCGTGGTAAGCATGATAATCATAAAGTGTAAATCTAATTTACCCATAAAACGTTTTGTAAAACGTAACCATTAAATCATGCTTTTCATGTATGCATTCATACTATTAAAACATGCATTTTAGAAGGGGTCCACTCACAAATACTCCGTCGTCGAATAGCCGTACGAAATAGGAATGACGGAATCGCCCCTAATAATTGCACCTAAGCACATAAAGGGTACAATTAACAAAACTATACTTAAACAATTGAATTTTGGTA
The DNA here is from genome assembly GCF_019419815.1 of Pyrus x bretschneideri. Lineage (NCBI taxonomy): Eukaryota > Viridiplantae > Streptophyta > Magnoliopsida > Rosales > Rosaceae > Pyrus > Pyrus x bretschneideri. Next base: position 1,303,214 of record NW_025999808.1, on the reverse strand, counting down.
AACAGACATCATAAACGGGTTCGAGACATCGAAAAGCATAAAAGGGGACCTTGGGTGCCCCCACGTGCCGTCGCAAGGTGTTGGCTCCAGCGGCCACGCGATGCTGCACACACCGCCGTGGATTGCCAAAAAATTTGCCAATGCCATCCTGGACGGTGGCGTGTGTGCTCCATGTGCCAGCACCGGTAAGCACCCACGCACAGGCTCACTTCTTGGGCTTAAAGGTTTAGGCCTCATGGGATTAAGGTCAACGGGCCTAAGGTCCGGGTTCTCATGGGCCAAAAGCCCTAATCGAATAGCCTAAGAGCCTCAATCTAAAGCGTTTAGGTTTAGGTTACGAAAGGGTTTAGGGTTGGGGTTTTAGCAGGCCAAAGGCCCGATGTTGGTCACGGCCCGAAGGGCCTTAACTCAAAGGGTTTGGGTTTAGGTTGCCCTAAGGCTTATGGCTCAAGTTCAACGGCCTGAAGGCCCGGTTCTACATGGCCCCAAGGGCCTGGTCCGTTTCTTGACGGGAAAGAATGCCATAGCCTTTCTAGCTCAGGTCGCCGTCAACACTTACCCTTAGGCTACAAACTAGGTACCAAAATGAAGCTAGAGACGAGAGGGAGTGATTAGGTACCTTTGATTTGTCGTGGGGTGGCTGGAGTTGGTCAAAATATGGGTTCAAAGTCTCGAGACTTGCCAGACCTGGGTTGGGTGTCTTATGGGTGTCCCGGAGCTTCACAGAGATGAAAAGAGAAGAAGAGAAGGTCCACGATGGTGGTCGTGGTAGTGTTGTCAGCGCCAGGGGCAAATGAGGGAGAATGAGAGGGTCCAAGAGAGAGATGAGAGTGTGTGACAGAGAGTAAGAAAAGGTTGACTCGGGGAGGAGGAAAGAAAGAGAAAGAGTGAGTGCTTGCCACGTGGCAAGCAGAGAAAGATGAAGAAGTTGAGGGAAAATATAATAAGGGGATTCGACACATAACTCTGGCTTCTGACATAACTCACATCCTGATTCACTTCCAGTGGTTCCGGCTGAATAATATGAGAGGGATCTGGCATATACTTTCGAAGCATGGAAACATGAAAAACGTTGTGAATCTGTGCCAACTCTGGTGGTAGCTCTAATCTATAAGCAACTGCACCAATCATCTCCGTAATCTAGTAAGGGCTAACATATCTAGGGCTCAGTTTCCTTCGCTTACCAAATCGAACACACCATTCCAAAGAGACAACTTCAAGAAGACAAAGTCACCGATCTTATACTCGCGGTCTTGGAATATCGGTCTATAATGCTCTTCTATTAGTCTTGTACTATCTTCAGCTTTCTCTTAATTAGCTGGATGTTAGTATTAGTAATGCCAACAATTTCTGGCCCCACTGACACTCGTTCACAGACCTCTGACCAACACAACAATGTCTGGCACGTCTTCCCATACAATGCCTCAAATGGTGCCATGCTGATATTAGAGTGATAGTTATTGTTGTAGGCAAATTCAACCAACGACAAATAACTATCCCAGCTACCTTTTCACTGGAGAACAGACACTCTTAACATATCCTCTAAGGTCTAAATTATCCTCTCCGATTGACCATCAGTCTGTGGATGATAGGCAATGCTATACAACAATTGAGTATCCATGGCGGCATTAAAATCTCTCCAAAACTTGGAGGTAAACATTGGATCTCTATCCAAAAAGATAGTGACAGGTACACCACAAAGCTTGACAATATTATCAATGAACAGTTTTGCCAGCTTCTTTAGTGAGTGGGTTTGTCAAACAAGTAGGAAGTAAACAGTCTTGGTAAGTCAGTTCACAATCACCCAAATGCCATCAAATCTCGATTGCATCCTTGGCAAACCGTACATGAAATCTATGGTGATGTCTTCCCACTTCCATGGTGGTATAGGGAGATTCTGCATTAGCCCCTCAAATCTTTGTCTCTCTGCCTTGACTAGTTGGCAGATAATGCTTCTCTTCGCATAATCTGCCACATCCCATTTCATCCTAAACCAGTAATAGAATGGATAGATAGTGTGATCTGTCTCTACGGATTTTCAAATCTCGTCTCATCCGATCCAGTACCTGTTTCTTTAGGTTTGCACATTGTGGATCAAGCTCCTGGGCTTCCCTAACCATATCCACCAAGATAGGCCTAACCAGGAAGTGTGCCAATAGTGCCCTCTGTGAGTCTGGCTTCACTGCAACACCAGTTTCTCGAAGAGAAAACATTAGCAGAACATGGATAGCTTGAAGGGAGGCAAGTTGTCCATGAGATCTTCAGCTTAGTGCATCCGCTACTATATTGACGTGTCCAGGATGATACTCGATAGTGCAGTCATAGTCACTAATAAGCTCTATCCACCTTCTCTACCTTAAGTTCAATTGTTTCTAATGAAGACATGTTTAAGGCTCTTGTGATCAGTGAATATGCGGCATTTCTCGCTGTACAAGTAATGTCGCCAGATTTTTAGAGCAAATACCACTTCGTCGAGTTCCAGATCATGAGTGGGGTAATTTTTTTCATGATTCTTGAGTTGTTTGGAAACATAGGCGATGACTTTCCCATGTTGCATCAGTACACAACCCATTCACAATCATCATCCCACTCAAAAGAGCAAGGACGGAAGCCTGAGTAAGACGTTGTTTAAGCTCCTAGAAACTTCATTCACAATCAGCACCCCAATCGAATTTGATCCCCTTCCGAGTCAACTTAGTAAGAGGTAGGGCAATTGCTGAGAAATCCTGCACAAAGCGTCGATAATAGCCTGTCAGCCTAAGGAAGCTCCTCATTTCAGTAACATTCCTCAGTTGTTCCCATTTAGACACTGCCTAAACCTTCTAAGGGTCCACACTAATTCCCTCTACAAAGACCAAATGTTCGAGGAAACAAATATGGTTCAACCAAAACTGACATTTAATGAACTTTGCATACAGCTGATGATTTCTCAGCCTCTCCAACACCAGCTTCAAATGCTTCATGTACTTAACATTACTTTTGGAATTTATTAAGATGTCATCAATTAACACAATCACAAACCGATCCAGATAAGGTTTGAAGACTCTGTTCATCAAATCCATGAATGCTGCAGGTGCATTTGTTAACCCAAAAGGCATGACACAAAACTCATGGTGTACATACCTAGTGCGGAAGGCAATTTTCGGCACATCTTCATCCCGGATCAGTAACTGGTGATAACCCGAATGAAGATCGATCTTACAAAATACCTGAGCACCCTTCAGTTAGTCAAACAGGTCATCGATTCAAGGCAGGGGATAACGGTTCTTCACCATTATCCAATTCAGTTACCTATAGTCAATGTAAAGTCTCATCAACCCACCATTCCTTCTTTCTGACAAACAAGACAGGAGCGCCCCAGGGTGACATGTTGGGCTGGATGTAACCCTTATCCACAAGCTCCTAGAGTTGAATCTTCAATTCCCTCAACTTCATTGGTGCCATACGATATGTTGGTAAGGAGATAGGGTTGGTACCTGCAAGTAAATCAATGCTAAATTTGATTTCCCTCATAGGTGGTAATCTTGGCAAATCTTCAGGAAACACATTGGTGAATTTATTCACCACTGGCACATCTTCAGAACACAAAGAAGGTTTACCCCGTGTAACCACATGGGCTAAGAATCTCATACATCCTTTATGCAATAACTTAGTCGCCTGGATGGCATAAATAATACTATTTGGAATGATTCATCCCTCACCCTGAAACATGATCGACGATCGTCCAGGCCAATTGGATGTCACAAATTTCTCCCTACAACCAACTTAAGCATGGTGCTTGGATAGCCAATCCATTCCCAAGATGACATTGAACTCCGCAAGTTTGAAGGGAATTAAATTAGTCTCCATGAGTTCCCCTTCAACTATGACCGGGCAATCCCTATACTCCCACTGTGCACAGAAAAGATCTTTGGGTGGCATTTGTACAAGCATATCAAAATCAAGCGGTGTAGGTTGTGAGTTTACAACTTGTGCACATGATGGAGAGACAAATGATTAAGTGGCTCCTGGATTAATTAGAACTCTAGCCTAATTACCATACACAAGTAATGTACTAGTAATGACATTGGGGTCCTGCTTCGCCTCCTGCTGAGTCATGGCGTTGATACGCCCATAGACCTGACATCTCGCTCCACTATTACGATAGCCTCCAGTCTTAGGACCCTGGTTGTTACGGCCCACTCTGTTCCCCTGAGTATGACTACTCGAAGCTACTCCAGAGTATTATAGCTGTCGCCGAGCAGAAAACTAGGTATTATGACTACCACTACCTCCATAACTCTAATTAGTCAAATAGTCACCCTCACCGTAACCTGAAGTACTCGGATTATTACTACCACCGTAACCTAAACCAAACGCATAACTCTCTGGTGGTGGTACCGAATGGCAATCAAGGATATAGTGCCCCGTGCCACCACACATGGCAGAATTCACCCTGCAATCTCCTCGATGGCGCAAACCACACTACGTACAAGTCGTGACTATTGGACTGAAATGGCTGAAAGATTGTCTAGTCGACTCACTACCTGAGCCCTCACTAGATAATCTCGAACCCTAACCCTGTCGTTTGAACGAATGAGAGTGTCTAGGGTCGAAGGGGTAAGAAGAGGTAGAGGGATCCCTCATACTCTAGGATCGGAATCCACGACCCTGCTGATTCTAATTCCGAGGTCGGTTCTGGCTCCAAGGCTGGTTCTGACTCTGAGGCTAATCCTGGTTAAGACTGTCCCATCTCGTCTGTTCAATCCTCAAGGTCGTCTCAATCATATCCTAGTAGGATCTATGCCTCTGTGATGCCAGAAGCTTGCGATAGTCTAGGTTTATTGCAATCAGTAACTGAATCGTCATCTCCCGCTGATTCTCATAGGTTCCCTCATGGTGTCTCGAGAGGTGCCGAAAAGTGCTATCAAATTCTGTAATGCTCAGATCGCCTTAGCGAAACTCTAGGAACTCATGTCTCTTCTTTAAGTGATAACTAGAGCTCAAAAAGTGTGCGCTAAAAAGTCTCCTGAATGTAGCCTAAGCCATCATAGAATTAGGTGGACGAGAGCCCCTCGCTGACTTCCACCAAAACCTTGTGTCCCCCTAAAGGAAGTAACCAGCGGTATTTGCCCATTCAAATGTTGGGCATTTCATGCTCTCTAGAGTATCCTCCATTTTCTCAAACCAATCCTCAGCCTCCTGGCAGACTCCAACTACCCTAAGGTCCATAACGCCATGGCTACGAGCAATCTCCATGTATGTATGACTAGGCCTGCTACTAGCAGGAAAAGCCTTCTGTAAAGCGGAGGTTAACTGCTAAATTCCTCTCACTATGCCAAAATGAGGTCATCGAGGTACATTCCCACCAGGATGGTCCATAATTATGATAAGACGCAAACAAGATTTAGAAAGACGAAAGATTATGGATACAAGAAAGCTTATGACTACCAAATATAAGAATGAAGTCCTAAGTATGCTCGGATACCAATTTGACATGCCCTGATCCCGTTGTCCAAGGGACATCGGGATGGCCACATGATGGCCGACACCCGAAGGTGATGCAAGCCATTTAATGAATGCATATGCTAAGAACATGTAAATCATGCGTATAAATTTCGTTGGAACTACATAAAATCATATATTAATATTCAACACATATCTTTGGAAAAGAACTACTAGGGTACGATATAATGTTTATGAATTGTAGCAAAATAATAAGAGGCGACTATTCATTCCTACATGAAGATAGTGATAATGCATGACATGTTCAAAGCATACATCTAATTCAGAATACAATAGAAGGTGTTATTACAATGATGTCAAAACAAAGATTATGGCATGATTTCACTGGTAGGGGAAAGCCTTGTAGCACGGATCGTAAGCCTCATTCCTATGTCCTGAAAGGGCGCAAAACAAACATGAGTGGACCAAGTTGATATATATAAAATACTGAAATAGTTATTCAATATACTAACCGCCAATGTTTATGAAAACTGATAGCAAAATATTTGATAGGTTTTCCGAAACCCTAGCATGCCATGAAAACTTTCATGAAACATATATCATATGATGTGCTAAATAGTGGCATCCTAGTCACCCGTGGTGTTCAATAATTATATCTCCTGACCCGAAGCCAACAATTATATCTCTTGGCCCGAAGCCAATAACAATATCTCCCGGCCTAAAGCCAACAACTATATCTCTCGGCCCGAAGCCAAAGATTATTTCTCTAGGCCCTCAGCCAACAGTTATCTTCGCTCGTAGGCAAAACATGGACCACTAGATAAGTACAAAAACATTGAATATACTCTTTCCAAACATAGGTACATATATCTCAAAAACATATTCATAGCATATCTATCATATATACTATAAAGAAGTGTAAACAAGTTCATAAGCAGTATATAGTCATCCATCATATATACTACAACGAACATAAGTTCGGTAAAATGTGGTATTCCAAAATATTCGTGGTAAGCATGATATCATAAAGTGTAAATCTAATTTACTTATAAAACATTTCGTAAAACGTAACCATTAAATCATGCTTTTCATGTATGCATTTCTATTATTAAAACATGCATTTTAGAAGGGGGTCCACTCACAGATACTCTGTCTCGAAGAGTCGTACAAAATAGGAATGACGGAATCGCCACTAATAATTGCACCTAAGCACATAAAGGATACAATTAACAAAACTATACTCAAATGACTGAATTTTGGAAAACAAACGTCATAAACAGGTTCAGGAAGTCAAAAAACATACAGAGGGACCTCGGGTATCCCCACGCGCTGTCCCAAGCACCCTCACGTGCCGTCACAAGGTGGCGGATCCGGCTGCCACGCGCCGCCGTGGGTCGTCGAAAAATTCACCAGTGCCGTCGTGGATGGGGACTTGCGTGCTCCACATGCCAGCCATGCGCAGGCTCACGTGCAGGCTAGGCTGCTGGGTTGGATCGGGTTTGGGCCTCATGGGCTTAAGGTCAACAGGCTCAAGGCCCGGGTTCTCAAGGCGCAAAGGCCTAGGATCCAAAGGTTTTAGGTTTTAGGTTTAGGGGCTGAAGGCCTTAGTTGAATGTCCCAAGGGCCTCAATCCAAGGGGTTTACGTTTAGGTTTAGGTTATGAAAAGGTTTAGGGTTGAGGTTTTAGCAGGCCAAAGGCCCGATGTTAGTCACGACCCGTAGGCCCTTAACTCAAGGGATTTGGGTTTGGGCTACCCTAAGGCTTTGGGCTTAGGCTCAACGGCCCAAAAGCCTGGTTCTATACCGCCCCAAGGGCCTTATCCCTTTCTCGCTGGGAAAGAAGGCTGGAGCCTTTCGAGCTCCGGTCGCCGTCAGCACTAACCCCTAGGCTACAAACTAGGTACCAAAATGAAGCTAGAGATGAAAGGGAGTGATTAGATACCTTTAATTCGTCGTGGGGTGGCCGAAGGTGGCCGAAATCTGGGTTCAAATTCTTGGTACTCGCCGGACTTGGGTTGGGTGTCCCGGAGCTTTATAGAGATGAAGAGAAAGGAAGAGGAGGTCCACGATGGTGGTGGTGGTGGTGGTGTCGACGTTGGGGTGTCTCTTTGGGTAGGTGTATCGATCAGGAAAGGGGGGAGAAGGAGAGTGTCCGAGAAAGAGATGAGAGTGAGTGTGTGAGAAAGAGTGAGAGGTGGTGAACTCAGGGAAGGGGAAAGAAAGAGAGAGGGTGAGTGCTTGCCACGTGGCAAGTAGAGAGAGGTGGAGAAGGTGAGGGAAAATCTAATAAGGGGATCCGGATAGGGTAATAGATGGGGGACTTAAATGTAAAATCAATAAATCTCTAGGGAAATTGTGAAATTACAATAAGTTTGGGGGTGGGGTTTAACAAAATTGTTTCTAATGTAAATCAAATGGTGGAATGAATTGAAGATCAAGTTGAATGATGCAAATTGGGCAACAAGAAAAATGGTTTGCATATTTAGGCTTCGAGTATGATTTGGGCCCATGACCCCCCGTTTAGAAGAGAACGAAGTTGCACATCAAGCACACTACTTTGTTGTGACATATGCGCTTTTGGGTCAAATTCCATCATTTACAGTGTTTTAAGTCTTAAGGTATTTTTTGTATTTTGTTAATTGTTTAATTCTAAATATAAGACTCCTAGGAATTCAAGGGTTAAGGGACATTATAAATAAAATGTTTAGACATTATGTTTGTTATCTATTAATTTTCCATAAATAAATTTTAAAGTTTTGTACTACTTTATGGTAGATTTATTCTTTTTCGCGTTGCACTAATACTCATATTTTAGTAAATGCTTGTAACTTAAAATTCAGATTGATTTCATTTTAATTCTCATTCTCAGTAAGTGAATGTCTTTTGCTTTTTCTTTTCTCATTTTACAACTGTTCCCCTTTTCCTCTAGCCTTGATATTGGATAAATCAAACATATCAAGTTTGATATTCAAGTACACAATTTTGGATTAGAATGTTGGCCCGTGATGCTCTTCCGCCGATCTTGTGCCGACTTCAAATTCCACTTAATTAACTAGATGTTAGTATTAGTGGTGTCAACAATTTTTGGCCCTACTAACACCCATTCACCTACCTCAGTCCAACACAACTGTGTCAAGCATGCCTTCCCATACAGTGCCTCGAACAATGCCATACCGATACTGGAGTGGTAGCTATTGTTGTAGGAAAACTCGATCAAAGGCAAATAGTTATCCCAACTACCCTTCCATTGAAGAACAGACACTCTCAACATGTCATCCAAAGTCTAAATCGTCCTATCAGATTGACCATCGGTTTGTGGATGATAGGCAGTGTTGTACAACAGCTAAGTATTCATGGCGTCATGGAATGCTCTCCAAAAACTGGAGGTGAATCTTGGATGTCTGTCCGAGACAATGGTGATGGGCACACCATGAAGTTTAACAATATTATCAATGAACAACTGTGCTAACTTCTCCAGTGTGTAGGTTTGTCAAACAGGTAAGAAATGAGCAGTCTTGGTGAATCGATCCACAATCACCCAAACGCCATCCAACCTCGATCGTGTGCTCAGCAAACCATACACGAAATCCATGGTGACGTCTTCCCACGTCCACGCTGGTATAGGGAGATTCTGCATTAGCCCTTCAAGTTTTTGTCAGTCCGCCTTCACCTGTTGGCAAATAAAACATCTATACACATACTCTGCCATATCCCGTTTCATCCCATACCAGTAGAAGAACGGACGGATAATGTGATACAATTTGGTACTTCCCGGATACATGGCATACACCATGTTCCCCAGAAGGTTGTAGTTGAATATCATTCTCATCGTAAGAAGTTTGAATCAAACTTTATGCAAGTGGATGAACTGGATAACCAAGATGGAGATTTCTAACTTTCAAGAGGATGCCACCCCAATGGAAGATTAGAATCTTATACATAAACTTTTTTTTTTTTTTAGTGAATCTTGGACATAAACTATTTTTTTAGTTGAATTTGTTTTTTGATATTAAGTTTTTAATTAATTACTACCCTTGAATAATTATATTATTTTGAATGGATATTTGTTTTTAGAACTTTTATGCATGTGACCGATTCAAATTCATTTTTATTTCTAGGTATGACTACTGGGAAAGTTAGTTGTCTGGTAGATAGTGTAACCACGCACACCGTTTTGTGCGAACACATCTATTTCACTAACTTCATACCTAAGAAGGCACCTCTGACAACCCTCTCAAGCCCATCCAACCTAATCGAATGATACGGTAAGGCACATTTAATGTTGTCCAATGGTACAATCTTGACCATTGATGAGGTACCTTATTCTCTGCCTTCTGAAAGAACGTTGCTGAGTTTCAAGGACATTAGAAATAATAATTACCATTCTGAAATCTATGTAGAAAACGGAGCTGAATTTCTGCATAACTTCCTATGATTATGGCCAGAAGTGTATTCTAGAGAAGATGGAGCGTATGCCGAGTCTGTATACTATGACCATACGCCCTATAAAAAGCCACTATGTGGTCGGCCCTACCTTTCGAACCACACACAAAATTACACTTTGGCATGATCGTTTGGGACACCCTGGACAAACAATGATGCGTTGTATCCTCAAATCATCACATGGTCATCCACTATCCCAAAGTTTAGGTTCTATTCAAGAAATCGCATGTTAAACATGCTCCATGGGAAAAATTATTATTAAGCCTTCTTATGACAAGATTTGTTCGAATCCTTATATTCTTCTACAAAGGATTCAATGGGACATTTGTGAACCGATTCACCCTCCTTGCAGACCATTTAGATATTTTATGGTTTTGGTTGACATTTTCATACGTTGGTCACACGTGTGCTTGTTGCCCACAAGGAACGCTACATTCTCTAAATTGTTGGCTCAGGTTATCATGCTCACGGCTCACCACCCTGATTTTCTGGTCCAATTTATTCCATTGGATAATTCACATCTAAAACTTTGTATGGCTATTGTATGTTGGTTAGGGTTAAACTTGAACATTCAATACCCCATGTTCACACCCAGAACGGCCTGGCAGAGGCATTCATTAAGCGCTTACAAATGATTGCTCGATCGTTGGTTATACATACCAAGTTCCTGATTGTAGCTTGAGGCTATGTAATATTGCACGCAACCATGTATGTCTGCCTAAGGCCTATTGCAACCCAACCATATAACACATTTCAGTTGGTTACCGGATACGAATCTGACATATCACATATGCGCGTTTTTTGTTGTGCGGTCTATGTGCCGATTTCGCCACCCTTACATACAAAAATGAGGCCTCAACGAAGGATGGGAATTTATGTCGGATATGACTCCTTCAATTATTCATTACTTAGAACCTTTGACAGACAATCTATTTAGCACTCGTTTCGCAGATTGTCATTTCTATAAGACAGTCTTCCCGTCTTTAGAGGGAGATAAGAATGTCAACGTTCCTGAAGAACGATGCAAATTATCATGGGTGACTCCCACTTTGTCTCATTTAGATCCTGCATCGTTCAGTCTGAAATTGAAGTGCAGCACATATTAGATCTCCAGAGCATAGTTTAGAGCACGCCAGATGCTTTCACCGATTTAGCGCGAGTGACAAGATCACATATTCCAGTTGCGAATGTGCCTACAAATATGGATGTACTAAATGTACGACGAACTTCCCTGATGGAGGCCCGGGACACCACTTTGGTCGATCCACATACATTGGTGGCTAGCCAATCATCTGCCCCTATACAGAAGCATGGCATACCATTTGGTTCAAAGGATTCACACCTTCAGATGAGGAAACCCATGGCATAGGGTCCTTCTGAGCCTACCGTGAATCTGATTGTCACCCACTCATTCTATCCAACTCATGAGAAAATTCTAGATTATGGAAGCTTGGATGATGTTTGGTGTAGAATCGTGAGATTTCAGTCCATTATGCTAGCTAGGATGATGTTTGGTGTAGAAATGAGATGATCATCGACGATGCATTAGCATATGCAGTAGCTACTAAGATCATGTTGAGCAATGACATTGAACCCCGTTCTGTTGATGAATGTCGACATATAGCTGATTGGTTAAACTGGAAACAAGCAATCCAAGTTGAACTCGATTCGCTTGCGAAATGTAAGGTGTTTGGACCTGTAGCTCATACTTCTCCACATGTGAAACCCGTTGGCTACAAGTGGGTTTTCGTTCGGAAGCATAATGAGAAGAACGAAATTATGTGTTACAAAGCTTGCCTTGTTACGCAAGGCTTCTCACAACATCCCAGGGATTGACTATGACAAAACTTATTCACCTGTTATGGATGTGATTACTGATAAGCTTATATTTATATATATATTTTATATCAAATTCACTTGTCTTTTCTTAGTTAGTTCCTTATATTTTTGAGTTATTTACTTTGTTTTTGTGTTTTGTAGGATTTGTCAAGTAAAGAAAAGAAAAATAACACAAGTGGAATTTTAAGTAATAAATTCGTCAAAACTGCCTGTGCAGGTCAGCTGACTTTGGAAGCAAGTTGCGGACAGCTCAGAATGAATTAGAGAATGAGCCTTATATTCTTGGAAAGCTACGGATGTCTATTTTCTGGAGCATTTCACAGATTGTTAATATTATTTTTCTAGAAGAAGTTATGGCCGTTTTAACACTGAAAGGTTCCCAAGAGGCTGAGCAGTTTGTAACTGACAAGAAAGCATTGCAGGCAATAAATCCCATAAAACTAACAGCCAAAACTGATGCAGCCAAGAACAAGCCAGCTGACACCTATTCAAATATCAGAGGAAATGAAATTAAAGATGAGGATTAAGAGGGAGTAATTGGCATAAAGGCTACCCAAAGAGTTACAATTGTTTTAGCATTTCCTCTCACTTATTGTCATCACTAAATGGCTATTAGTGGGTGAGTGAAGGAGAAGAAAATGATGCAGCAAGAATTGGTTTAAAAGTAGCATTGGGGAAGGAAGGAGAAAAGGAAGCCTCAGGCGATTTCTTTCGGTTCTATTTTCTCAAACTCATGTATATCTTTTGTTTTAACTTAAGGATTGTGCAACTAAATTTTTAGTAGTTAGGGGCTGTTTGAAGCCCCGAATATGATTGCAAGTTTGTTATGACATTTCATTTGAATTACTTTTATAATGGATGAAAATTGGTTCACTACTTGTCTCATTGATGAATTCTTTACGTGTTTTCTACGGAGCATACTTAGTAAGCATATCTAGGATTCTAATGCTATGAATATGTGTGTGCCTGCCCTTGTCAAATGAGGACCTACATATGTTCCAGAGTAGTACTTGTTAATTGCGATTAACATGTGAACCAATTTCTAGGATAAATAAGACAACACCAGTACTTACGATGCCTTGTGATGACTCAAACTCTTTTCGTTCTTAATGATTTCTACTTGTTAAATCTATGAACACACCCTTCTAGATTTCATGTTAGGGACTAAGTTAAGTTGAAAACGCCATTCTCTTAACATACTACATAAAAAAGAGTAATAGGTTGGGTTCTAACATTGAGCCAACTTGAGCGTCTTCATCCGAAAAATGAAAGGAATTTGAATGAAACATAACATGTTTGCATGATTATTTGGTAGTGGATAGCAATTCCCCTAACTCGTTTTTCTTAATTTGTGAATTACTTAAAAATCTGTCTCTGTCTTGTTTTTGTTCGATTTAATTTAAATATCAAATCAACTCCAAAAATCCCAAAAATTTGTGTGAGTGTAGCTCTATGTGTCTAGTATCTGTATATAAAATTTCGTAGACTTTAGATAAGTGTAAGTCGGTCTAATAATTATTTTTCGGTGGCTGGTCAGTAGTGACAGCAGCTCAATTTTTGTGACATTTAAAATAGTTAGATAAAACAATCTTCTGCGGGAAAGACCTTTATTTTCATATTCTACAATTGTGAAAGCAACCCATATTTAATATGAAACCCCTTTTTTGTGCTAGGCATGTGAAATGTAGCAACAGTCACCAATCTCATTTTCTCACTCCATATAAAGTAACCCTAAGCTATGTTAGAGAGAGAGTTGGGGTTTCCTGTATACAACGAAGACTCCCAGCAGCAAGGCACATCATAATACTCAGCACTATTTTAATACTTCCCCTATTATGGCTGCATGGTGTTGTTCCTCAAACTGAATATATATATATCCACACATACACATACATATATATACCAAACTTCTAGTGATCAGAACTCTAATGATCTGATCACCCCTCCACCAGTTTCAGTTTGTGGGTGTCCTCTTTTTTTTCCCTTTTTTTTTTTTTTTTTTTTTTTTTGTTTTTGTTTTTTTGTGGTGGGAGGGTGTGTCCCTGTATGTTTCCCAAAGTTCATGCAGGTATGGAAATGGACATGGTCAAGGATTGTGGTAAAAATGGAGGGAATGCATTCAAGCGTTTGCAGATTTTTGCCGATAGAATGAAACGATTTCCGGGTTTGGTTTGGAGCACGGTGTGGACCGTCGCACGGGATGACCCGAGAAGGGTGATCCATGCTTTGAAAGTTGGCTTGTCTTTGACACTGGTTTCCTTGTTGTATCTGATACAGCCGCTGTTTGTTGGGATTGGACAGAATGCCATTTGGGCTGTCATGACTGTGGTTGTTGTGCTTGAGTTCACTGCAGGTGATTGATTAGCCTATGATTTGTTTAAATAATACGTACTTGTATATATACACATATGTGATGAACAAAAGTTGTTTCATATTTTTATTATTGTTTGTAAATAGGGGCAACTTTATGCAAAGGACTGAACCGAGGACTGGGGACATTGTTAGCTGGATCATTGGCCTTCTTCATAGAGTATATTGCAACTGAATCCGGTCGGACTTTCCGAGCAGTTTTCATCGGAGCGGCAGTCTTTCTGATTGGTAATCTCATTTGTGTTCACTAAACAATCTTTGATGACATTTTCTAGTGCAAGAAAAGACCAAGATTTTTTTTTTCATGTTAACTTAAAGTTATTTCTTTAGCCTAATTTGTCAATTTTCTCCACTACAATTTTCAGTAATATTTTGCTATGTTGTCACTTTTTGATTTGGCAGGAGCTGCAGCCACATACATGAGGTTTTTTCCTTATATTAGGAAGAACTATGACTATGGAATTGTGATATTTCTCTTAACCTTCAACCTAATAACCGTGTCAAGCTACCGCGTCGAAAATGTCCTGAAGATTGCGCATGAGAGATTCTACACCATTGCCATAGGCTGTGGTATCTGCCTAATGATGAGTCTACTGGTATTTCCTAATTGGTCAGGAGAAGAGCTCCACAATTCCACAGTGTTCAAGCTTGAAGGCCTAGCTAGAGCTATTGAAGGTATATGCAAGGTTGCTTATCATCGTGATCATATTTTTGACCTTTGCATCCAAGTTTCAATCTCCCTGCACGTATTTTAGATTAGATTAGAATACTGTTCAAATAAAAATAATAATAATATCAATAACTAAACCTGCCATGATTCGAAGTATTTTGGGATTTTTGATGTTGCAGCTTGTGTGAATGAGTACTTTAGGGAAGAAACAGAACTAAACCAAGACAAATCAACAGAGGATCCCATATATGAAGGTTATAAGGCTGTGTTGGACTCCAAGTCTCTGGATGAAACCATGGTGATTGTATTTCTTGGAAATCTTTGTTTTCGTTTATATTTGATATTCAACTTGACAGATACGTGAAATCTTTGGTGTTGCAATTTGAGCAGGCCTTACATGCAAGTTGGGAACCAAGGCATTCAAGACACTGTCACAGATTTCCATGGCAGCGATACGTGAAATTGGGAAACGTTCTTCGACATTTTGGATACACCATTGTAGCTCTACATGGATGTCTAGGAACTGAAATTCAGGTAAAATACGTATCCTAATACAGTTGCCCTATTTGTTAATATTCATTAGAAGAGAAGGGAGAAAAAAACATATGAAGTATGATGATTGTCACGAGAGTTATGATTATGTGCCAGAGAAACCTCATAATCTGTTCATAGTGAACAAGAATATAGGTCACATGTTTCTTGTTGTGATAGATCGCAGATTTGGAAAATAATTTCACACGCATCAACACAAAAGGGGATCTAATTTTGGCTTTGGTTTTTCTTAATAATTGAGGTACTTTTTTTTCTACTAAATTTCTGTTGCAGACCCCAAGATATGTTAGGTTACTCTTCAAGGACCCATGCATTCGCCTTGCTGGAGAAGTATCGAAAGCACTAATGGAACTCGCCAACAGCATGAGAAATCGCCGCCATTGCTCTCCCGAAATACTATCCGATCACCTCCATGAAGCTCTCCAAGACCTAAACACAGCCATAAAATCACAACCAAGACTGTTCCTAGGCTCCAACAGCAACCAGGCTACCAACATGCTTGCCCTAGCAGCTGCACACGCCACACAACAAAAGCAAGGAGTCTCATTATCAAGCGTGAAAACCGACAGTTCAGCGCTGCTCGAGTGGAAAACAAAGAGGGCTAATGACCAGGCAAAGGAGCCGGAGAGAAAGTTCTTGAGGCCACAGCTGAGTAAAATTGCCATCACCAGTCTTGAGTTCTCGGAAGCGCTTCCGTTTGCCGCTTTTGCATCTCTGCTGGTGGAGACGGTGGCAAAGTTGGATAATGTGATCGAGGAAGTTGAAGAGTTGGGGAGAATTGCATGCTTCAAAGAGTACGAGCATGGGGATGAGAATATTGTTGTAACTTATGAGAGGCCACCGGTGAATCCTATCCAAAACCATTTGCCTTCCCATGGGGCTGATTAATTATTAAGACTTTATCTGTACAAGGAAGGAAGGATGTCATAATCTAAATATTATTGGCAGTGGTTAGCTAATAATTTTTAATTGAAACTATTTATCAGATATCTTTAGCTTGCTTGTCTCTAGAGACCAAATGTTTATAAGATTAAAAAATAATCGGTACTGAAAGATAGAAACCGCCATAGCCATTTTTAATGTTTTTGTTTCCATGAAATTTGACAAGGAATCTGTTATGGTTATTGTTAAAACATATTTTTATTTGATTATTCAGTTCAAACTCAGCTGCAGCTAAACGATTTGGAAAAATGTTAACTTGAAAAACATGAATGATAAAAAACATAAAAGGGCCCAACCGGGTTCGAACCGGTGACCTCTTGATCTGCAGTCAAATGCTCTACCACTGAGCTATGGACCCACTTGGTGATAATGCTTGCGTCTTATATTTCATATCTATTGCCATAAATATAAGGGGAAAACACGAAGGAATTTTTTTTTTTTTCTGATTATCAATAATAACTCTCCTTTTAGTTTAAACATGTATATGTCTAGATAAAATATATAATTGGTATTTGAATTTAGGTAAAAAAAAACGAAAAACATTTTATGCTTTAGTCAAAGGTTTTTTTTTTTTTTTTTTTTAATTGAAAGGATGATAAGGGATTAGGAGTCAAACTACACATAAGGTTTGCTCGTTGGATTACAATAGTAGTCTTACCCTCTAAACTCACACAAGGCCGTTTGAAAGAACCAAGACTACAAATTCCTCTTCATTCTGTTGTGCTCATTGAAGGAACTGCCTATAGCACACTTTTGTGGATCCAAACTTCTTATTCTAAGTCTTTTTCTCCAAGATAAGTCATCAACTACAAAATATGCTACTTCTTTTCCACTCAAAGCGATTTAACTCCCCAATAAAACGATCACCCCATCTCCTATCTCCAAAATTTATTAAATAATGAAAGCGAAAGTAAAAGAATGCAAGCTGGGGTTCTAGGCCTAAACTAGTGACTCTGGAAACTTTGGCGAATGGTAGTAATGTGAAGTGAAGATGAATTTTCCTTTTATTGACCTATATTAAAAAAAATCAAGCATCCATTGACCTACGGTGAAATATGAAAATTTTCTGGACTGAAATCAAAATTTTCTTGTAGTGGAATTATAAGTCTTAACAAGCTTAAAGCCTGGGCACATTAATGACAAAGCCAATAATTGCATGACACATTTCATTTTAAGGGTAGAAAATGTTTATGGATAATATATTACAAGCTTTTGCCAATATTTTGTGAGGATAGTAGTGAATGAGATCGTACTGTTGGGTCCGTAATGATATGCTGCACACACACAATGGCTTACTGCTTCTCAAACACTATCTTAGTTATGGCTTGAAACTGAAATGAAGCAGCCCATATAACCTGTTTGGCTAGAATATATAGGCAAGACCAAACAGGATGAAATGCCACAAACCAGTACTATGACACTGATCTCCTATTTCCACCTTCACTGGTTGACAAAGCATTCTTAAGTGATATTTTTACTGTTGGGATATTGTGTTTATTTTTAATAACTTTAGTTTTAATATTTTGAGTTTTGGAGGAAGATGTTGGCTTCCTATTTTTTGGGAAGCAGTTTTTGGTCAACAAAAATGAGTTTGTTTTCAAGTGAGAGACCTATTCTTCTTCAACTAGTTGATTAGTTCCTAATTTGTTGGCCTGATTCTTTGGCCACTTTTCCCTCAACTTTCTGATGTAAAACTCCAAGCTTTTGTCATAATTATTTGGGCTTTTTCATCAGTCAACAGATAAGAAAAAATTGAGAAACAAAAGCTATAAAAACTCCAGTTTTCTGAGTAACTAAGAGGGTGATTGTTTTCGGATCTTCCTTCGTGCAAGTGGGGGGTCTAGACACAGGGAATTCTGGGCTTTTTATCTTGATGATGACATGACATTAAGACTACTTGCACAACTAGGGCAAAGCCACGAAACTTCTTAAAGAAAGCGACATTGTCCACTACTCAACCCAAGACATTTTTGCATCCATCAGTTTTTTGTTCACTGGTAACATTGTTCTTATTTTGGTTATATTAAGATGACATTCTTTCTGCCATGGATATTGAAACTAACTCTTTCGTTAATGATGTGAACAAACCCACCAAGTTTGAAGGACTCCACTTCAAACGTTGGAGACAAAAGATGCTATTTTTCTTAATCACCAAGAAATTTGCCTCTAACTATACCTATGAAATGTCATCACTCCCTGATCAACCCACTATTGAACAATCCAAGTTATTTCAAACCTGACAATGATTTTCTCTGCAAAAATTATATCTTAAATGGTTTATTATGGGGTGACTTGTATGACAACTATTCTTCCTGCAAGACTGCTAAGGAACTTTGGGATGAACTCCATAAGAAATATGATACTGAGAAAGCAGGTGCAAAGAAGTTTGCAAGTAGCCGGTATCTATAGTTTCAAATAGTTGATGACAAGTCAGTGGAGGCACAATCACACGAGCTACGGAAGAATGCTCATGAAATCATCTTTGAAGGGATGAATCTGGATGAACAATTTCAAGTTGCTGCGATCATTGACAAGCTACCACCGAGCTGGAAGGAGTTCAAGGACCTGTGACACAAGACTAAGGAGTTCTCACTAGAAAGTTTGATCACTCATCTTTGTATCGAGGAAGAAGCCAAGAAGCAAGACATGAGGGAAGAGGTGCTGGTTTTTTCCAACAACAAAAAGAAGAACTACAACAAGAGTCCTACAGCTGTTGTGCTCAAACCCATTGGTAAGAATATGAAGAATCCCACCAAGAATCGCTTTGTCAACAAAAACTCTCTGAAGGTACATAATTCAAAACGAATTCAGAATAGGCAAGGACCCCCTCACGAGATGAAGTAGTTGAAGCCATTTTGTGTTATAATTGTACCAACCTAGACACTTGGCTAAAAACTGTCGCAACAAGTGAAGAGTTGCTCCTCAGGCAAACCCAACTGAGGATCAACTTGTTGCTATTGTGTTTGAGATCAATTTAGTTGATGGATCTGAGTGGTGGTGGGTGCAATTGGAGTTGCACGCCATGTTTACTATGATCGTGGACTTTTCAAGTCCTATTCTAAGGCTAAAAATATGAGGGTTATGATGGGAGATTCTCACTCAACATTGTCACTCAAATTGGTAAAGTTGAGGTAAAATTCACCTCAAGGGAGGCTGTGATTCTGAAGGAAGTGTTGCATGTTCCAGAGATTAGGAAGAACTTGGTATCTGGTTACCTTATCAATAAATTTGGGTTCAGTGGAACTATTGGGGCTGATATGTATACTCTCACAAAGAATGGTGCCTTTGTGAGAAAGGGGTGTGCCATTAATGGAATCTTTAAGTTGAATGTTGATGTTATGAATAAAATTTCTTCTTATGCTACATGTTGTGTTCATTTAGTGTTTGGCATGCAAGACTGTGTCTTGTAAACAAGAAACCAAACAAATGAGTAGCTTAGGGGTTTTACCTGAACTATTACTAAATGATTATGTGAGTTTTGTAGTGAAGCCAAGATCACGAGATCGTCTCATAAATTAGTACATAGAGAAATTGAACTACTTGATTTAATCCACTATTATATTTGTGAATTGATAGGAGCATATTTATGCGATTTTGTTAGCCTATTTCCTTGCATTTACTCAGTTACTTTCTATTTATTAGAGTGTTTTAAGCCATTTACGTGTGTGTAGGTCCAAATGGCAAAGTTGGCAAGAAAAGGTAATTTGGAGCATTTTAGAGCAATTTTGGGCTTGGATTGGTTAGCATGCGTGTGGAGCATAATGGATGGACGTTTTTGGTGTTTTACATGTGTTAAATATGTGCTAAAATCTGGACGAATCAAATTTGGAAGCTTGGAAGACAAGGAATCAGCTGAAAAGAAGGAACCTTATCCAAACTTACCTTATCTTATCTGGTCCTATTTTATCTCAACCTTACCTTATCTTCTCTTATACTATCCTAATCCTACCTTACCTTATCTCCAGCTGCAAGGGGGATTCCTTATCATATTAAATCACCTTTTATCTGATTTAAGGAATCCTAAAACTATACAAACAACTAATCCTTTTCCTCCACAAACAATGTCGTGCCCTGCCTATATATATTCAATCCTTGCCGCAGGTTTGGGGAGGGAGTTTTAGAGAGAATTTCAGAGAGAAAAATACATATCTTTCGCAGCTTTGTAAGGAAGGAAGGAGAAGAAAAGCTTAGAGCAGTGCCTGCCATCCAAGGCCATTGGAGTGCATGAGTGTTTCTAGGTGTATTCTATCCTTAGTTTTAGTCCAATGTTTGTTTTAATTTGGTTTTCAATTATGATGGACATGTGGAACTAATTTCTTTTTAGCTAGAGGTGAATTCAAAGCCATGAACATATATGTGATATGAATTGATTACATCCAGTTATTGTTTCATAAAACATGAATGCAATTTACTTATCTGTATGATTGATAACTTATTCTTGTATGTTGATTAAGGGTGCACACTTAGTTTGTATGCATGAATCTGATGCTAAAATATAAGGAAATTTCACCTAATAGTTATGAACTTATATTTATAAGTAGTGGAGGTTGCTAGTCACAATTGTGTTAAGTAAATCCATGGCAGGAGTATCATGCAGTTCATAGTTACGAATGCCTTGTAAATGCTTAAGATTTTCATAGAACTTAATGATCTTTGATATGTTTCTCTATCATGCAATTATATAGGGAACTTGATAAGAATTATTTGATTGCGTCGCTGAGTCCAATTCAATAAATTTAGGAAAATCTGATGGTTAATTTGTCCAGTTCACGGTTAACTTGGGGCATTGTCATTCATGGTTTATAGGAATAATAACTGGAAATCGATTTGTATGCATATGTGTCATGTGTGGAGAAGGACTCCCTAGCTAGCCTTTCACCCTTTAATTCACCCAATTTCGTGCAAACTTAATTTGTTTCTGCAATTTACTTAGTTTTAGTTAAATTCGTCAAAACAACCCCCATTTAGTATTCTGAGTCTTTTTAGTTTAATTTTCGTCCAAACTTCTCTCTAGTTCGTGTTTTGAGTCAATTTAACTTAATTTTGTGTTATTTGAGTCAATTTAGCTTGTTTTGAGTTGTTTGAGTCTAGTTTTCTGTTTTTGAGTTAAATTAGTGTAGATTAGCATCCCTTCTAATCCCCGGCCTAGAACGATCCCAACTTTCATATACTACAACTATCAAAAAGAGGGTTTAATTTGTGTGTTAGTTTATACCACATCAAATTTTGGCGCCATTGTCGGGGATTAGCAAAATTGCTAATCTTCCCCTTGTTTCTGTTTTTGCTTTTCTTGTGTTTTTTATTTTGTTTTGTTTTGTTTACTTTGTTTTAGGTACTAGTTTATGACTCGACGTTCTCAACTTGTTCGTGCACATATATTGGAGTTTGACGACAATAATGAACTTTGAGAAGGAAGAGGAAGTAACCAAAACCCAATCCACCTAGTTCTAGCTCTGAATCCGAAATTGAAGAAGATGAAGAGGAAGAACAAGACATGATTGTGGACAATCGAACAATCAAGGAACTTTCAGCCTCGGGACTAGACAATGTCGTGCCCTTATGCATGAAATATCCTAGGGCGGGTCAAGGCAAGACCGATGAGTTCGAATTGAAGTCTAGCTTGCTTCATCACATTCCCAAATACCATGGGTTGTCCATGGAAGATCCAAACAAGCATCTTAAGGAATTTGAAGTAGTATGCTCAAGCATGACACCAACCAACGTGGATGGGAATATTTTGAAGATGAAAGCCTTTCCATTCTCTCTTATAGCACCTAGAACCTTCACTTCTTGGGAAAGCATGAAAAGAGCATTCTTAGAGAAATTCTTCCCAAATTCAAGAGTCATTCTTTTAAGGAAAAGGATTAGTGGAATTCAACAAAGCCAAGGAGAATCCTTTTCAGCATATTATGAGCGTTTCAAGACTCTAGTTGCATCATGTCCACAACATCAAATGAAGGAAAAGCTTCTAATTCAATATTTCTACGAATGACTCCTTCCAATTTAAAGACAAATGCTAGATGCTTCGGTAGGTGGTGCTTTGGTTGACAATCGAGCCTTGAATGCACAACAATACAAGAGAGTTGGACAAAGAGACCCCCCCACGGCAAACTCAAGTGAATGAGGTAAGTGCAATTTTCAAAATTCAATCTCAATTGGCTAATCTCACTGTTCTTGTGTTACAGGTTATTGATGGATCCAAAGTGCAAGGAGCAAGTATTTGTGGCGTGTGCACTATGCAAGGACATTCCAATGATCAATGTCCTAAATTGATAGAGAATGGAGGATGGGAAAGTGCTAATGCCATAGGATATTAAGGCGATCAATATGCCAACACTTACAATCTGGGCTGGAGAGATCACCCAAACATGAAGTGGATGGAGCCTCAACAAACTCAACAACAAGGAGGATTTCAACAGCCAACCCCCAGGATATTTCAAAAGCCATTTGCACCAATGCAACCTCAAACACATTCGGCCCAACCAAATTCAGGTATGTCTTTGGATAATGATAAAGTTATTTAATTACTCACCTCTTTGACACAGGGAATACAAAATCAAACCAAAGAGAAGCAACATCAAGCTAAAGAGGTGGACAAATTGAAGAAGCAAATGGGGCAGATGGTGGAATTCATGGGACAATTTAGGGAATAAGGCAAACTGCCTAGTTCAACCATTATCAATCCAAATGGAGGTTTTGAAACCGTCAATGCCATCACTTTGAGAAGTGGCAAAGAGGTTGGAACCAACCCATAAACATCCAAATCAAGTCAAAATGAGGACGAAAAGCTGCTGCTCGAGGAAGAGGAGATTGCCAAAGTCATGCAAGGGTAGAACAACCCTTACCGCAGCCACCTAAGGACCCTAAGTTGTCTAACACAAGTAAGGTAGGTTCAAATTCAATTGTTTCTAACCCTATTCCACCAAATGTGCATTTTCTTAGCAGGTTTATGCAATCTAGGAACGAAGAGAATGAAAAAGACATTCTATAGACATTTAGGAAAGTGCAAGTCAATATCCCGCTTCTTGATGCAATAAAGCAAATTCCGAAGTATGCTAAGTTTTTGAAGAAGCTTTGTACAACAAAGAAATAAATTCAGGAGAAAGAGGTGGTACATGTAAGTGAAAATGTCTCTGCAATGTTGCAAAGGAAGCTGCCACCTAAATGCAAAGATCCAGGTAGTTTCACTATCCCTTGTGTAATTGGTAATTCAAGGTTTGAACATGTTATGCTAGATTTAGGTGCTTCCATTAATGTCATGCCATATTCTGTTTATGCATCTATGAATCTAGAAGAGCTTAAAAATGATGGAGTTATTATCCAATTAGCCAATCGTTCTAATGCATATCCGAAAGGAGTTTTGCAAGATGTTTTGGTGCAGGTTAACCATTTGATCTTTCCAGCCGATTTCTATGTGCTTGAGATGGAAGATTCAGCCCACTTTCCACCATTTCCAATCTTACTTGGACGACCTTTCATAAAAATAGCCCAAACCAAGATTGATGTGGCCAAGGGAACGTTAACAATGGAGTTTGGTGGCGACATTATTAAATTCAATGTTCCTGAATCTGTTAAGAATCCTAATGATGTTCAATCTTTTTTTTCCATAGATATGATTAAAAATTTAGGGCAGGAACGTTCAGCAGCACCAATCAAGAAGGATGCATCTAGAACCACCATCAAAGAGGGAATTGAAGTGTAGCACAAGGAACACGCCGCTACCCTCAAAATACTTAATCTGGCCAAGAGCATCCCTAGTGAATTTGTTAACAATGCTGCTACTTTTGAGCCTTTGTTACCTTCTTTGGTGTAGGTACCCAATTAAATCCAAGGTGGTGGGATAGTTTACGTTGACTTTTGGAAACATAACGTCAAAATCAAGAAGGATCATTATCCCCTGCCGTTCATAGATCCAATGCATGTGTACTTTGAGGAGCATGTCGTGGAGGAAATAACCCTCCATGCTGTGGACCCTAATGGAGCTCAAAATGAGGTATTGTTCGGCTAAAAGACGTTAAAGCAAGCGCTTCTTGGGAGGCAACCCATGCGTTCAAATAAAGAAGACCTAGGAATCTCCGGCTCCAAAACTAGATTTGCGTTCCTTAACCCTACTCTTTATTGCTTTTACTTTGCCATAATTGTCATGTTTGTTAGTTATGTTGTTTGATTGCTTGCATGTGAGTCTAATTTTGAAACATTGAGGACAATGTTTGGTTTAAGTGTTGGGGGGGGGGGGGGGGGGGGGGGGGGGGGGGGGGGTAAACAAAATGCTTTCCATGAATTATTTTCGAATTTTATCACCAATCACTTCTAAAAGCTGTTACTCACTATTTTAAAGTGTTTTTAGTGTGTTTTGAAGTGTTTTAACGTGTCCTATAACAGAAAATCCAAAAATTTTGAAAAAAAAAAAATTCGAAAAAGCTTGAGAAAATACCAAAAAAAAAGAGTCGTTTTTTATTTGTTTGTTTGTGTCTTAGGGTACCTTCCAACATAATGATGAGGATTTGGTTTTTAATTGCATGACTATTAAAGAAAGTTACAAACATGGATGGAAGTTTGATATGCTTTTTGGTTTATTTTTAGTTGTAGTTGTCATTTATGAATTCACATGTAATCACAAAGGACAATATCAGTTTTTGCAACATGCTTGAAGGAAGGAACTCAAACTAACGCTACAACCCTGAGAGACTTGAGCCTAAACTTTATTTGGAGAGTTATTAATCTGTGATGTTTTTGTTTTCTAAAGTAGTTGCATGATCTCATTATTTCTTTGCTTAGTTGCTACATAGAATGCGTTTTCATCATTTTAGTTCCAAATACTAGAACTCATACCCGTTTCATTCAAAGCATAAAATTGATTGCATAACAAATAACAAGATGAAGTTGTTTAGTTAAACCAGAGCCAAAGAGCCTTCCCCTTTGCATATGTATTGTAGGTTTAACCCCGTTGAGCCTTATTTAGCCTCTTTTCTTTGTTAGCCACATTATCCTTACCTAGCCTAGAATAGGACTATCCATACCCTTGTTCTTAAAGAATAGTGGAGCATAACTTAGAGGGAATTCTTTTTGATCTACAATTTGCAGAAAGACAAGTGCGGGATAAGGTTTTTCGTTGGAAATCTATGAGGATGTACGTTTTGTGTGCCAAAGAAAGAAAAGGGCACGAAAAAAAAACGTGGAAAAAGAAAGAAAAAGAAGAAAAAGAGTTGAGAAATAAGTGAGAATGAACTCACAAGTATTGGTGGTTGAAGAAAAGGTCCAAAAGTTTGAATCTGGCCCTAAGTGATGTGTGAATCTTCCCTTCATGTTTAAAGTTTATTTCTACAATCAAAAGTTGAATTCTAAGTGTTTATTTCATTACTTTGCTTACTATCGCTTTAAGAACTTTATTTATCCTTACCTGTCTTTGTTTAACTAATACCTTCGCCCCGTTACAACCCTAGACTTCTATCTTGATTGTTGTGTGTTTCAATATGTGGAATTTGAAATTGGTACAAGCATATGGTATCCCTGGTTCTCGCGTCTAAGCAGTGGCATTTCGTTCATGAGATCATATACATGTTAATAAATTCCAGAAAGTGCTTTCTTTGTTATAACATATGTGAGTGCTAGTCTACATGTTTACATCAATCTTCTCACATATACCTAGTGTAGGGAGTGTAGTCATAAAATCTGTGTGAAAATAGAGAGTATATCCGGTGAGGAATTGAGTGAATTCTCTAAGGCATGTTACTACATTCAAAATGTTGTTTTAATTGATTAAATGCGAGCTAGTGAGTAGTGGCTGCAGTTAAGTGTATACTCAAGAGTAAAGATGGCTAAAATATGTGGGAGTAGTGATATTTAACATGTCATGTTTCATTGGAAATCCCTGAGGCAATTGTTGGAAACTTTAGGTTGTGTTGTGTTTTCTATGTTTTGCTTGGGGACTAGCAAAAGCTAAGTGTGGGGGAATTTGATAGGAGCATATTTATGCGACTTTGTTAGCCTATTTCCTTTCATTTACTCAGTTAGTTTCTATTTATTAGAGTGTTTTAAGCCATTTGCGTGTGTTTGTAGGTCCAAATGACAAAGTTGGCAAGAAAAGGCAATTTGGAGCATTTTAGAGCAATTTTGTGCTTGGATTGGTTAGCATGCGTATGGAGCATAATGGATGGATGTTTTTGGTGTTTTACATATGTTAAATATGTGCTAAAATCTGGAGGAAACAAATTTGGAAGCTTGGAAGACAAGGAATCAACTAAAAAGAATGAACCTTATCCAAACTTACCTTATCTTATCCAGTCCTGTTTTATCTCAACCTTATCTTATCTTATCCTATCCTAATCCTACCTTACCTTATCTCCAGCTGCAAGAGGGATTCCTTATCATATTAAATCACCTCTTATCTGATTTAAGGAATCCTAAAACTATGCAAACAACTAATCATTTTCCTCCACAAACAATGATGTGCCCTGCCTATATATATTCAATCTTTGCCGCAGGTTTGGGGAAGGAGTTTTAGAGAGAATTTCAGAGAGAAAAATACATATATGCCGCAGCTTTGCAAGGAAGGAAGGAGAAGAAAAGCTTGGAGCCGTGTCTGCCATCCAAGGCCATTGGAGTGCTGAAGCGTTTCTAGGTGTATTATATCCTTAGTTTTAGTCCAATGTTTGTTCTAATTTGGTTTTCAATTATGATGGCCATGTAGAACTAATTTCTTTTTAGCTAGAGGTGAATTCAAAGCCATGAACATATATGTGATATGAATTGATTACATCCAATTATTGTTTCATAAAACATGAATGCGATTTACTTATCTGTTTGATTGATAACTTATTCTTGAATGTTGATTAAGGGTGCACACTTAGTTTGCATGCATGAATCAGATGCTAAAATATAAGAGAATTTCACCTAATAGTTATGAACTTATATTTCTAAGTAGCGGAGGTTGCTAGTCACAATCGTGTTAAGTGAATCCATGGCAGGAGTATCATGCAGTTCATAGTTACGAATGCCTTGTCAATGCTTATGATTTTCATAGAACTTAATGATCTTTGATATGTTTCTCTATCATGCAATTCATATTGGGAACTTGATAAGAATAATTTGATTGCGTCTTTGAGTCCAATTCAATGAATTTAGGAAAATCTGATAGTTAATTTGTGCAGTTCACGGTTAACTTAGGGCATTGTCATTCATGGTTTATAGGAATAATAACTGGAAATCGATTTGTATGCATATGTGTCATGTGTGGAGAATGACCCTCTAGCTAGCCTTTCACCCTTTAATTCACCCAATTTCATGCAAACTTAATTTGTTTCTACAATTTACTTAATTTTAGTTAAATTCGTCAAAACAATCCCCATTTAGTATTCTAAGTCTTTTTAGTTTAATTTTCATCCAAACTTCTCTCTAGTTCATGTTTTGAGTCAATTTAACTTAGTTTTGTGTTATTTGAGTCAATTTAGCTTGTTTTGAGTTGTTTAAGTCTAGTTTTCTGTTTTTGAGTTAAATTAGTGTAGATTAGCATCCCTTCTAATCCCCAGCCTAGAACGATCCCTACTTTCATATACTACAACTATCAAACAAAGGGTTTAATTTGTGTGTTAGTTTATACCACATCATGAATTTGATGTTGTCGGAATTAAAAATGGAAATTGTTTAAATTTTTGTTATGTCTACCGTATGAAAAATAAAAGTGAAGCACTTGACATGTTTAAACTATTCATAACTGAAGTAGAAAATCATTTCAATCGAAGGATTAAAAGGCTACGAAGTGATGTGCGACTAGAGTATGAATATGCAGCTTACAGTTAAAACCTAGGTATTCCACATGATACCATTGCACCTAACTCCCCAAAAATGAATGGTAAAGCTGAAAGGAAAAATAGGACACTTTGTGAATTAACTGTGGTTGTGCTTCTCAACTCGGGTAGTGCTTCATTTTGGTGGCATGAAATGTTGTTAACTATTCGCTATGTACTTAATAGAGTCCCATCTTCAAAACCAAAATACCACCCTATGAAATATGGAAAAATAAGAAGCCAAATGTGTCTTACTTAAGAAATTGGGGTTGTTTGGCTTTTGTGCGTAAACCTGACCCTAAAAGGTCAAAACTAGCTAGTAGAGCTTTCGAATGTGTTTCCGTTGGCTATGCATACAATAGTAAAGCATATAGATTCTATGATTTAAAGAACCATGTTATTACTTGATCAAATGATGTTGATTTGTTTGAGAATAAGTTTCCTTTTAAGTCAAGAAATAGTGGGGCCTCAAACTCCATTGGAACCCACCTAGGAGAAGTGAACCAACATTCACTGTTTTGGTCAAAATTGATTCCGAACCAAGGAAAAGTAAAAGAACTAAAAGTAGCCAAGGACTTTGGAACTGACTTTCATGCTCATGCACTGGGAGAAGATCCCAAAACGCTCCAAGAAGCTTTGACTTCCTTGATGCAAACTTATGGCAAGAAGCCATAAATGATGAGATGGATTCACTTGAATCAAATAGAACTTGACACTTGGTTGATCTTCCTCAAAGTTGTAAGACAAGTGGATGCAAATGGGTGCTGAAAAAGAAGCTAAAGTGTAATGGTATAGTTGACAAATTCAAGGCCAAGATAGTATAGCTAAAGGTTTTAGGCAAATAGAAAATGTTGATTTCTTTGACAAATTTTGAAAAATTGCATGTGTGTTACATCTGAAAATAATTTGTGTGCTGTGACATGTTTCTATGTTGATGACTTGCTTGTATTTGGGTCTAACATTCATGTAGTGAATAATGTCAAAAAAATTCTATGTGACAATTTCGCTATGAAAGATTTAGGAGAATCAAATGTTATCCTTGGTATACATATTACCAAGACTGAGAAAGGGTTGTCTCTTTATCAGTCACATTACATAGACAAGATTCTAAAGAAATTCAATTACTTTGAATGTAGACTAGTATGTACTCCATATGATTCTAGTGTAAAGTTGTTCAAGAACATTGGTGACAGTGTTAGAAAAACTGAGTATGTGAGCCTTCGATATACTACTGATTGCTCTAGGTCAGACATAGCTTACACAGTTGGAGTACTATGTAAGTTTACAAGCAGGACCATCAATTATGGTCTATTTTATGAGAAGTTTCGTGGTGTCCTTGAATGATATATCGATGCTGATTGGAA
This sequence comes from Pyrus x bretschneideri, assembly GCF_019419815.1. Lineage (NCBI taxonomy): Eukaryota > Viridiplantae > Streptophyta > Magnoliopsida > Rosales > Rosaceae > Pyrus > Pyrus x bretschneideri. The sequence continues at coordinate 1,273,803 of NW_025999808.1, read as the reverse complement.
TACACTTTCAAAAGACTTTAAAGCCACAAGTGGTTATATTTTTAATATAGCTATAGTTATAGTATCATGGAAATCTAATAAATAAACCATACTTGTTTAATCAACAATGGAGTCTGAAATCATTGCTCTAGCAACAGCTAGTGAAGAAGCAGGATGGTTAAAAGATCAGTTGTCTGACTCTCCTCTATGGGAGAAGCCCATCCTCGCTATTCTCATCAAAGTGATTGCACAACAGCTATTGCAAAGGTTCAAAATTGGTATTACAGTGGAAAGAGACAACAAATTGTCGTAACCAGAGCACAGTCAAAGGGTTTTTCTCTGTTGGAGCTGTTAGAGTGAATCATGTAAGGTTTGAAGACAACTGTAGACATCGAAATTTTGGTGAAATGAATATTGACCAATAAATAAAATTTCAACACTCAAGTGTCACATAAATTTTACATGTTACGTGTGACTGAATGAAAAATCGAAATAAATCGGAAAAGTCATCAAATAGGACACATGTCAATACCTGGTAGAAATGATTTATTTCATCTGATTATTTAAATCCAAAAATCAAGTTTTGGAATTCTATAAATAGGAAGCCAAGGCATTCATGAATGAGAGGAATTGATATCACCCCAAAACCTTCAAGCTTTGAAACTATAAAGCTCTCAAGCAAATCCCGAAGGATCAAGAAAGCTCTATTCGTTCTTCGTCAAATCCTCCTTCAAGATCAAGCCCCGACGGCCCTTGAAGAACTTCCACCAACTCAAGATCAAGCCCCAACGACCTTTGAAGAAAGTGTTCATCGTTCATCATCCGTTCATCCCAAGATCAAGGCCCTTTGGATCAACAACATCAACAAATCCACACATCCAACCGTTCTTCAAGATTAAGCCCAAAAGCCCTTAAAGATCCGCTCATCCATCAACCTTCAAGATCAAGCCCGACGACCCTTGAAGAAATTCACACAACCATTATTCAAAGATCAGGCCCCGACGGCCCTTGAAGAAGCTCCCACCTGTTCATCCTAAGATCAAGCCCCAACAGCCCTTTGGACCAACAACTTCAAGATCAAGCCCAAAAGCCCTCGACGATCTGTTCATCCCTATTCTTCAAGATCAAGCCCCGATTGCCCTTGAAGAAACTTCCAACTGTTCATCCAAGATCAAGCCTCGACAGCCCTTGGATCAACAACACGTCAACAAACCAACATCTTACGGAGATCGAATCAGATGACCAAATTACAAAGAGATTGTGACCCCAAAATCATTAATACAAAATATTACTTTGTACACATGTTCTTGTCTTGTTCATCGTCAGGAAAATTCGTGTTTACAAATTTGGCATGCCCGGTGGGACAATCTCTACCTCTCATCTCTTTCTCCGTTCAAGAAAAACAAAGCACACCTCCAAAATAAATGGCATCAAGTAAAGGACAAGTTGTTCTTGCAACCACCAAGGGAAGGAGCCTGAGCACTTCTGCCTCAAATAGAGCCTCCATTGGCGCCACAACCACTCCTCAACATGCCGCTTCAAAGTTGATACCGCTAAGCAAGCAAGAGGAGCATCAAAGGCACGAGTCGGTCATCAACCTGACCTTGCTGGGGGCACCAAAGCATGCTGTTGAGGCACACAAGATGACATCCCAAAATGGCCAATGGTCAGCACCCTGGATGTCTGAAGGAAAGTCGTGTCTATTGGTTACACAAGTCATGATCATCGGCGTCACCTCTGTTGAAAAACAACTGGCTCAAATGAGTGAAGCAATTGCAAGGCTCACAAAGACTGTGGAGGAAAAAGACTTGCAAATCATCGTACTCATCAACCGACTAGAGATGCAGGATGACGAAAAACTCGACCTAAAGGTTAATCCACTAAAGAGATGAGCCAATGTCAAAGAAGAACAGGAGCCAGACCAAGTGGCAACACTTGTGGGATCTCTTTATATCCATCAATTGCAGGAGATGATCACTAACACCATCAAGGCACAGTACGAATAGAGCTCACACACCTCCATGTTGTACTCGAAACCCTACTCCAAGAAGATTGATGCCTTGATGATGCCGAAGGGTTATCAGCCGCCAAAATTCATGCAATTCGATGGGACAAGAAACCCAAAGCAACATTTCGCCCCTTTCATTGAAACTTGTAACAATGCTGGGACGGAGGGAGACGACCTCGTCAAACAATTCGTGCGCTCGCTGAAAGGTAACGTCTTTGACTGGTACACCGACCTCGAGCCCAAGTCTATGAACAGTTGGGATCAGCTAGAAAAGGAATTTCTCAACCGCTTCTACAGTACTTTTTGCACTGTAAGCATTTTGGAGCTAACCAGTACGAAACAGTAGAAGGATGAACCTGTCGTCGACTACTTCAATAGATGGCATTCATTAAGTCTGAATTGCAAAGATCGGCTTTTTGAAACCTCCGCCATTGAGATGTGCGTTCAAGGCATGCAGTAGAGACTACACTACATCCTTCAAGGCATCAAACCACGAACCTTTGAGGAGTTAGCCACCCGTGCCCTTGATATGGAGTTAAGCATCGCCCATCATAGGAAGAAAGAATCGATCGCCGACTACCAGAACGACAAAGTTTTGGGGCCAAAAGTGGATAAGGCTGTGTGGAAACCCACCAAGGAAGCAATGACAATCAACACAACTCCAGTCAAAATCTCTACACGAGGTAAGGCGATTCAAACCGAAGCTTTTCGCGATCAAAAGATGCATAGACGCACTTTGAAGGAGCTTGAGGAGAAGATTTATCTATTCCCCGACTCTGATATGGTTACCATGTTGAAAGACTTGCTTGACAAGAAGGTGATCGACCTACCTGAGTGTAGATGGCCGGAAAAGATGAATCATACTGACAGTCTAAGGTACTGTAAATTCCACTGCTTTATCAGTCATCTGACAAAAAAATGTTTCATGCTAAAAGATCTCATCATGAAGCTGGCTCAGAAAGGAATCATCGAGCTAGATCTTGACGATATGGTAAAGTCAAACTATACCACCGTCACTTCTGGCTCTTTCGGCTCAAAATCTTCACCTCAACCGTTGAGGGCATGCTCCAAAACCATGTCAGTCAAGTCAAGTGAAGTTGAAGGATGGACTCATGTCAGTCAAAAGAAAATGCACAAGAAGCATACATCTCCTCCACAAGTTCACCAATCGGAAAGGGGGTAAAGCAGCTCTCGTCAACCTCCAAAGCCACATGAAAGTGTTGAGGATGATGAAATTGTGACACGAAGATCGTCCATTGCCATCACGATGTGCGATTTCTTCCCCAAAGACTTCTTCAATCACTCGGTCAACACTCTTTGCTATGAAGATTGCAAATAATACCCCTCCAAGATCGTTTGACAAATTCACAAAGCTCCTCGTCCGCACGAGCCTAAAAGGCGACAACCAATAGCTCCTTGCCTGCACGAGATGAAACTGCAAACGGCAACAAACGCTCCTTGTCTGCACAAGCTGAAACTCCAAATGGCACCAAAAGCTCCTTGCCTGCACGAGCTGAAACTACAAATGGCACCAAAAGCTCCTTGTCCACACGAGCGTAAAAGGCGACAACAAACGCTCCTGGCCCGCAAGAGCATAAACTGTGTACGGCAAAATGATCATCAAAACCATCACTCATTTGAACTACGTCATGACTTAATCCCTCCTCAACCAAAGGTACGTAGGCAACTTGAAACTTCAAAACTTCAAGTACAGTCACATCATCAACAAAAACACAAACACTTTGAAGAATAAAGAGCAAATTCAAAATATGAATACTTTACTCTTTAAAGGAAGGATTTGGTTACAAAGCCTTATTACAAAAAAAAAAAATGAACAGCAGGACGACGGTCAGTGCAATGGTGTGCAACGATCTGTGCAGCGATGGCGGTGCAGCAAGCGGCGGCAAAAGGCACGACGACGTCACCACTGAGGAAAGTTGTGATCAAAAGGCACTACACAGCAAAATCCCGATGCAGTCTTTTGCACAGCACCACACGGCAACGCACCACCGAAGGAAAACTGTGACCAAAATGCACTACACAGTATAAACTCCCTGCAGTCTTTTGCATAACCCCACAACCCCACAACCCCACACTGGAATAATCTCCATGCAGCAATGGCAAAGAGCCCACAGAAAACAATAAGGTCAATGTGCACGGCAACGTCACCACCAAGGAAAGTTGTGACCAAAAAGCACTAAATATTATAAACTCGCTGCAGTCTTTTGCATAACCTCACACGGTAAAAGTGACGTATTGGAACAAGCTTTAAGCAACAACGACAAAGAGCCCACGACAAGTAGCAAAGTCAATGTGCACGGCAATGTCACCACCGAGGAAAGTTGTGACCAAAAGGTACTACACAGCATAAACTCGCTGCAGTCTTTTGCACAACCCCACACGGTAAAAGTGACGCACTGGAACAAGCTCCAAGCAGCAAGGTCAATGTGCACGGCAACGTCACCACCGAGGAAAGTTGTGACCAAAAGATATTACACAGCATAAACTTGCTGCAGTCTTTTGCACAACCCCACACGATAAAAGTGACGCGCTGGAACAAGCTCCAAGCAGCAACGGCAAAGAGCCCACGACAAGCAGCAAGGTCAATGTGCACGGCAACGTCAACACCGAGGAAAGTTGTGACCAAAAAACACTACACAGCATAAACTTGTTGCAGTCTTTTGCGCAACCCCACATGATAAAAGTGACGCACTGGAACAAGCTCTAAACAGCAGCGGCAAAGAGCCCACAACAAGCAGCAAGAGGCACGGCAACGTCACCACCAAGGAAAGTTGTGACCAAAAGGCACTACACAGCATAGACTCGCTGCAATCTTTTGCACAACCCCACACGGTAAAAGTGACGCACTGTAACAAGCTCCAAGCAGCAGCAAGAGGCACGGCAACGTCACCACCGAGGAAAGTTTTGATCAAAAGGCACTACACAGCATAAACTCGCTGCAGTCTTTTGCACAACCCCACACTATAAAAGTAGCGCACTGTAACAAGCTCCAAGCACCAAGACTCACGGTGACGGCAGCAAGGACAATGTGCACGACAAGAGAGAGATATATGTATAAGATGTACAATTCCTCATACATTTGGTCTTTCTTATATAGGAAAATGAAGATGCAAAATGACAAATCAAAAACATCCACTTACTTCACCTATAACCTCCACTCATTTCACCTACATCATCCACTTACTTCACCTACAATCTCCACTCATTTCACCTACATCATCCACTTACTTCACCTACAACCTCCACTCATTTCACCTACAACATCCACTTACTTCACCTACAATCTCCACTCATTTCACCCACAACATCCATTTACTTCACCTACAATCTCCACTCGTTTCACCCACAACATCCACTTACTTCACCTACAATCTCCACTCATTTCACCTACATCATCCACTTACTTCACCTACAACATCCACTACATAGTGGGCATTCATTTACCATTCATTCACCATCCATTTTCACAACAAATCTAGAATTTACATAACCAAAAAACAAAATAAAAAATAAATAAATAAATAAATAAAGAAAAAAATGTACACTGAGTCAAATAAAAGCTGATTTACTGATATCTCTGAAAAAAACTATAGAAATGTGGATGTACATAAGTTAAAAAATAAAATAATAATAATAATAATTAAATAATAATTATAAAAAAAAAAAAAAAAAAAAGCCTTCATTGATCAGGTGGAGCCTCATTACTCGGCGGAACTCCAGGAAGAAAAGGCGCCGGAGGTTGATTGTTTGGAGCCTCAACACTCGGTAAAACTCTAGAGGTCAAAGGCAATAAGTGCCTCTAGAGTAAAGCCACAAACATCTGATGGTCACCTTGAATCCGACTTTCGAATTCCTGAAGCTGGTCAAGCTTTCTCTTCATGCTCGTTGAGTAACTATTGGCAACCATGTGCAACTCTCTATTCTCGTGCCGGAGCCCTCTAATCTCTTGCTTAAGGCTCGCCACCTCAGCCATCAAGGATTCAACCTGGCGAGTTCAAGCAAGAAGGCGTTGGCCTATGTTTGATACAGAGCTCGCACACTGAACACTGAAAGCCAAAGAGTCTTGAACAGCCAGCTCATCAGACCGCTTGGAAAGGATCGTGTTATCTTTTGGGGTGAGAAGATTTCTAGCAACCACCGTGGCGGTTATGTTGTTCTTCATCACAGAGTCCCCAACTGTTAGAGGACCGCTAAGGGATAAGAAGGATAGGTGCCATATGTTGTCTTGAGAAGACATGTCAGGGTCTTCCTCAACATTCAAATCAAGACAACGGTCAGATAGGCAAGCCATTTGCAGGAATGATGAAGGAAGAAGAGGTCGTGTAAATCGAGTTCTTAGAAATACAAAATGAGGGAAATTCCTACAGACATCAACTCTCTAAGTGTGTTTTTGGAACACAATTAATGCCTCTATAGAAAAAAAAAATAAAATAAAAATAAAATAAAAAAAAAAGGCAACAGGGCCTGTTCAAAAATCGAGGAGGCAGCATGGTTGTTCAGAAATCAAAGAGGCACCTCTCTAAAAGCCGGGCCACTTGTTAAGAAATCAAAAAGGCAATAAGGCCACTTGTTAAGAAATCAAAGAGGCACCAAGGCCACTTGTTCAGAGATCGAAAAGGCACCGCTCTCCGAATTTCAAAAGACCGGCTTTTCCAGATTTGTCATCACCTTCCACACGCAACCTCAGCTTTGCAGAAATCACGGGCAACTTTGTCAAAGATTTCTGACAAAGTTGAAAACGCGTGAATCTTACTATTTCAATTACCCAACAGTTGCCGACAAAAGTAAAGGAATAGCGCCACTACTGGCTACTGGCAAATTCTTATATATGTCGACCTTCGTCCTCCACAGCAAGGCAGACCTGCAAAAAAATGCCCAACCCTTCTTCACCTCTGAGAGTACACTCCCAGCAGAGCTTCTCGAAATGCTCAATTTTCTTCCTCTCTGGGAATACCCTTGCAAACAAATGACACCAAAGCAAAAGTATCACATATCATCAAGGTTGAAAGCAAAAGTATCTCATATCATGCTTTTTCCCTATCTTTTCCTTTGCCCTTGCTCTTACCTGCAGGACAAGGGGAAAGAAAGTAATCAGTCGAAACCTGAAATCAAACTTCCGACTGGAACTGATTGCCTGGAACCTTTGCCTGGTTGCTTACCTTGCATTGCTCTCGAGTACTCATCGTCACTGAGAAGTAATGTTCTTAAGCACCATTTAAATGCAAAGATTGCATTCAACTCCTACATCAGGAACAAATACGGCAAGAGATTGAAGCATAATGATCAATGATGAGCTGGAACAGATCACTATAGCACGACGCCCTTCCCTGCAGAATGGCATAATCTAGATGGAGGAGTTTAAGTCAAAACCAAGCTCGGCATCGTTGCTCTAATCAAATAGCTCAAAAAGCTTCAACAACCTTTCGCTGGCACCATCGCTGAAGAGCAAATCCTCGCTGTGCAACGCTGTCAAATCACCACCACTTCTTCGAAAGCAAGAGTATCTCATATCGTGTTTTTTTCCCTGTCCTTTTCTTTGTCTTTGTTCTTAACTGCAGGATAAAGAGAAAGGGAGCAATCATTCGGAACTTGAAGTCAAACTTCCAGTCAGGAACCAACTGCTTGGAACCCTTCCCTGATTACTTACCTAGCATCGCTCTGCTGGGGAAATAGACAAGGCAGCAGAAGATACCACATCTGCCTGGAGAACAAATGAGGCAAGCAAAAATGATACATTGAAGCATGTGGAGACAAGCACAACAAAACACATGCCGATTCATCTCCTAACCCTCTTCAATATGAATTGGAAAGATTGAACAAAGAAACAGGCCATCATCTCCACCTCGCGCTTGCTTGCCATGTGTCCGACTCGTGAGACCGCTCGTGGTCCAATTTCATTTAAGATTAAGCCTCGACGGCCCTTGAAGAAATCACAAGTCCTGTTCAAGATCAAATGTCCACCACCATTGAATCAAGTTCAGCTCCAGATAAAAGGAGTAAATTCAGACATTTGGTGCAACTCTAGCAGAAGAAACCCCCCAGCCCAATTCAAGAATGAGCCTATGGAAAGTCAACGATTGGAGGAAACTAGAAAATCCTCCAACCCCGTTCAAGATCAAAGTTGTAGAAAGTCAACAAGCACAAAGATCTACCACGTGAAACTCCTTGTGGTCCAATTTCATTCAAGATCGAGCCTCGACGACCCTTGAAAAAAACTTTCAGCCCAATTCAAGATCAAGCTTCAAAAGCCCTTGAAGAAATTTCCAGTACATTTCAAGATCAAGCCTCGACGGCCCTTGGATCAAAATCTACATTAAGGGACTTCAAAACGCATCTCCAACACGTGACTAAGCACATGTATGCGACACGCCTTGAAGTGGGGACATTTGTAGACATCGAAATTTTGGTGAAATGAATGTTGACCAATAAATAAAATTTCAACGGTCACGTGTCACATAAATTTTATATGTAGCGTGTGACTTAACGAAAAATCGAAATAAATAGGAAAAGTCATCAAATAGGACACGTGTCAATACCTGGAAGAAATGATTTATTTCATCTGATTATTTAAATCCAAAAATCAAGTTTTGGAATTCTATAAATAGGAAGCCAAGGCATTCATGAATGAGAGGAATTGATATCACACCAAAACCTTCAAGCTTTGAAACTCTAAAGCTCTCAAGCAAATCCCGAAGGATCAAGAAAGCTCTCTTCATTCTTCGTCAAATCCTCCTTTAAGATCAAGCCCCAACGTCCCTTGAAGAACTTCCACCAACTCAAGATCAAGCCCCAACGGCCCTTTGGATCAACAATATCAACAAATCCACACATCCAACCGTTCTTCAAGATCAAGCCCAAAAGACCTTGAAGATCCACTCATCCATCAACCTTCAAGATCAAGCCCGACGGCCCTTAAAGAAGCTCCCACCTGTTCATCCTAAGATCAAGCCCCAACGGCCCTTTGGATCAACAACTTCAAGATCAAGCCCAAAAGCCCTAGACAATCTATTCATCCCTGTTCTTCAAGATCAAGCCCCAACGGCCCTTGAAGAAACTTCCAACTGTTCATCCAAGATCAAGCCTCGACAATCCTTGGATCAATAACACGTCAACAAACCAACATCTTACGGAGATCGAATCAGAGGACCAAATTACAAAGAGATTGTAACCCCAAAATCATTAATACAAAATATATTTTGTACACGTGTTCTTGTTTCAAGGAATTTCCGTGTTTACAGCACTGCTGATCTTTTGACAAAAGGGTAAGCTCGTGACAATGTTTGGAAAATCTCTAAGGGAATAAGGTTAAAGCCCTTAATGAGTTTAGTCATTTGTGATGGTAACCTAACCTATGGATCGGAGATCTCGAGAAATATGTTTAATAGGTAATAACAAGTCATGAAGTGATATGAGATCATGTTATACTTCTTACAGAAGTAATCTTTAAATTTTCTATGGAAACATGACATCCTATAACATCTGTAAAGGATGAGTTACTAAACTCTTAAGGAAAACTATACTTTTTTAGAGTGGGATGTCTAGCTATAGGGATATCCTTGATAGTTTCACCTTTGTGATGGTGAAGGTTAGGCCACCTCCTATGAAGTTTTTAGGGCAAACATCTACCACTGTCACTAAACTGGGATATAAGCACATGCGCGAATTGTGTTGGCTTCGAACATCACCCAAGAAGAGTTGTATGTGCATTGTTGTCAGAGGTAGAGTTCAAAACCAAGTGTTACTCTTGTTGATCTAAAGCAATATCACTATGCAATGGTTCAAGTTGTAACAACACCTTTACTTATGCATAGCTTTATAATGTTTTACTCAATGACAAGTTTTTAAATAATCAAGTCGGGGATTGTTGGGATATTGTGTTTATTTCACAAACTTAGTTTAATATTTTGAGTTTTGGAGGAAGACGTTGGCTTCCTATTTTTTAGGGAAGTCGTTTTTGTTCAACAGAAAAAATTTTGTTTTCAAGTGGGAAACCAATTTTTCTTCAACTAGTTGATTTAGTTCCTCATTTGTTGGCCTAATTCGTTGGCCACTTTTCCCTCAACTTTCCAATGTTAAACTCCAAGATTTTTTTATAAATATTAGGGTTTTTTCATTAGTCAATAGATAAGGGAAGGTTGAGAAACAAAAGCTACCAAAACTTGAGTTTACTAAGTAACTAAGAGGGTGATTGTTTTTGGATCTTTCTTTTTGCAAGTGAGGGTCTAGACAGAGGGAATTTTTGGGTTGTTTTATCCTGAGAACGGCGTGGCATTGAGACTGCTTGCACAGCTTGGGTGGAGCCGCGAAACGTCTTAAAGAAAGCGACATTGTTCGCGACTCAACCCAAGACACTTTTGCATCCATCAGTTTTTGGTTCATAGGTAACATTGCTCTTGTTTTGGTTATTCTCTCTGTCTCTCAATTGCGTTGTACATGTAACACTAGTGATTAAGAAAATTACATAATTGTAGTGGTAGGTTGCCTTAATGATTAGGGTCTTCATCTTTAACTCACTACGCCTTGAATTCAAACATTTTCCCCTCATCTTAGTGTAGACTAGTATAGAATATCGTTTGTATTAAAATATAAACAAAACTATTTAGTTAATGTATATAATTGAGTTCAAACCATATAATACAGGTCTATAATTCTTTTCTAGTGCATCTCTAATGTATAATTGAGTCCAAATGGTACAATGAAATTCCATAATAATTCTTGTGCCCATCTAATGTATTATGTATAATCCCTCTAGCAATTACGTATCTCACGAAAAGATATAAACACAAACAGAACGATGGTTTAATGGTACATATCACAGTGAGTGGCATAAAATATGAAAACACATCTAGTTTAGGGTATTTAATTTGTGATTTGTGCGTATTAGCATATATTATATAGTACAAATGGAATCCTAAGTCACATTAATAATAATAAGAAATCAAATTCTTATCTTCTTTGTTTCCACTGACCATTTAGTCCAACAAATCTGTCATTTACTTTGTTATAGAGATTCTAAGTTCAAATCTTATAGACGATTATGACCCAAATTTTTTTTGTAACATTGACCCTTAAGTCATATGATGATTTTGAGCAGGTAGGGAACTCAAGTGTTGCTATAAGGCCACAATTGACGCATTTAGTGCCATCTAATTTCCACAAACTCTGTGACTTCAAGGGGCAATGTGCCATAATTGGCTACACAAACAAGTCCTTCAAGTTTGGTGCATTCAACCCTGAAGGCCTACAGAAGCACAAACGACAACTTCCTCTTCTACTGGACAGACAATGCCATAACTGATCCAATTGTTCTGCCCAAGGTAGGAGGCAGTGGTGCAGCCCTTTTTGACATGCCCCGACCCCGATATTCCCCGAATACCAGGATAAGCACGTGCTGGCCGACACCCGAGGGTGACGAAAGCCATTTATTAAGTGCAAATTCTGAAAATAAGGGATAAATAAGGCTTATAAATATAAAAGAATAATTAATATGCAAATAAGGACCATGTTCAGAGCACACCTCTAATCTAGAACACTAGAAGAAAATAATATAAAATTGAATAAAACAAAGGAGTGGGTCCTACACCGAGAGGACTCGAAGATGCCGATGCAGAAGTGCCTGGACGTCGGGATTATATGCCTCGATTCTAAGTCCTGAAGGGGGCGCAAAACAAACATGAGTGGACCAAGTTGATATATATATATAATAAAATAGTTATCAACATACTAACCCCCAGGTTTTATGAAAACACAAATATAATGATAAACATAGGTTTTCCGAAACCTAGCATGTCGTGCAATATCTCAAATCATAATTCGTATAAAATAATAAACACTAGTGAATGTCCGATATAACACTTCAGGCCCCATGCCGGCTCCCCGTCTCTGAGCAGACAGTCAGAGGAAAATGCACTTCAGGCCCCTTGCCGGCTCCCCGTCTCTGAGCAGACAGTCAGAGGAAAACACACTTCAGGCCCTATGCCAACACCAAACCGTCGCCCGGGACGGACCGGATCTATCCCTACGTCCCGTAGCGGAAAGAACCACTAGGTAAGTACAAAACCAGTGAACATACGTATATTGAAAATCAACTTCATAGTATAAAGTCATCCATCATCTATACTATAAAGAAGTGTTCTAAACATGTTCTAAATATCATATCGTCATCCATCAGATATTCTATAAGAACATGGGTTATAGGAAAAATAGTAATAATTCAAACTAGCCTCGATAAGCATGTTATCTCGTAAAACGTTCATAAAACATAATCATCAAATCATGCTTTTCATGTATGCATTTATACTATCAAAACATGCATTTTTAGAAGGGGTCCACTCACAGTACTTCGCCGTCGAAAAGCCACGCCATCTAGCGAAGAAGGAAACGCCACAGATAATCGCCCCTAAGCACATAAAGGGTACATTTAGTCAAACTCTACTCAAACGACTGAATTTGGGGAAACGGACATCGAAAACGGGTTTAGAACGTCGAAATTAGCCTAGGAGGGTACCCGCACGAAACTCAACGGGTCAAAGTCAACATGTCAGAGTCAACGGGTCAAACGGGTCAACGGGTACGGGTCATGGGTCACGGGTCACGGGTCAGGCTTTAGGGTTTTGGGTTAGGGTTTTGGGCTAGGTTTTTAAGTGGGTTGGGTTGGGTAAAAACAGAAAATGGTTTGGGTTTTGGGGCTAACAGGCCCGAAGGCCTTAAATAAGAAAAAGGGTAATGGGTTTTGGGCTGCAACCAAGGCCCTAAGGCCTTTTGGGTTTTTAAAATGAAATAACTAAAAACAAAAAAGGAAAGGGTGGGGGTATTGGGCCAAAGACCTAAGTCAGGCCTAAGGCCCGCGGGGAAACAGAAATGGCCCGAAGGCCTGGGTGCCCGGAGAAGAACACCGGAGCTTCCATAGCTCCGGCCAACTTCAAACACTCGAACTAGACCCCGATCTAGGTACCAAAATGAAGCACTAGCCGAGAGGAGTAGTTTTATACCTTGGGTTCGCCGTGAAACGGCTTGTGGTGGCCGGAAAAGCCCTCGGAACCCACCCGACTCACCGGAAATTTGGGTGCCTTCACCCGTGCCAAAAACACTCCAAAACCTTGGAAATCAAGAACCCAAACTCAATAACCACATTTAACCAACATCTAACTTGACTAAAAAGGAAGAAACCATGCTTACCCAACCGGAAAAACAACCAAAACTCGCCGGAGGTGCCCGTACCCTCTTTGCGCCGTGAGCAATGGAGAGAGAGAGAGAGCTAAGGTTTGGTGATGATGATGGTGGCTGTGTCCTCAAGCAGGAGAGAAAGAAAGGTGCAGACAAACCAAAACAAAAGAAAAGAAAAGAAAAGAAAAAGAAAAAGAAGAAAGAAGAAGGGAAAGGATGTCACGGCAGGGGGGACAAAACAGGGGGTGGGCCCCTTGGGCTCACCAAATAAGGTTTAAAAACAATTTTAAAAAGAAAGGTATCCCCAAACTTAGTGAAAATACAAAAATACCTATTTTCTTATGTAAATCCCGGGACGGGTTCTTACACTTTTCGATTATGCTCGGGCGGGCTGCAATTTCGGTCCGATGGGCTGCTTATCAGGCCACCTCTAGCGCCGCCTGCCCAGATACTAATTTGGGTAGTGGTGATATAAGGCAAGCCGAATGTCGACTAGGATTGCCATATTCAAAGAGGGAGGATGGAAAGGAGTCACTTTTTGGTGATGAGTCTAGAGCAACGGCAGCCTTTGCAGAAGTTGGAAGTTTATTGTAGTCCTCAAATTGCAAGCTTGTACTAAATTTAAAGTGTATATATACACACACACATACTGATCAAAGTTCTATATACTCCCTGCTTATACATGTACATGTAACCACGTGCATACATCCTCCTCTACAAATGCGGTGACGCTGTCAAGAGGATTATGCAATGCATACTCGGTTATACATAAGTGTTTCTAGTATACGTGCGCCCTCTTCATTGACATGGCTGATTTCATGACTTTCCTGATGAAGCTACTTCCTCATTTCATTTTCAACCAAAACAAGTGGAGAATACTCATTATTTTTCTTGGACGACAAAGGAAAAGTCGCAGGCACTTATTCGATACTTTAGACGAAGCAGTAGGTACTGATCTACTGATAGTGAAACGAAATGTATAGTAGTAGGGGGCGGGAGAATCTTTTTTAAAAAACAATGGTGGGTCTTGGTCTCTTAGATAGGAAAGAGTAAATTATAGGCCTTTTAGGATGGCAAAGCAATAGCTTTCCTAAAGTGAAGTGACATATGGGTATAGTCTCTTCTCTTTAACAAGATGCTTAACAAGGTGAACAACTGGAAAACTTGAGCTGAGGGAAATGTACATTGTTATTGGGTGTGGCCCTGTGGGTGGCACCCTTTAATTTTATGGCCTTTTCAAGGCATCATGCCCATATTTAAATCTATTATTTTTAATTGTCTCAAAAATAAATTTACAATTTGTTTCTTTTGGTGGAATGTTCACACTACTAACTGTCCAAAAATGTAGTGGCTGCACTTTTCATAAGAAACTCGTGTTTGGGGTTGTCAAAAAAACACCTCAAAGGTTGAAGAATGAATGGAATTCTGATGGGTAACTTCAGTTCAGCCCCATATGATTAAACCAGAGCAACTTCAAACTTAGGTAGAAAACTGGAAGCTCCAATTTAAAGACTGCTATAACTTCTCGGAGTATCAGAGGATGAGATTCTAAGTTTGAATCCGCATGACCGCATGCATAATTCAAATTTTCAGAACAATGTTCTAACTATAAAAGTTTGAATGATCACTCAACTCCATTGTCCCACTGAACAACAACAAAGCAATTTACTCTAATAGCTTTTGAACAGATAAGTGGTGGAAGTCTATCAAGTATCAAGGGGCCCTCAGGCTTAGAGCTTTTCCACTGTAAGCTCTCAAAGTTATATAATGTAATTTTTTGGATTAGAAGCAGCCAAAATAAAAGATCAAGTTTAACAGAAAAGTGAATCTTCAATCTTCAAAAGATGTGGGAATTCTAGCAAGTGAAACTCTTTTAGCTAGTTACCCACCAAATTGAGTTGATTACAAACCAACAAAAAGCATAAAAAATGTGTCTAAACTCTAACTCCCTAATGAGATTATGGGATGGCTTATCAATACATTAAAAAGTTCACTTTCTCACTAGCTTTAAATCTCAAGAGAATATTTTGGAAAAATTTCAATAATTTGAAGGAGCATGATGATTGAAGGTGGTTGAAAGTTTAAAACACAAGTACTACTGCCTTCAGTTCACATGCTCAACCTTATCTCTCTTTTTGTTACTCTGTTTAGTATTTAATTGGCGTACTTACAAACTAATTATTCTTTGCCTTATAAAAAGTTGAACATAGGTCAGTTAGTTAAGGTAGTGTGCCCACACTCTTGCACACGAGCTCGAGTCCCCCTCTCAATACATTAGGGTTGTACTGCCTTGTTAAAGAAATGATAAAAAGTTAGAACATAGGCAGACGTGAATTAGGTTAGTTGGTTAAGGTAGTGTGCTTACCCTCTTGCACTCGAGCTCCAATTCCCCTCTCATTAGATTAGGGTTGTAATGCCTTTTTAAAGAAATGATCAAAAGTAAAAATTATAGGCAGACGTGAGTTAGATCAGTTAAGATAGTGTGTCAACTCCCTTGCACCTAACCTGCAATCCCCCTTCTAGTTTATTAGGATTGCATCGCCTTGTTAATAAAGAAAATATAAAAATTAGAAGACAGTTAAAAGAGATCAACATTAGAAGATAAGAAGTAAAAGCACTATGTATAACAAGTTCATAAGTTCTAGTATCATATAAAAGGAATCAAATAAATAAAAGATGCTTCCACATACATGCACAAGGCATGGAAAATACACTGTATAGATAATAACCACAAGGTAGCATACATATTTAACAATAAGACTTTTTAAAACCATACAAGTAAATAGAAAAACCAACACCAAGTGCAATCGATAAAAGTGATTCACTCGGAGAAACTAACAGATTGCAAAGTAAAACAAAGTAGGAAGTTCAGAAGTGGCTTCTAAAACAACTCCAAACAACAGATGAAGGACACATGCTACTCCTGAAAAGAAAACAAGCCACTCGTTATATGTAAAAGACGAGTGATCATAGTTATCTTATACTACCAAGAACCAACATTAAAAGGCGTTGTCTTGGATATCGACTGTGGATGACACAATACATTGTACCGGGTTGATCAATCCTGCACCGGGCCGACCCCTACATCACAATGACCATATTGTCTTCCTGTAACCAAAGTCCTCCTAATTCCCCCAAACTTCCATCTGCACTCACTTCCCTGCAAATTAGAGCTTGCCTATCCCGTGTTTCAGACCCTGCATTAGAAAAAAGGAGCGATAAAATGATCTTTCAGTTCATCTTTTCAGAAGGGGTTTTGATATCTCGGTGAACTGGTTTGGTCAAGACCTTCAAATTGCATTTCCTCATTCCCATAGTAACCCACGTAGTCTGTGTGTCCAGAGAATGGTGACATGCCACCTATTTGATGCACATCATCGGCCATTTCAAGGTCCCCTGTGAAATTTGAGTATGATGAGCTAGGTGATTCTCTGGGTTCATATGACTGCAACAGCATCATTGTGCTTGGAAACTCGTACTGCTGAAAGTAATCAGGCATAGCTTCTTGTAACTGTGGGTAGTCCTACAGTAAACCCAATGAAAAATGTTTGAGAAAGTTGTAACAATATGAACAAATATCATTAGTCCTCCAGAATTTCATGGTTTTCTTTTTCTCTTATCAATACCTTAGAAGAATCAAGAATTAAATCAGGTGAGACCCAAAAGTCTGCACAGTTGGTCTCTCCCAAAGCTGGCTCAAACTCTGCCATTGGATTAATTTCATATGGAGAAGTAGCGCGGCTTGAATAATGACTTTCGTTATTCAGGCAATTCGAATGTAATATATCTGCAGAGATGCTTAAGGGGTCGGTTGAGATTCTTATTGAGGTCATATCCTCCTTATTGCTCAAAGCGCTTCCAAACCCCTTGGCCTTTGGCCCTTCATGGGAATCATGCGTCTTCTGTGCATGCTCATTCTTTTTAACAACACGGCACAAAGCAAAAACTCCCTGCAGACATGATCAAATTCCTGAATATAACTTATGGTTTCCGAAATGTATATAGTAGCATCAAAAGCTCTCTAAAATGAACAACTCCAGTTATAATTAGCATTTGATGGCATTGTAGGATGGATGTACCTGATGACCTGATGGCCCCGGAGCAAGATCATCGGTGAGGCGGTACTCATGCATGATCCAGTCTGTTCTATCTCCTAGAGGAGCACGTCCACGATAGAACACAAGGGTCTTGCGATACCCAGTCACATCAGATTGACAAACAACCTTGCGGTCTTTTCCAGTGGCCTTCCAGTAGCCTGCCTTAGTAGCTCTATTTGTTCTTGAACCGTTTGGATACTTTCGATCCCTAGGACAGAAGAAGAACCATTCCATGTCACGTCTTGGGAGGAAGGATTTTTCTGCAATCAAAATTCAGAGGAAAAAAAAAAGGAATTTAGGAAGAAAACAACTTTCATTGTTCTTGTACTTATAGGGGAATATATAAAGCCAATTATCTCGGCTTTTTGGTAGTAAAGTAACCTACATGCCCTGTCAAAAAAGGAAGATGATTCACAGGTTGAATTCATAAAAAGAACAAGAAAAGAAGCCAAAGTAAACATAATTGTATAACTCGCTTTATGGTATCAATCAAAACATTGATTAATTACTTAATCCAATACAGTCACAGAAGTACAATTTTAACAATAAAATTGAAGATGCATAACTCTAGTGCCATTAAAAACAGTGACATGCACGCCTGAGCGTAGCCAAGTTGGCCAGTGTTATCCCCGTGCACTCAAGTTCAAGTTCCTCATAGTTTAGACTAAAATAATTCACTTTCCTATTGCAGAACCAACTAGTTGCAATTCATTCAATCTCTCAGAAAGCATAACAATGGACAAGTATGTACAGAAATTGTCACTAGTAAAGAGTTGCAAGCATTGAATTACTAATTACCTGGCAACTCCCAGGGATCGAATTTGTACAAATCGATCACCGGAATAACTTCAAGCTCAAATTCGAGCCCCTCCACCTTTCTATGAAGGTAATATCCAACTAATTCCTCATCAGTTGGGTGGAACCTGAAACCTGGTGGCAGTGATGCTCCTCCCATAACTCCAATATCCCAATTTAAATGAAAAATAATAAAAATGAGAACAGAGAGCCAGGAAGATTATTTATGTAATGTTATGATGAAGAATGGCTAGAAAGTTATAGCTAATAAGTTCCCAAAATGTATCTATTAAAGATGTGGAAAATCCAGAAGTAAAAATTTTTATCAAAAATTGATTTCTTATCAAGAAGTGAGTAAAATTTCGACTGCGTGCACCCGTTGTCTAGCAGAATCATTGTCCTCGAAAACCGCTATCTTATGATCGATGCCCACCAATCCCCCTCACAACTTATTTCTTTAAATTCCCAAAACCATATGAAAATGAACGAAACTTGATCCCTTGAAGCAAATACCAGAAGCTGATATTGCTCAAATTTCACAACTAGGGTGCCAAATCCTTGTACCGAAACCGAAAATGTCCAAGAGAGAGATTGCTCTAGAAGTAGAAACTCTAGTTACTAATTCCGAAATCAGAACCTAGAACCTATAGCAATACACAGATGTTACACCGATTCAAAATTTGTTAAAAATTGAATTTTTTTTTGTGAATGGTTGGCAGTGGCAGCTAGAAAAATGTGGCCAAGAAAGGGATGTTGGTAGAACAAGAGTCAGTGTCAAGAAAACAAAATGGGAGAAGAGAGGGTGGGAGGGAAGAAAGGTAGAGTAAAAAGAGTGGGAAGTTGGGTGTGCTTATATATAGGTATTCTGGGGGAACCAACCGTCCAAAATGCACACAGGAAAACACCGAAAGTTTAAGAAGATTGCTTGTTGACGCAGACATAAAATTCCAAATGGAACTGGCCCACGTCCACATAACTCGAACTCAGTTCACACCCTACAGTTACTTCTTATCTCCCTCTCAAACTGAATTTCGACCTTTTGATGACTCAAACACGAGACGACTAATTAGGGTACATTGAACTCAATACAATTATACATTGACAGTTAGAT
Organism: Pyrus x bretschneideri; assembly: GCF_019419815.1. NCBI lineage: Eukaryota > Viridiplantae > Streptophyta > Magnoliopsida > Rosales > Rosaceae > Pyrus > Pyrus x bretschneideri. The sequence goes on along the minus strand of NW_025999808.1, from coordinate 1,254,626 downwards.
ATAGTCGTTGAATATGTCATTAGATCATATATAAATCGGTGATTGTACCAAATATACGAATGTATTTGTTGTAAAATCGACGGTGTGAGTGCAATGAAATAAATAAAACAAGACACAAAATTTACGAGGTTCCTCTACCGTCAGTGTGACTGGAGTACATCCTCGGACAGCAGTGGTGCTTTCATTATAATTTGGAATAATAGGAGTACAAAGATAACTCTATGTATTCTCTCATCTCCTCTTCCTCTCTTTCTTTCTCTACTCTGTCTTGAAAGCATACGGAGTGCTCTATTTATAGAGCAACTCCAAGCACACATCTTTGACAATATGATCTTCCTTCATCTCCCAAGTCAAGATTAATTTTTATGGGCATTGAAAATCTACCCAATGTCTTCAGTTTCTATGTGGGCATTCATTACCCACTATTATTTTCAACAGTATTGTATTTGTAGCCAAGTTTGAAATTTACATGCAACCAAAACATCAAGGTCATTGTATTCAAATTTGTGTGTGTCAATGTTTTAAAAGGTGAAGGCGTGGGCGAGGCATTTCATGGATAGCCCCGCCTAGGCGAAAGCCTTGGGGTGTGAGGCTTCGAGACCTAAATTTTTTCATATATATATATTATAATATGGGTTATATTAATTGTCATTCAAAAGTGCACACGTCGTCGACAAGTTTAACTCTCAAAAATAAATTTAACCAAGCAATCAAATTAATCAACAATCAAACAAATAGTCATACATTTAGAGTCTTAAGTAAGTCCCTATTTATATGTATATTAGAGTTTTGAGCAATATTTGGGTAGGATATGTAGTCTTAAAAAAAAAAATTAGAATAATATAATGTTCCTTTAAGAAAAGAATAATATTAATGTAAAAAATAATAATATTAATGTTTTATCTTTTTTTTCTTGGGTTGTCATGAGAATATCTAATAAAAGATACTTATCTATTTTCAAAATAAATAAAAACAAAAGCAAAAACAAAAAAATTCTTATCCATCTATCTTGCATTTGAGGAAAAAATAATGTAAAAATTAAAAGAAGAACAGAAAAATATAGTAGGATAATAAATATTAGTAAAGTGGGTCCGTTTATATTTTAAAGAGAAAAAATTATAAATAAAAATAAAATAAAACCCTCGTCATCATCTTCTTCTTCTCTGCAACTTCAACTTCACTGGGCACCCTAGCTCTGCAACTCAAAATATTACGGATTCTGCAACTTCAAAAAAGAAAAAAGGACGCCATTAAAACGCCTAGAGGCGCACCTTAGCAGCCTAGACGCGCCTCAACCATGTCTAGGCGTGTTTTCGCTCACTCCCGCTGGGCAGAGGCGATTTCATAGCCGCCCGCCTCTGAAGCCGCCTAGGCGCACCTCGGGGCGAGTTTTTTGATACACTGGTGTGTGTGTGTGTGTGTGTGTGTGTGTGTAAATAAATAAATAAGTATATATATAATCTGTTCGAATACAATTTAAGTTCCCAGTGCAAATCATCATGTACTTAATAGACATATATAGTTCTATACTACTTGTTGCAGTGAACAAATTATACTAGTTTGTAAAAAAATTTGTGTGAGTGATCATTCAAATACATACCAAAATCGTACATTATGGTATACCATTTGTCCCTTTCATAAATGTATATATGGAGATATAAATTAACCACGTCTAATAGGAGAAGAACACATGGATTATATGCTCTCTATGACGATTTCACCCTTGACATTGTGAACAGACCACAAACCACTTCACTAAACGTGGCATTCATCATGCAATCACACTCTTAATTGATTTAGTATACTGCAACAATGAATGTATTTTATGTTGTGAAATTTAATTATTGGGGGAGAGTACAAAGAGGTGGTGGCTAGAGATGAGAGAGAAGGAGAAGGGATTGAGGAATTATGTGTTAATTCCTCATATATAGTGTCATTATTTATGCTAATCGTGATGAACTTTACTAGCTCTACAAGTAATACAAGTCAAGGAAATATCTTCTAGATCCTTTGATTCCTACTTCTAATTTACACAATCACACTAATTACAAAATACTATTTAGAACATTTTATTTTGGGTAAATTACATAATACCCCCTCAGGTTTGAGGTCTATTACAACCCCATACAACATCTTTAAAACATTTCACTTTCATACCTCACATACTATTTTTTTTTTTTTTTTTAACATGTATCTTCTAAATAAAAATAAAAATAAAAATAAAAATAAAACAAAAAACAAAAGCTGAAGCACACCTCCCACAACCCCCAAACCCAGAAACCTTATCCCCCCCACGACCCATGCAGACGCACCTCCCTCCCCCCCCCCCCCCCTCTTTCTCCTCTCTTTTCCCCCATCTTCATCTTCTTCTCCCTGCAACCCAGGAAAAAAAAATCCCTTCAATTCGTCTTCCGCCCCCCGCCCCCCCCCCCCCCCCCCCCATCTTCATCTTCTTTCCCTTGCAACCCAGAAAAGATAAAAAAATAAAAAAAATCCAGATCCCGTCTACGCTGCCATCATCGGGTTCGTGAGGTGAAAATGGGAGGAATGGGTGTGGATTTAAGGAATGGGGTGTGTAGAGGAGGGAGGAGGGTGGGTACGAGGGTGGGTGCGGAGGGTGGGTGGGTGTGGGGGAAGGGGGGTGGGGGTGAAGAGGAGAAAGGGCTAGGGGAAGGTGGGGGTGGGGGTGGGATGGGGTGGGTTTTTGGATGGGAGGGGAGGTGAAGAGAGTGGAGGAGAGGGAGGTGGTTGGGAGGCTTGGGAGGGAGAAGAGGGGTGGGGAGAGGTTGCAAGGGTGGGTTCTACGTTTTCTAAGTTTTTTTTTAGAAGATACAGGTTTTTATAAAAAAAAGAAGATACAGGTTTTTATAAAAAAAAAAATTTGCCACGTGGCACACATTTGGCAGCCACGTCAACGCTTAACGGATCAATGGATGGAAAATGTAACAGAGGTATTATTTTGAAATAAAATAGTACGTAAGGTATGAAAATGAAATGTTTTAAAGATGTTGTATGCAATTGTAATAGATCTCAAACCTGATGAGGTATTATGTAATTTACCCTTTTATTTTATAGTTTTTTGACTTATTAGGTTGTGGTACTTTCAGGTTTTTCAATTTTTTTTTAATAAATTAAAAGAACTTAAAATGTGGGAAAAAAAAAAAAAACAACCAACACCAGCAACAAATAACTCAAGAGAACTTTAACGAAAAGTTTCCAGTACTGTACATTTTACCGAAAAACCATATTTTTACACTAAAAAGTCAATCCTGGTACTATTCACTTTATCCTTTATTTTGTCCTTATCATTAAAACTCAAAATTTTTATGTCATTTTCATTAATTTTCCTATAACCTCAATGGATAGGCCTGGGTACCCATAATCTAGTGGGTCGTGTTTGATCAAGCTATTCTATGGGTATGGATGTGCCCATTAAACATGCAAATGAATTTGATGGATAACGGGTCATTTTTCATCCTTTGATCAATAAGAGCATTTTTGCTCACCATCTTCAAATGATAATAATGTTTTTCATTTTATCTATCACCATTAGATGACTTTGAATTTGAGATTTGTGTTTATCCATTACACGAATATTAAATTTTAAACTCATTTAACAATGATAAATAAGGTGCATACACCATAGTTTATACCATATGATATTTTTCTGGATCAGGAGAACTTGTTTTGGAAACAGAAGTCCTTGGTTACAAGGTGGGGACAGAAATACAAAGTTCTTTCACATTTGCACAACATTTTTTTTTAACTCTATCACTGGAAGAAGAAAGATGTTAATTTTGAAAATCTGCGGTTAACATCGTCTAGAGGAATATCATCGTTCAACTATGTCATCTGTTGTGTTACCAGCTCCATAAGTATCCACTTTTAAGTCAAATATGCATCAATATTATTCTCAACTTAACATCTTAAAAAAATCAATACTACAAAAATATCAAGCTTAATGGACGTCACATATGAGATTTGATCTTAAAAGAACTCAATGCAATTAGGAGTGGACCATCTATATTTAAACCTTAAACTGTATACTAACATTAGCAAAAAGAACATAACATTGAATTCTGTTAAATACGCTAATGAAATTTTCAATTCAATTTCAATCCATGTAGGTGACATAAACAACTTACAAAAAAGAGAGTGTGGGATCACTTTTTCTGGTATTGAGGTATAATTTACTTGACAAAAATGTAAATTAGTCTTTGCCATACACATATATGTAGATGAATCTCAAATTTTATTGACATCATGTGAGAAAAACTTTGGCGTAACCGAATTTATGTCTGTGAGTGAGCGAAGATCTTTTTTAGGGCATACGTTTACTCTTTAATTAATTTGTGAGATTTGCGATCGCCTCGCTGGTCCTCTGTCTCCTTGCATCTCTTTTCTTTTGTGTGGAGACTTATAGGAATATGTTAAGAAGAATAATTGAATTTGAAGAATTTGGGTTTACTAGTTGCAGTAGAGGCCAAGCTCCTTCCACATCATCATGAGTAGGAGAAAAGCACTTTTTTCCTTATTATACAGAAGTGATTGTGTCATCTTCTTTTTTGGTCTCACACGGTACAAAAAAGGACTCGTAGTAAAAGTGTGTGATTTGCTTACTCAGATTTCCAGCTTTTTTGGAATTAGAAGAGAAAAACAAAGCCTTGGTGGGAGCTGAAGGTTGAAGATGTACATGAAGACTCTTTTTGAATTTACCTATGCACATATTTGTGGATGAAAATGTCACTTGACGATCTGCTTGCAGTGGGACCAACTGATGTAGTGCTTACAAATAAGTGTTTTGATTTGATTGAATTGCACTCTCTACTTTTACTTAAAAAAAATGTAAAATTAAATGAAATGCTCTTCTCAAATTTTCACTTGAACTCAAATCAGTGTGTTGGTTTGATTGAATTGAACTCTCTATTTTTACTTAAAAAATGTAAAATTGAATGTAATGCTCTTCTCAATTTTTTACTTGAACTGGGTTTTTGCTTTTTTATTTTTTAAGTTAAGTTCTTGCTTGGTGTGCTTAGCTTTTGTTTTGTCAAAGATAACTTCATTATCAATAGAATAAGATTTCGAAAAAGAAGGTCCAAAAATAAAAGTAAGCACAAAACAAAGAAAAAGACCATCCATATACAAATATATACAAACAAAGTTTGAGCCTAATACAGAAATTGGAGCCCAAAAGAAAAAAAAAAAAATCATAGAAACGCTAGCAACTTGTTCTATCTCCTTGCAACCATCGCTGCAAGCAACCCAAGCACCAAAGAGGAGATCTAAGTCTCGACGGGAATTCTATAGAAGATTTACAATATTTTAGGAGAGGAAAAGTTTCGAACTCGGGATACATGGGTGAAAACTCAACACCCTATCCACTAGAATATTTACACATTATTACCTATTCCTGATTTTCACAATATTCACTATGTTCACAAAAATTACAATATTCACTATTTTCACAATATTACCTATTCCCGATTTCCACTATTTTCACAATATTCACCCAAAAAAAAAACAAAAACAAAAACAAAAAAAAAAAACCCACAATATTCACTATTTTCGCAATATTCAATATTTTCACAAAATTCATCATTTTCACTTAAATCATAATATTCAAAATATTCGTCATATTCACAATATTCTTAATAATTCACAAAAAAAAAACCACATTCCTAACAAATCTTACAAATTAATATTAAAAAACAAAAAAAACAAAAAAAAACAAACAAACAAACCAAAAGAGAGAGAGGACTTGCAGTGAGATGCCAGTTGTGACAGTGGTGGGGGATGTGAGTTGTGGCCGAGAGAAAGAATTTAGAAGTGTTGCCAGACAAATCTATTTATATTTACCGACGACTTGAACCTACCTAATTCGCTGGGCAAATGTTAATTTTTAATTTAATTTCAAACGGTAAAAAGATCATCAAATTTGATGATTTGGTCGATTCATGGTTTTACTCTCAATTACCGTCCTTCAAAAAAAAAAAAAATCAAAGGTCATATAGCCATTAGTGATTTTTCATTTGTAGCTGTCAAACGATTTCATCCCGATGCCTAACTTTTGAACATTTGTTTTTGGTGATTTTTGGCATTTGCGATCTCGGAGTATATGCAAACAAGTTTGATAGTTGGATCATTGTAACTAGTTTCATAGATCGAATTCGTATCACGTCAAAACAATAGATTTAACAAACACTTAGACTTTATTCTATGCTTCCATTAAGTAGAACGTAAGATTTTGTGGTATCCACTATCAGGTTCGTTCATTCTATTCTTCTAGGGTCAATGAGTGCAATTTTGAAAAATCATCAAAATCGGAGCTCAAATGACTGTTGCATGATTTTTTGTTTCTAACTGTCAAAAGATTTCATTTGTAACCTAATCCTTGAAAGTTTGTTTTTGGTAATTTTTGGCGTACGTGGTCTTGGAGTATATACAAATAAGCTTGACGGTTAGATTGCTAAAATTAATTTTGAAGACTGCGAAAATTATCGAATAAATTAAATATACCAACCATATCCTCACTTTTTCCCGACGAAATTAAAACCCTATACCCTAAATTACAACCTTTACGCGACGAAACCTAGATGTTTCACGGGTAAAGGTTGCCATTTTACGAGCCAAGGTTTCCATTGGTGCGAAACCTTTACCCAAAGACCAAAGCTTTGCCTGTCGAATCATTTTTGTCGGGCAAAAGCTTGTGAAGAAACCAAATCGTTGACCTTTTCGCCCAACAAACATAGGTCTTCCGTCGGGTAAAAGTTGCTTGCCTGACGACATGTAGTTCGTGGGACAAAACTTCGTAGGGTAAATGGTAATTTCTGGTTGTGCCAACTGCAGTACTGTAGCAACTAACACTTTCTACATGTTCAGTTGAGATAAGTAATGTGGACATGATTCAAATTCTTCAACTATATGTTATTATTATATATACTCAACCAGACTCTTCCAGTACACTCTCTTCCCCCTAGAGCTTTATGATTAATTAACTAGTAGTTGTCAAATTTTTCCTTAAATACATTTTTGGAAACGTTTTAAAGATAATAGTGCTTGACCAATATCCATGAGCTAGGGTGAACGAATTCCCTCTTAATTTGAGTTACTGGGACAAAAGTACTCATCAAATCAACTACCAACAGTTACGAGCAATGACTGAAAGTAGGGTTTACTGTACAGTAGTTGAGTAACTTGAGGCTGTGTGAAATGGAGTCAAGGGAAAAGAAGGTCAGGACTCTCTCTCTCTCTCTCTCTCTCTCTCTCTCTCTCTCTCTCTCTCTCTAATTGTGAACGAAGATACTAATCGAAGAAATAAGGGCAATGCAGAAGTACATTTCTGTGTCTTTTTATGGGAAATTGGCGAACGAGAAGACGACCTTGTCTTGCTTATCCTGGTCCTTGTTTGTCTACTGCTTTCGGCCCCTTTGTCTGCTGGTGCCAAGAATTATGAAGGGGTCAGTATATTGGTAAACTTGGCACTAAGTTTGCACCGGGGTAGAAAAATGTGACAATTTGCTGCCCCAATTCTCAAATTAGTGGGCTAAGATTTGATTTAGCTGCATCCACCAACTCAAAGACCCACAGATGTTTATACACACTGTTTTTATAAGTACCTTCAAGGTCATTCACACACTGGTTTTGGTGTCTAAGGACATTAGCCACCATGCAGCCACTAATGTATGATCAACGTCCTCTATCAAAGTTTCTATTGCTCCATTGCCCACTGCATGTGTTTTGGTGTCCCTCTTTCAATAGTGAACCATCACTTCAGCTTACAATGCTCACCAAAATATTATTTCTTCTTTGGTATCCCTGCTTGATGCGTTCAACACCATTCTCACATGCTGCTATTGAAACAGTGGCTTACAACAAACACACTTCCACGACATTTCCCGTGCTTTTCTTCATCACTTCCATGAAATCAACCATCATTCCGCACTTCATGGTTGCCACTTCCATGTCCATCTTATTTATTCTGCCCGCTACTTCCTCTACTGTTGTACCATATTTGCCGCCTCAAGCATCTGCCTTTCCTCTTTCTGTGTGACCTCCATCCTAAGCCTCTCAATTTCATTATGAGCTTGATTTGCTGCCCCTCGTTGCTCCTCACATGCCGCTCGAACTGCCTAGACCACCCTAAACAAGCCCTCTCCTCAGTAACAATGCCTGGCACATTAGACCAATTAACTCCTCAACCAAAACCACTAACTCGGTTTCTCTTCTCCGGTCCTAGAACAGAAGAGTATACAAGGTGGAGTGCCTCATCATTTACTTCTTCATTCCTATCCTCATACTCTTTCAGCTTTGTGTTAAATTATTCTTTCTAGATGTACATAAATATATGATTACCATATTATTAAACTTTTACTTGTTCAACAACAATTCCAAAGAGAGCAAATTCTCAACATTTGCTAAGGCTGTTTAGTTACTTGCAATGATTTTCGAGTGTGTTAGTGTTAGCTTCCAGAAATTAATACGGTCAGGTTGGCACCCATTTATTTGTTCCTGCACATAAAAGCAAGTCCTTAATATGACATATATCTCATACTCCAGTCCAAATCCACAAACCCTTCTTCCCCTTCACGTCAGATACCAGAAGACCCCTCTCCTTTGTCAAATTTACAGACCTATATAGCAAAAGACCGTTCTTCATCAAACCCTCCGACCAAGAACGTGGTTGAGCCGGATACCAATTGTGAAGTGGATGCTGTGCCTCTTCGGCCGGAGTTGGTGGCGTGGGATTGAAGATCTTGTAGGTTCTAACAAGGCAGACAAAGCGAAGGAGACGACATGAGGTCTTAGCAGTCCTCTGCTTTTCGAGGGGGGCTCGCTAAGACCTTCTAGCAAGGGACTTAATCGAGGCGGGTTCCTCGTAATCCCATTAAAGCTAGTCCATGTGGTAACGACCACAGAGCTACACTAACCTTTAGTACACTCTAGTTTAGTAAAGGCTAGTGAGAGCAAACAAAGGCACCCTTAGTAGCTTAATAAAGCTCAATTCACTAGTGCACTCTTCTCTTTATCTCGTGAATAGTTCCCCAAATTTATTTTGGCTAGCAATTTTAACTTAACATCTCCAACGTCATTTAGTACTAAGGTCTAGTGGTACTCCTCTTTACTTGTAAGCAAAGGGTCCTAGGTTTATTCTCGCCAAAGGTGAATCCAAACCACATTATTTCTAGTCCATTGTGAGGTTTAGCCCACCCCACTCTCTTAGTATAAATAATATCGTTTGTTCAATAAAAAAAGAAAACTTAACATCTCCAACAACACTTTTTATTCTGAACTATTTTGACTAGCTTAATATACTTTTTTTTAACAAATAATACTCTTTGTTAAAAAATTGAGGGTATGTGTGTAGTGGAACATAAAGTAAATAAGACACAGCATTTACGAGGTTCAGCAAGTGTGCATACGTCCTCAGGGCAATAGCTGACACGCCTCGATCCCGATATACTCCAAACACTAGGATGGGCACGTGCTGGCCGACACCCAAGGGTGACAAAAGCCATTTTAACATGCATGCGAGTTATGAAGAAAAGAACGAACGTAAATAAAATATGTAAATTTAAATAAAATGAAATATATAAATGCGGGAACGTGTTCAGATCATACAACTAGTCAAAGCATCATATCATAAATTTATAAAAGTGTTCTAGCTCAAATCATCATCATAAACCATATTCACAAATCCATAATGTCTCAAAAGGTGTAAAAGCAATAGTTCGTAAATCTTTCGTAAGATGTAATTCAATAAATCATAAACATTTAATAAGACGTAAATTCGATAAATCATAAATATATCTCATGAAACGTAAAATCAGGAAATCCTGCTTTTCATGAATGCAATCCTAGAATTTACAATCATGCATTTAGGAAGGGGTCCACTCATAGCCATTTAGTCGAGTCATAATCCGCCATGCGAGCTCTGGAAATCTTTCATATGCATTTCACCTAGAAACAAAACAGTTTACATAAATACGTAACCTATTATCCTAAATTCGCATATTCATACAAAGTATGGTTAATAAAATAGCTATATTAAAGCGATCGAATTTCTGAAAACGGAAGGTGAATTCGGGTTCAGCATGTTGAGGAACTAAACGAGGAACCTCGGGTTCCTCTACGCACCACCACAATGACATGCCCCAACCCCAATATCCCCAAATATCAGGGTAGGCACGTGCTGGCTAACACCCGACGGTGACAAAGCCATTTTAAAGCATGCATACCGATAAAATATGTAATTAGAAAGACGTACACTAGTGCAAAATCGTGTTCAAAGTATACAACTAATCAAGAATTAAGTGAAATAATTATGATAGAAGGTACAAACCGAGGAATGGGACCTACATAGAGCAAACTTGAAGATACCTAAGCGAAAGTGTCATGACGCCTAGATCGCGCGCCTCGATTCTAACACCTAAGGGGGCGCAAAACCGAAAAGGTGAGTGGACCCAAGTTTGTAATAATACTAATAATACGAAAACCATTTTATTTATGAACATACTAACCCCCTATTTTGAAAACATATATATAATACTACATAATAGGTTTTCTGAAAACTCTAGCATGCCATGAAAACGTTCGTAAAACATGTATGCTTAAAACAATGCTCAGAGTGGTAGTAAAATTGCCCGCAGGCAAATCCATAAATCTCATCCATACTGTACTCTCTAGGGGTGTCATAGTCGCTCGAAGGCAGTACATGTCCATCACTCAAAAGTGAAGCTGAATAACCTATCCATCATCCGAAGGTGAAGCTATACAACTTGTCCATCACCCGAAGGTGAAGCTAAATAAAATAGCATACATACACACCGACACTAGTCGTGGCTAGTGAAGCTGTCCGACACCGCTTTCGACAGTGAAGCTAAGGGTATATATATCTCACTACTCCTCCACTGTGTCCTATGGCCATAGACGTCATACCCATGGGGTGTGTATGTGCCGTATGATAACCCACTAGATAAGCACCGAAAACATTTCTAAAAATCTCATATAGTATAGTACCAAAGCTCAAAGGCTTAAACTCCATCTCATAAATCATGATAATTCACATATTCATAAATCCGTAAAATAAAGCATATTCGAAAGCCATAAAATTGTATATACGAGAATCCAATAATTCACAACTTTTAATAAAATGTAAATTCGATAAAGCATAAATATTTCTTAAACTATAATTATAGAAATCCATAAAACATAATATAAAACATATTCAATTCATGAAGTGTGAAATGCATGCTAGGCTAATATTTTATAAAAATATGTAAATTTAGAAGGGGTCCACTCACAGATATTTTGTTGCCCGAGAGCCACTTGAACGAAGGAGGATGGTGTCATCTTCCAACCGACGCACCTAAACGCAAATGAAGACCATTTAATAAAACTCTATTAAATGATGGAATTTCGAAAAACTAATAGCAGATTCGAATTTAACACGTCAAATAACTTAAGGAAGGGCCTCGGGTTTTCCCCACACAGCGGTTTCCCGCGAACGGAACCCACAAATGCTGACCAACTCCAAAAATCACCAAATTTTACAAGAATGAAGATCTCAATGAGAGGAACAACTTTCATACTTGGGTCAAAGTCTAATTCACCCGAGAAGTGGCCTGAAAATGCCATGATCCGCCAGAAACCCTACAAATGGTGCACTACGATTCGACGGCAACACGACCTTCAACGCCTTGATCTTCGCTTGGGTTTTGTTCCTGGGGTTGAAAGATATTGTTTGATGGTGATGATCGACGGCATAACTCACAGAACTAGTGGATCACCACTGTGGAGCTCCGGAGAAGACGAAGTTTGTTCATCGTGAAATTACCACTAACAGCCATCAAGTTTGTATGGAAACTAAAGAGGGATGGTCGATGGGTCTAGTGGTGGTGGTAGGTGACTCTAACTCATCGAAAAATGGATGAAAACGGCGACGGAATGAGCCACCAGAAACCAGGTCAAAGGGATCCGACCCTGGTTGGCTGTTTCTCCCCTTTTCTCTTTTCCCTCCTTTATCTCCATTCTTATTAGTTCACTCCCCACCTTCCTCTCTGATTGGTCCACACCCTTCCTTTTGTTTCCTTTTCTTTCCATCACAGCCACACATGTGGCTTCACAGATCTTTGCTCCAACAATCTGGAGCCTTCTAGATGATGGTCAAATGACCATTATGCCCTCAACTTTGTTCGTTTATAATTTCTTCATTTTAACTCCAAATTCGATTCCGCTGGCGCCCACGCATTCTTAATGATGAGTACTTCAAGAATACACCAAGGAAATGAATCTTACGTGACACAACACGATGGTCAACAAAAGTCAACATTTTTGCCTCAGAGGGCATTTTCGTAATTTCACATTTTAAAATTATAAAAATCGTAATATTTGGGGACAGGTCATTACAACAAGGTGGTTGTCTAGGCAACCACGCACTGTACGCGCCGAGCGCAGAAGAACCCCCACGTACCCGCTAGTAAGCTAGTACTCGCCTTCCTTGTGAGTTACTACAATTTTGCAAGTTTTTCCCCCGATTTTCAAATCTCATTTCAAGCTCGATTTTCAACCAAATTCAATGATTCAAAAGCCAAAGTGAAGTTAGGAACGTAAGGAACATGTCTATACTAAAATCGAGGCTCAAAGGAGGCAGGAAATGATCAAAAAAGAGGTTTGAAAGTGGCCTAATGGCTACGGTTTCAAATTCCAGAAAAATGCACAGTGCCCTCCCTTGGGATTTCTCTGCATCCACACGTGACCAACACTTAAAACTACCCTAATCCAATGCCAAAACACGATCTACGGGATTCTAGGGGGTTCACCTTTGCCAGAGATAGTGAGAACTAGCCTGAGAAACACAAGCACAGTGGCTGCTACTATGCAGCGCAGGGAAAGATATTTGAGGGGTTTTCTCCATTGTTCCTGGTTCGTGGGGCTCCCAGCTGTCATAGGGAGGCTATTGCAATCCTTGTTGTTATTGGTTGTGTGTGTGTGTAGTGCTCGGAGTGAAAGAGAGTGCAGAGAGAAATGAGAAAGAGAATAAGAGTTCTAAGATAGAGACGAGTGAGGGAAGAAAAGAAGGTCACGAGGGAAAAAGAAGAAGACGGGGACAAGGGGACACAAGTGGGCCCTAGTGGCTGACATAATAAGGTCCACAAAGGATGAAAATAGAAATATCTTCCTGAAATATAAAATTACCAAAATACCCCTAACGTTTAAAATTTCATAAAAACCTCGTTCAAACTCCAAATTTAATCTGCACAACATGCCCACAAGTTTGTGGCGATGAGTACGATAAGAATATGCTAAAAGAATAGGTCATACATCTCCAGATACGAGGGCCAATGAAAGTCAACATTTTTACCCGAGGGGCATTTTTCATAAAATCACACCTTTAAAATTAATAAATCTGTAAAATCAGGGACAGGTTATTACAATCTACCCACCTTAAAAAAAATTTCGTCTCTAAAATTTGAAATAAGTTGCTATACCTAACATACTTGAAAAAAAAAATATATATATATATATATATATATATAAGGAAGAAATCAAGTCAGAGCGGTTGTATAAATGAGAATATCATTCCGTCGCGATCGGATTGCAAGGATTCCTCTTTCATGCCTCCAATCTCATACTTTCCTTCTCCTTTAGTATAATAGTATAATATAATATCTATGTAACAACATAAAGTCAAAAACATATATATATATATACACACACACACAAAATAACATAACATCAAGAATACATAAATAATAATATAAGTTAAAATACTAGCACTAAAATTAAAACCGAAAATGATGACTCTCATCCAAACATTTGTAACGTCGCGTACTTCGAAAATATGTGTATGTGTGTCTCTTTGGGTCAAGCCCATATAATAACGAGTTAGGTACAAAACCTAATTAATGGAGATACTAACGTATACGGCCTACTTGCCCACTTGCTTAACGAACCCAAAGAATAAGCCATCGATATTACAATCTGCAACCCGCAATACCAACAACTCACTATTGTCTCGATAAGCAAGCAACTACATCCTGAGAATGCAAAATTACCACTTTGCCCCTCACTAAAAGAATATGCATAAATCGTCCGATTTATGCCTCGATCGCACTCACGCACTACCTTCTAGGGCGACATTGACAGAAATACATAGTTTCCCACATCATAATTTCGGTCCCTCAAATACATGATCACAATACTCTTTTGTTTATCAAGTGTTTTCCATAGAATTCCCCATACAACGTAACACCCCCTGTGGTGCCATACCCAAACTAGAATGATAAATGTCGTTATAGAAAAACTTCCAATGGAGATAGGTGTCCATCCCAACCACACAAAAATTGCAGAACATATGAATGTAATATGTCCTTCAAGGCTCGGAAAGTTCGTTCAAACTGGCTATTAGTCTAAGGGTGAGTTGTGGTACAAGTTAACAACTTAGTACATGGCCTTCAAAAAAGCTTCCCAAGACTTGGAAATGAAACGTGCATCACGATGAGATACAATGTGATGGCACACCATGTAATCGAACAATGTAGTTCATACATGCCTTAGCGAGCTAGCCTATCGGGAATTTCCTCCCGAATTTAGCTAAAGACCATGCCAAAAAAGCTAAAAGAACACTCAAGAATTTAAGGGTCGAAATAAGTTCATCAAATCTAAAGTACAAGATAACTGGATTGAATACATAACTATGATGCATGAACACGTGTAAGTGCTTAACTTGATTATGTGGTGGCAAGTTGAAATGGTTGAACATTGACTCGACTTGATCGGTAGTCTGATGAAAACTGACAAACAGGAACCACTACTACAATATTAGCTTTAGGTGTCGGATGATGGTGGCAATTTAATAAGCCATTATGTCGGATAAAAGATATCTGACATATCATTCAGTTAGTGTCAAATGCAACCGCCATAAAATTATTATAACCGCCAGTATTTTTGAATTCTTTTTTTTTTAAATATTTTTAACATATTCCGGAGGTTTTTAAGTTAATGGTGGCGGTTATAACCGACATAAATTGACTATTTTATTATTTTAGTTTCTGGGGGTTATAATCGATAGAAATTGACTATTTTATTATATTAAAATATTATATTGATTAGAAATAAATAAATAAACACATGATTTAAATATTATTTTTTTTTCACTCATGGCCCTGTCGGATATAACCGACACGAACAAAGCAAAATTTTGGGTTGCTGCCAGAATAATCTCTGAATGTTTTTTTTTCACTCATGGTCCTATTACCTAATCTCTGAATGTTTCCTTTTTTTGTGATTTCCTACACATGCTATCTCGGAATATATACAAACATATTTGACGGTTTGATCTTTGAAACTAGTTTCTTAGAATGCATATCCTATCAAATTGATAGATTTAACAAACACTTAAGACTTAATTTTATACTTCCATTAAGTATAAAATAAGATTTATCCACTAGTGTAAATATTTTAAATTGAAGATCGAATTCATTCATTGCATTCCTATAGGGTCGAGGAGTGTAACTGTAAAAAAAATCATCAAAATCGGAGCTAAAATAATCGTTAAATTGTGATTTTTCATTTATAATAATCGAAAACTTTTGTTCCATTACCTAATCTTTGAATATTTGTATTTTGTCATTTTTTACGTATGCGATCTCAAAGTGTGTACAAATAAGTTTGACGGTTGGATCATTGAAAAATGTTTCGTAGAATGTGTATCGCATCAAAACGGTAGATTAAACAAACATTTAGAGTTAATGTTATACTTCCCCATCAAGTATAAAATAAGATTTTGTCGTATCCACTAGTTTAAATATTTTAAATTCAAGATCGAATTCGTTCAATGCATTCTTATAGGATCAAGGAGTGTAGCTGTAAAAAATTATCAAAATCGGAGCTAAAGTAACCGTTAAATTGTGATTTTTCGTTTATAACCATTGAAAACTTTTGTTCTGTTACCTAATCTCTAAATGTTTTTTTTTTTTTGTGATTTTTTAGTATGCAATCTCGGAGTGTCTACAAACAAGTTTGATGGTTAGATCATTGAAAAAAGTTCCGTAGAATGTGTATCGTGTCAAAACTGTAGATTAAATAAACACTTAAGAGTTAATGTTGTACTTCCAGTAAGTATAAAATAAGATTTTGTGGTATCCACTAGTTTAAATATTTTAAATTGAAGATCAAATTTATTCGTTACATTCTTATAGGGTCAAGGAGTGTAGCTGTAAAAAATCTTTAAAATCGGAGCTCAAATAACCGTTAAATTATGATTTTTCGTTTATAACTGTCGAAACTTTTTGTTCCATTACGTAATCTCTGAATGTTTGTTTTTTACGCTTTTTTACGTATGCAATCTCGGAGTGTGTACAAATAAATTTGACGGTTGGATCGTTGAAAAAAGTTTCGTAGAATTTGTATCGTGTCAAAACGGTAGATTAAACAAACACAAACACTTAAGAGTTAATATTATCCTTCTATTAAATATAAAATAAGATTTTGTGGTATCCACTAGTGTAAATATTTTAAATTGAAGATTGAATTTATTCATTGCATTCTTATAGGGTCAAGAAGTGTAGCTATAAAAAATCATTAAAAGCAGAGCTAAAGTAACAGTTAAACTGTGATTTTTCGTTTATAACCGTCGAAAACTTTTGTTACGTTACGTAATCTCTAAATGTTTTTTTTACAATTTTTTACGTATGAAATCTCGGAGTGTGTACAAATAAATTTGACGGTTGGATCATTGAAAAATGTTTCGTAGAATGCATATCGCGTCAAAACAATGGATTAAACAAACACTTAGAGTTAATATTATACTTCCATTAAGTATACAACAAGATTTTGTGGTATCCACTATTGTAAATATTTTAAATTGAAGATCGAATTCATTCATTGCATTATTATAGGGTCGAGGCGTGTAGTTGTACAAAAATCATCAAAACCAGAGCTAAAATAATCGTTAAATTGTGATTTTTCGTTTATAACCCGTCCAAAACTTTTGTTCTGTTACCTAATCTCTGAATGTTTTTTTTTTTTTTTTGCGATTTTTTACGTATGCGACCTTGTAGTATCTACAAGCAAGTTTGACGGTTCGATCATTGAAACTAGTTTCGTAAAATGCATATCTCCGTTAAATTTGCCTAAATTTTGAAGTGGGAAAAGTAATTTGTGCTAAATTTTTATTTATGTTTTTCAAGTATTGATTAGACAATATTTAGTTTGTATGATGACATTTTCATTGTACAAAATGGGTTATTATCTATTAAACCAAACAATTATTTATTTAATTTTTAAAAACGTATTCTATTTAAATACATATTATTTATTTATTTATTAAACCAAACAAATATTATTATATTTTTTAAAATGGTAACAAAATTTTGGGGGGAATTTAAAATTTTGGGAGGGAATTTTGGGGGAATTTTTGTCGCCATTTTATTTATGTCGGTTTTTATTTTAAAAAACGTTTTTGTTGGTTTTAACCGACAGTAATAAAAATTTTCCAAAATAAAACCCTCCATCTCTTCCTTGCGCCATTGCCTTCTCCCTTCCCCCTTCCTTCCCCCTTTTCTCCTCTCATTTCCTTCTCATGCTCCTTCTCTTCTCTCCTTCTTCTTCTCACTTCAATCACCATGGATGAACAATTCGAGAAGCAACATTCCGAAACCAGTACGTTTTAAATTATTTGTATTACGTTCAATTTGTGTTTTAAATTTTGATTTTGTTATTAAATCGAAGAGGTTGAGAAAAAAAGAGTTTAACTTGGTCGGAGGGCTTACCTAGGCTTGACGTGCCCAATTTTTACTACACTCTTGAAGACATATTGTTCGAAGAGGTTGAAAAAAAAAAGGTTTAACTTGGTCGGTACATTGGCCTAATAATATTTTTGGGTTTTCTCCTTATAGCTTGATGAACATAATCGATGCGTTTTGTGTTTATGCTGCTATATGTAAAAAGGAAGGAAGACCATTGAAGTTTCCCAGTGGCAAAGTGGCTTGGGAGTGTTATGCGTGGCTTCGGATGCAAATTTGATAGCAGAACAGCATATATGGGCCTTCCGTATGCGAAAAACGAAGCATTTAATGTGAACAATGGAGATGTGTTTAAGTGGAAGCATTTTTGGGAGGTGTTGGCTGAGCATTTTGGGATCGAGGAGTATGGGTTTGATGAGGAGGAGAGTGGTAGGCTGAGGTTGGTCGAGATGATGGAAGGGAAAGTCGGTGTGTGGGAGGAGATTGTGAGGGAGAACGGGCTACAGCCGACGAAGTTGGAGGAGGTGGCGGTGTGGTGGTTTGCTGACTTTGTGTTGGGTGGGGCGGCTTTGTTGGACAGTATGAATAAGAGCAAAAAGCATGGCTTTTTGGGTTTCAAGAATTCCAAAAAGTCCTTCATTTCACGGATTAAGAAGATGAAGGCTTACAAGATTGTTCCATGAAATGCATTATGAGGAAGAAGAGTACCTATAACATGCGTATGTAATGGCAATAAAAATTGTTATTCTTACTCTTTTTTTGTACCATTATTTGTATTGTCTCTTTAATAGAGATGAGACATACATTTGTACTTTTTTTTATTACTATATTTTCTGTCGGTTTTATCCAACAGAGGATGCTTTTATTTATTCATTATTATTAAATTATCTGTCGGTTATATCTGACACAAGTTCTGGCGGTTTTAGAGTATTTTCTATTGGTTTTATCCAACAGAGAATGCTCTTATTTATTCATTATTAATATATTCTCTGTCGCTTATATCCGACACAATTTTTGTCGGTTTTAGTGTACCTTCTGTCAGAAAATTCATTTCCTGACGCTGGCAATTCTATCGTTTATTATATACGCCACTACATCCATTTTCTGTCGGATTTTGCTTCATATCCGACAGTAATATACATTTCTTGTCGGTTATCATAGCGACACTAATAAATGGTTTTGTAATATTGAACTTAGATTTCCCCTAAATCAATATTCACAACATCTCGTTACAACAGTAACTTCAGAGATATTCAATCACTGATGGTAAGGATTTGTTCAATAGGGTGTTAATGGGTGATTGCAGGACTGATGATCTCAACTAAAAACTTCAATGTCTGAGTGGTTCTCTTGGACGGTCTATCTACTTAAAAAATGACACAAAGTGCAGTAGATAACCCAAGATTGACTAAAATATATTTTAGTGCCAGGAGGTGAATCTAGGATTGCGAATAGAGTCGAAGCAGACCAAAACGTCAAAGTGTCTGACAAATTCGAGAATGAGGAATTCTGCCAAACAGTTCAAAGTAGTCCTCATGGACTGATAGATAAAGCGCTGAGTGAGTTAGTCGACAAACACCAAAACATCACCATAGTCTCCATGTATACCAAATCATTTGTGCAAGAAATGGGAATCACTCTCAACAACTCGAACGGTTCTTTTCTTCCTATTTTGACCCCCAGGTAGTAAGGTATTTGCCTAACGACTAAGCAATTCCTTTTTCATCTCACGTCAAAAATAGAAAGGTAGAACTTGGAAATAGGCTAACAAGGTTTCTTGATGATCTGAAGAAAAAAAATGTCACATCAGTATTCATGAGTTATGCATAAGGTGGAAATAGAAAAGGTTGAAGAGCGTTCAGGTATCTATGTGTTTTTCTACTGAAGTTGTCAGCAACCACGTTTGCACGATTAGGGTGGTAGACGATGGTGCAATCGTAGACATTGATATATCATATCCATCATCGCTATTTGAGATTTAGCTCATTTTGAGTGAATATATACTTGAGAAGTTTATGAGGTTGATAAAGATTTGACGCGTTTCTCTACGAATAAGGTGTCAGCAGGTTTTCAAGTAAAAATGGCAATCGTTGACTCTAGGTCGCAGATAGGATGGTTCACATCATGTGGTCCCAACCATCAAAAGGCATAAGCGTTACTCGACCATGATGCATCAGCACGCAGCTAAACATTCAATAAAACATCACCGTAGGATTTGAAATTGATCGACGTCATCAAAGAGTGTAAGAACAATGGTTAGGTGAGACAACACTCCAGTTGTCAGAAACATTGTTCAAATTCAACATCTCAAACAAAACTAACTTGTTTCCTAGCCAAAAATGGGAATATGGCTATGCTCAAAGAATCGTTGACAATTGACAATAGAAATCGACAAGACTAATGATCACAACACTTTATGAGGATTTTTTATTTTTTGCAACCGCAACCGTTTTGGAAATTGTAAGAATATCATCTACTATGCTAACATCTCCCAAGAAAGGTATATACTCTAAACAAAGTTAACATCTGAGGAATGTGGTATAAAGTTGACTGCTAACGTTTAGTAAATTTGACCTTATTGTTGGAGTAGACAAGAAAGTTGTCATTAAGGCAATCACGAATCTGTCAGAAAATGCATGGATTACCCGGTTAGTTAGATTTATACACATCGTTTGAGCATTCCTCAACTTGTTAAGAGGAAATGCAATCACCAAAAATCTTATCAAGTCCACATGAATTCCCTCGGCGAAAACAACAAGCCCGAGAAAATTGATCTAGTTTAACCAAACTGACACTTGCTAACTTCGCTTACAGCTGGTGCTTCCTTAATTTCTCCAACACGAACTTCGGATATTTCGAGTAATCTCCATATAGGTATGACTATGCCCGTCATTCCTAAGGAACGCAAGTCATAGAGCATCATCATCGTTTCAGATCTTCAGTTGGTCTTAACCAAATTTCATCCTTATTTCGCATCACTTCTATGTAAATCTGATTTTGCATGCCATTCCTAAGGAACACATGTCGCAGAGTATCAGTCTGTTGTTGAAAGTCATCCATCATTCCATTATGTCACCGATAAGGCACAATCCTGACACGAATTTTCATACTTCAAATAAGGATGTGACAATTTAGACTGAATAAGAATTGCACAACTGTGCCGAAAGACATCTATAAACGAAAGTCGTGACATCCAAATGATATCAAGGCCAACGCACTACTAGAGTAGAAGAAGATCCAAAGTATGCTCTAAACAAATCAGGCTCTGATACCAATCTGACATGCCCCGATCCCGACGTCAAGGCATTTCCATATCAGTAGCTTCGAGTCCTCATCTCAGTGTAGGACCCCTTTCTCTATAATCTTACCTTTTTATAATATTCCTTTTGTAGTATTCTTTATTAGTTGTCTGCTTTGAATACGTTCCCGCATTTCCATATTTCATTATATTTAAATTTACATATTTTATTTACGTTCGTTCTTTTCTTCATAACTTGCATGCATGTTAAAATAGCTTTCATCACCCACGGTTGTCAGCCTACACGTGCGCATCCTGGTGTTTGGAGGATATCGAGATCAAGGTGTGTCAATAGCAATAGTTTCTCTCATTATCAAACTGAAATTACAAAGCAATGGAAACAAGAGATTGTATCTTCTCTATCGTCTCTACATATTTGTGAGCAAATAGGCATTTATATAGGAAAACTATATCTTCTCTATTAAGGCCAAGAGATGTGAAAGTAGATAGCACACCTTCAACATTTGTTGGCTAACAAGACGCAGTGGATGGTGCATATTTCTTCATGCAGGTCAGCCACTTTTATAACACTCTTAGATATTCACCGATTTACATGAGGATTGAGGAGAGAGAAAAACTTCAATAGCAGGAGAGTTTTAATATTTTTTTTAAAGTTTAGCTTTAAAAAAAAAAATTATTATTATTAAGGAAGGGAGAAGAGTTTGAAATAATTACAATAATTAGGAGATGATGGAGTTTCGAACTCGAGAAGCAGGGTAGAAATCAACACCCTATCCACTAGGATACCTTTTCAAATCTATAGAGTACTATTTCGTTAACTTAAACTAGCAAGTCTTTTTAAAGACTCTTAGGGCAATGTTTTGTTGATTTCTTACTAAAATATTTAGCATAGTGTGGTTTTAGTGTCTCTTGGAGTGTCACTTAGTATTACAGTATAATGATATTCCTATTTACACATAAGTGAGATGTTTCTTGGAGTGTCACTTAGTATTATAGTATAATGATATTCCTATTCACGCATAAGTGAGATGTTTTAGGTTTGAATCTCGTAAATAATAAGTTTAAAACCAATTTATTCACCTCACCCCTTAATATAAATATGTCGTTATTTAAAAAAATAATAATCTCTTGAAGATGCTCAACTTCATAATAGTGCTAGGTTTTTTAGAGGAAAGAAAACAACTGAAGAGAAAAGAAAAAAAAAAGGCGTTGTAAAGAAGTTCAAGATTGAGAGTGAAAAATTCACTCCTCCTCTAGCAACAAATCGGCAATTCCTATTAGATAAATAGTAGGCTAGCTTCTATATTTCATTTGTTCATCACCATCAATATCAAATTTATGAACAACCATGTGTTCCTTGGTTCCAAGTCACAAGGAGAACATTTTTGTGTAAAACTATGCTATCTTGTGTTGTAAAAGCTGTGGGAATTGGCCCACATGGTTTAGTCAAAGGTGAAAAAGTGAGGACTAAAAATTATGGTATTGTCAAATTTTGCTGTTGTGGTATAGCATGGTCTTCAACTTTCAACTTGTATGACACGGTTTATCAATATGCATTAATTGCCCTTGTAGATTTCTGCGTGTAAATGACTATATATAAAGAGCATGCAGTGTATGATTAAACAACACGAAGCAATGATACAAATATCTCTCCCTTGTCTTTACCTGCATCATTTGTGTGATACAATTACAAACATAAACAATGTGATACTTTTATCTATTTATAACATCTTGCTATTTGTTTAGA
This sequence comes from Pyrus x bretschneideri, assembly GCF_019419815.1. Lineage (NCBI taxonomy): Eukaryota > Viridiplantae > Streptophyta > Magnoliopsida > Rosales > Rosaceae > Pyrus > Pyrus x bretschneideri. The sequence continues at coordinate 1,231,876 of NW_025999808.1, read as the reverse complement.
CTTCTTTGAATGATCTAGTGCCTATAGCACCAAGCCCAAACCAAGAGAGGGCCTGTATCCCACATCGACCAAACACAAAATCTTTTCTAGTTTATATAGTTCCAACTCCCCGACAAGCCTGTGTTCGTAGAAAGGAGAGATGGTTGGCATCTCCCCTGACAGGGACGGGAACAGCTTCCGAGCTTACCTGTTACCACACATCCGGTTAAGGCTACCCACCCTTGTGGTGGATCTAGAACCAATTTTTTCTACTTTTTTCTTTTTTTTTTTTATGGCATTTTTCCAAAATAATTCAACCGTTAAATTCATTTAGGGTTCGTCGTAAAGCCAGAATTTTGCTTCCGTTTTAGATAAGGTGTCAAAATATCCACAACATCTTCGTTTACCAAACAACTCTCAATCTTTAATGGCTACCAGTGCTGTCCACTGGACTCTGAATTCCTCGGATACAAAGCGACCCATCTTCTTCTCTTCACCTTTTCGACAAATCCCAACCAAAAAATTCAACATTTCTTGCCGCTCCGCCAATTCTCCTCCCAAATCCCCGCCGGATTTAGCCGAACCCACCACCAACAAGAAGAAGAACCAAAACCCATCTTTATCTTTGTCCGAGCAGCTCCAGCCTCTGACCACAACCACTCTCTCCGACCCTCCTCCGCCCCAAGACCAATCCCAGTTGATATCCAAGCCCAAATCCATCTGGGTCAACCCGGCCAAGCCGAAACGCTCCGTGCTCTCTCTGCAGCGGCAGAAGCGGTCTCTCTACTCTTACAATCCTCAGGTGAGAGATCTGAGGGGGTTTGCCCACAAGCTCAACGACTGTGATGCCACCAAAGTTGCCTTCTTGGCTGCCCTTGAAGAAATCCCCCACCCGCCCACACGAGAAAATGCGCTTTTGATTCTGAATAGCTTGAAGCCATGGCAGAAAACCCACATGTTCTTCAATTGGGTGAAGTCCCAGAATTTGTTTCCAATGGAAACCATATTCTACAATGTCACTATGAAGTCTCTGAGGTTCGGGAGGCAGTTTCAGCTCATCGAAGAGCTCGCGGAGGAGATGATAAGGGACGAGATTGAGCTCGATAACATTACGTATTCTACTATAATCACTTGTGCCAAGAGGTCCAAGCTTTTCGACAAGGCGGTCGAGTGGTTTGAGAGGATGTATAAGACCGGTTTGATGCCGGATGAGGTGACTTACTCTGCCATTTTAGATGTTTATGCTAAATTGGGCAAGGTTGAGGAGGTTCTTAGTTTGTATGAGAGGGGAAGAGCTAGTGGGTGGAAACCGGACCCGATTGCATTTTCGGTTTTGGGTAAGATGTTTGGGGAGGCTGGAGATTATGATGGTATTAGGTATGTATTGCAAGAAATGGCTGCTCTTGGTGTAGAGCCTAATTTGGTTGTGTACAATACTTTGTTAGAGGCAATGGGGAAGGCCGGAAAGCCTGGTTTGGCAAGGAGCTTATTCAAAGAAATGGTGGAATCAGGGCTAACCCCGAATGAGAAAACATTGACGGCGCTTGTTAAGATCTATGGCAAGGCAAGGTGGGCTCGAGATGCTTTGGAATTGTGGGAGCGAATGAGGTCGAATAAGTGGCCTATGGACTTCATTTTGTATAACACATTGTTGAATATGTGTGCGGACCTTGGTTTGGAGGAGGAAGCTAAGACGCTTTTTGAGGATATGAAGCAGTCGGAGCATTGTAGGCCAGACAGTTGGAGTTACACTGCAATGCTGAACATCTATGGGAGCGGAGGGAATGTTGATGAGGCAATGAAATTGTTTGAAGAAATGTCCGAGTTGGGTATCGAGCTCAATGTCATGGGGTGCACTTGTTTGATTCAGGGCTTGGGGAAAGCTAGAAGATTCGGTGATATGGTCCGAGTTTTTGATGTTGCAGTTGAAAAAGGGGTTAAACCAGATGATAGGCTTTGTGGGTGCTTACTCTCTGTTGTATCGTTGTGTGAAGAAACTGAGGATGAGGATAGGGTGCTTTCTTGTTTGCAGCAGGCAAATCCGAAGTTGGTGACTCTTGTCGAAGTGCTGCAAGATAAGAAAATCGGGTTTGAGACTATTAAAGATGAGTTCAGGAACGCTATTGGTAGTACCGCGGTTGAATCCCGGAGACCCTTCTGTAACTGCTTGATTGATATATGCCGAAACAAAAACAACCATGAGAGAGCTCATGAGCTGCTCTATTTGGGAACCCTATACGGGTTGTATCCGGGTCTGCACACCAAGACTGCAAGGGAGTGGTGTTTGGACGTTAGGTCACTATCCATAGGTGCAGCTCACACTGCACTTGAAGAGTGGATGGGAACGCTCTACAAAATAGTACAGCGGGAAGAGGCGTTGCCGGAGATGTTCTCCGCTCAAACTGGTAGCGGAAGTCACAAATTCTCGCAAGGGCTGTCGCATTCCTTTGGTTCTCATGTGAAGAAATTGGCTGCGCCGTTTAGACAGAGTGAAGAGAAAGCTGGTAGTTTTGTGGCAACCAGGGAGGATCTAGTGTCGTGGGCGCAGTCACAGGCTCCGTCGTCGGCCGTCACGACAGCTTAAGTGCTTTATATGTTTATACTATGTAATGTCAAATGGGAAATGGATTATCTCATTTGGATCGTTGTATGTTTCACTTTCAGAATAACTTTTTGTACCAGAGTAGTTATACAGTTTTCAGGCAACCTAAACGTTTAGGGAGTTGTTTGGTATCCTACTTGTTTTTCGTCCAATTTTTCGTTTTTGAAACTAACTAGAACCAAGTAATTTAGCTACGTTTATCATTTTGAAAACAAAGGGTTGGATCTTCGTGAAAGACAAAACAACCAAACTCTAGTTCACTTTATGTCCACTTTCCCGCACGCGCTGTTAGACCAAGAGCTAGTTCGGAGTTGAAGCTCCTTTTGCTGCACTGTGAGAATAAACATATGTGATTTGCGAGCGAGGTTAAGCGTCGTTGGATCAATAGGTTTTAGTGTAGTTGTCACTTTTAACTCAACTTTCTAGTGTTAATCAGATTTGGAAGGGTTAAAAGATTTGCCGGAAAGAATCCTTAAAAGTACTTGTACATCAAATAGTGCTTTCTAAAGCAGCACTTGTGAAAAAAGCGTCTTAATAGATCGATGCTTAAACTTGTATTACCTTTATTTTCTCTTCCCTGTTGTTTCGTCTATAGGTACCACCGTACCGGTAACATAAGTCGACTGTGACTTGTTGATGCTACAAAGAATTGAAACGCCAACACAAATTCTAAACAATCCAACTCTTGTTATCCGCGACGGTGGAAAACCCACCTTCCAAAATTAGAGATGCTCAGTTTTGACAAGGGAATGCTCAAAGTCCAGTAAGTAAATGTGTACCCCCACCAATTTACAAACACCATTTCCGCTCCGGGAAAGAAGAAACGAGATAAACAAGGCACAGAAGAAATCGAAAGAGCCTCCGCCTATGCAATTTTTTCTATTTTTGTTTTTCTTTAAACAAAAATGTAAATCTAAGAGAAAAACGAAACGAAAGGAATAGATTTTTCTTCCCCCCCCCCCCCCCCCCCCCCCCCCCCAAACAAAAGAGCAGTTCCCAACAACTCCGTCTGACTTTCCCCCCTATTAAGTATTTGGTGATATCTAACATCAGCCTTTTCCCATCCCTAACTAGTTGTATGCTTATGCTGTGAGCGAATAGAAAACCCTAATGGACCCATGCAACTGTCAGCAGCAAAGCTTTTCCCTACTGCTTGCACAACATCCCTAGCCGAAAACCGAAATTGCAATATCACCTGTTTTAGAGAGAATATTGCTTGCGTATAAAGTTTCAAAGGTACTTTCCCGATGACTTCCAGATTCTTCCTTCAAGTGATATAACCATAACGGTCACGTCGTCATGATACTTCCTGCGAGCTCCTTGCGGGATGTCCAGTAATTCATGGAAATCCATTCCTGCATACCAAAACACTTCAGGTTCAAAGCTATAAAACCCTAACAAAATATGTAGACTAATAATAAAGCTTTTTGTCCAAACTAGAAAGACAAGTGTCAGATTAAGGGATTAAAGTCTATGCTTTCAGGAGGCCAAAAACCTAAAACCTTAGATGGGTAAACTTAAAAGCATCTTCAACCAACTCCTTTCTCCACCAAAAACCTAAAACCTTAGATGGGTAAACCTAAATCCTAGCTAAGTCTGATGCCTACCAGGAGTGTAAATGGGCCGAGCCAAGTACCAAGGTGCTCAAGCTCAACTTAGTTGATATTATGCATGCTCAAGCTCAGCCCAATTGATATTGTCACGTAAACATATGCTCGAGCTTGGCTCTGGAAGGGGAGGGAGAATGCACACATGCTCATAGTAGTAGATAGTAGTAGAATGCACATATGATACCGATCAAATTAATAAGGTCAATGTACTATATTTTATAGAAATTGCCAACAATTAAGTCAAAATTACAGTCTTTCAGAGTGCCGACACTTGATAGGAAGGAAGGTGTTTATTTCCACCCTTTAACCAATATTTTGAAAGAATCACAGAAGTTTTTGTAACATCAATAGTTTCACAGTAATTATCTGATCAATTTCATCTGTTGTTTTCTTGTGGGGAATCTGGTCAAATGTCAGTGAAATTCTGGTTTGGGTACTGAAATTTCTATGCAACTTTGTACATGTGATCTGAAAAGTTTCAAGTAGAAGTTAAAAGATGAACAAGATGAACAAAGAAGAAGGCCCCTTCTCTATTTCGAAAACACTTTTTAATCATTATCTGTTAAAGGTTTGACTGGCGACGGCTCTAGAACCCACATGCTAGACAGTTACTGCTCTTTGATCAATTAGATAAACGCTTGGGCAAAGAAATTAGCTAGATGGGATTTGGTTAATAGTGAAAACCATGTTTCAAATGCAGCCCCTTATCACTTAAAATTCCCCATGTTTAAAGGTAGACTTTGCTCTTTCTTTTTTTTGATTGATATTTCAGTAAATCTGGACTACCAAAATATCTACAACTGCTGCTAATTTTATCCTTGAATTAGGCAAGACTAAAAACCTATGAAGCCAGTGCCGTTCTTTTGCAAATTATCTAATCAATTTGATACATAACTATTTTTTTTTTTCTTTTTTTTTTTTTTTTTTTTTTGTCAAATGATAAATTTTGTTAGATTAGCTAACGACGGGGTTTGAACCCACGCCATCATGCAAAAGCTCCACATCTTTCCACCACTGTGGTAAAGGTCACTTGCATACGTAACTATTTCCAATCCTAAAATATAGTGCCTGCACCCACCATTCTAACACCGTCCTACTAAGCCTTGCATTGTTCTTGCTACGAATACTTCAAATTACAACGAAAAAAGAACACCAAAAGTACGTATATACAATTTTCACAATATAAGAGGCAAAAGAAATGGAGGAAATTACCAGCTTTTTTTGCAGCACGGAAAAGAAGCTCCTCTATCAGGTGTTGTGCAGGGTCTCCATCTGGAAACTTCTCCATAAAATTCTCAACATGGGAAACTACTTCCTGATTGCTAAAATACTGATACAAACCGTCTGATGACAGGATTAAGAACTGATCACTAGGGCAGAGTCTATGGTGGCGAAGAGAAGGCAAACATGATATGTATGGTGCAGTGCCAATGTACTCATTTCGAAACATTTCCAATAACGTGTCATTCCACTTGGGCTGCACAACAAAAACAAATCACATTGTTACCTACTGAGGACACTGGACCGTGCGTCCAATGCACTTGAACATGGTGAGTTCATGCAGCAACAAAAACACAAAATCATAATTAACTTTTAACAAATTTGCTGAGGATTCTGGTTTTGTTTGATTAGAGCGAAAAAAATAATAATCTTGAAACATACAGACACAATTATACATACAGAGGTAATAAACATATGAACATGATTTCTTGTAACAAAAAAGAAAAAACATATGTACAGATTGAAATTGACCATTCACAACTTGGGACTGTTGAAACTCTATGTCAATAATTACGAAACCTCGTTAGGTCGTTCCCTTATTATACAAGTAATGTCAAGCCGTAACTTTTCAATAGATGTGTAAAATGCAATTTTACTTCAGATTCTCAAAATGTATATGAAATAAGTATCTCCACACCAAACCATGCAAAAAGTGAACTTCAACAGGATAGTTAACAATAATGTACTTAAACCTGTTTCAGAAATCCAGCCCCAAACGCTCTGGTAACTTTAAGCCGACCTTTCACTCTATCATTGACAATACAATGTTTGTCATCTGGATGTTCATTTTTTATTCTTGTTACTTCCTGCAGAACGAAAAGAAAAATTGTTGAAAAACAAAACACAAACGAATACGAGCTAAGATGCATCAAACAACATGACTCAGAAACTAAACGAGGAAATGCCTATAATTGTTACCAGATGACACTATGGATGGGAAAGAGAGAGGGAATAGTACAAAGAACAACAACCAAACATCCGCACCAATAAGAAGACAAAAATGAGTGTCTGAGCGCATTATTATGGTGAGAAGTAACTTTTTGGAACGGAGGTGAAAAGATCCACCAAGGCATTGACAGAAAACACTTCATACTTATCAACATGCGCACATCAGCGGCACATCCACAAGGTTATTAAACATTGAAGGACTGGCACAAGAAAAGATACATGCACGGAAGCTTCCACATATTGTCCCCATCCATAAAGGAATTGAACATAAAGGCAAATGAGACAACCGAAAAAGCCAGGACGGGAAAAGGAAGCTTCTTCAATTCTTTAAGTCTGCTGTCCCCGTCCCCAGAAAGGACACATTGCTTAGGGCAATTGTACAAAATCAGGTTCAGTACAACCAATGGATGATACTTTAGTAGGCTTATTTAAACAGTTGAAACATGATTTGATAATTGCAATTCCTAGATAGCTTTTCTTTAGAGTCTAGACCACGTCATAAATAGTGACAAAAAGCAAATTTAGAACGCACCTCCCCTACAATTAACTTCATTTAATTTTATTTCATAATAAATTTCTTTCAAAGAATTACTGATGATATTTTACACATTGGTTAGATTTCTTATAGATTAATACCTCAAGTTTGCCAATACATTTTTCCAACACTTAAACAAACACCAGAAGTTTAAGAAACAACAAGAACCTTAAGTTTGCCTTGGTAGGAAGCATCAGAGCCGGTGTGGCGTTTTCTAAAAGAAAAACTCGAATACATATTTAGCAAAGTATCACACAATCTAAGGGAAAAATCTAGCTCCAGTGTCGGAAGACTATATATCTAGCATGAATTACATGAACGAGAAGTGTGCTTCAACTAGAACCGATTTCTCTCACCAACTTTTCATAAAATAAAAATAAAAATAAAAAAAGAGAAATTCTATGACCAAGATGCATTACCAGGAGATAAAATTGTGAAGCATGCTGCTTCAAAATTATTAAAGATAGCAACTCAAGAACCAAGAGACCATGGAAAACAACCAAGTTATTTGGCGTTTGCGCATAAAAATGTTTTTGATATAGGATTCTTTAGTAAAATGAAAACTTAAACACACCAACCTCATCCATCCAGGAAAATACAAAACAATCAAGTAGGAATTCATTAATGACTGGTCAAACAATATTAGCATGAGAACTAAAGCTACAGATACATACATGAGAAGCAGAGAACTTACTTCTTCAATGCTCGTGCTGTGATCAGTGGACAGTTGCAATGCAGTCAATTGCATTGCTTGAGTAGGAGCCTCATTGGCCACAGCTGAGGACGACTCAGTTATATCCTCAGTGTTCAACCCATTGTCCTTGTACCCTGTCAAAGCACTGCTTGAATCACCTTCCTCCGGCTCATAATGTGCTACAATGGCCCGACTATCCCCCAAATTCATCACATACACATCCTCATCCCTCATTAGCACAACCAACAAGCATGACCCCATCAATGCAAGTTCCGGATTCGTATCATGAACCTTATCGGTCATCTCCAAATACGCTTCCTCCGTCGCATGTAAAGCCCTTGACAATGCACTCAACACTAACTCATGATCCACCGGTCCCTCCTTCCTCTTCCTGCCAGTTGGAGCAGACCTCTCCTCCACTCTATTCTCAACCTCAACCTTCTCTTTCTCCTCCAAACCAAACCGCCATGGAAACAACGTTCTACTATGACCCTGACCCTCCTTGTGCTTAGTCAAGCCTTGTTTCAATTTTGACAGCAAAAGCCACCGCCTACTAACAGCAGAACCCGAACCCTCATTGCTCACTGTAACTGCGTCATCAACAGAAAATGCAAACCTCTCGGAACCCGAAAGGTCAAGCCCCTCTTCAGCCTCAGCCTCAGCCAGCAATTCCCAAAGCCGCCGCCTTCTAACACCGTCGGATTGAAAAGTCACTCTCTTTTCCCGATCAGCTTCCGGCAAGGGTTTCGAATCTGAATTCGACTCGTTTTCAGTTTTGCCCTCTACAACTACATCAGTCTCTGAAGCTACATTTGGTGGTGGGTTACTGTTATTGGCTTCTTCAGCGGCTTCTGGGGCTTGATCATCGTCACCAACCTCCCAAAACAAACCCTGAAGCTCATTGTAAAATGCACGGTAAAGATTACCCATCAGAAATTCCGGAGCATCAGGGCCATTAAACCCATCGTAAATCCCAACAAACAGCCACCCCTGCTCTTCCGATACAACCACATGTACACGATCCTCCCCGGCTTTGCCAAGAGCCCACTGGACATTGCTCTCGCTCTTGGGCTCAGGCTCCTCTCCGATTGACGGTGGACCCTCCTTCCGACCAACGAAATTGAGCACCGGAACAACCCAGGGGCGCTGCTTCTTCTCCGAGAAATTCCGATACAGCGCCTTCCCAATCCCCGAAATGCCCTTCTTCCGCCTCTTCTTCACGTAAGGGCCACCGAGTGGCGCCGAGAAGTGAACCCGCCCGTCTGGCCCGGCCGGGTTGGCGTTCGGGTTTGGGTCGAGGGGACCGGAGAGGGCGCCGCGTTCTATCGGGCCAGAGAGGAAGAAGCCCGCCCGCTCCATTGGACCCGAGGGATCTCGCTCACCGCCACGTGGCACGGGCTGAAGAGGCAAGGCGCTAAACGACGACGTACTCTCGAAACCATTGACTATACTCCCCCGGACGCCACCGCCGCATCCGCCGAGAACACTCTCAGTTGCATCGTCGTAAATATTGTCAAGCTGGAGGACAGTCCTAGGAGTGGCGCTATTGGCACTGACGGAAGCCCCGGAGATGGCTTTGAACCCGGTTTCGTGCAATCCGGGTCGGGTTCTGGAGCCGGATTCGTGAGGGGGCGAGAAGCGGAGGGAGTTGGAAGGGGAAATGAAGCGATCCGACTGAGTAGGAGAGAGAAAGCGAGCTGAGGAGCGGACGTAGCAGAAAGAGTGGCCTAGGGTTTCGTCCAGGGGCTCGGACGCCGCGAAGACAACGTCGTTGTGGTCCGGGTGGTGGTGGTTGGTCCGGTGAACCGGCCGGAAGCAGGCGGAGAGGGTGGAGACTCCACTTCCCATCACATTTGAGTCGCGTCCGCTGTTTGGCTACCGAGAAAATTGTCCCCTATACGATTTTCCGGCAAAGCTCAACAACCCAAATAACACCATTAAAAAAAACGAAAATAAACAAAAAAGAAAGAAGCTGAGAGAGAGAGAGAGAGAGAGTGGCAGTGATTTTATATAGTAGTTGAGTAGACTGACTGGCCTCGATTTTGTAGAGAGAGGAAGACTTTGTCTCTCTAAAAATAATTTTATTAATTTTTAAATATTTTTAAATTGGTGATATTTGAATTTTAATTTTTTGTTGTTGGGTGCAGTTGTTGGCTCTTGTTTGACGGTTACACCTGGCGCCTAGCAAAGCAGAAATGGCGAGTGCTGGTTTGGAGTACCTGCCACGTCGGAAGACACGTGGAACTACCGTGATTGGCAATAGCGATTAGGGAAAGGAAGCGGGAGGAGTCAGACAGAAAGCGGTGGTGGGAGTAGGACTGTTCACTCACCGCAGGGTCAATGTTTAAAAGGGTTATCTTGCGGGGGTGCTTTTGTCCTTTTCTCGGTTTGGATTTTCGGACACCCCCCAGCCCAAGGCCCAATCTCGGTTGACCACTACTTTTCTGTTTTTATCTTAAATTACCATTCTGCCCCTGGTATTTCTCTTTATTTGTTATTCTTAATACAGGCGAGCAAATCTGTTTTGTTTTGTTGGGGAATCGCGATGCAATTAATGATGTGATAAACATTTTCAGTTTCAGAAGGGGTATGTTAATGTTCGTGTATAGCTGCAACTGATGAGCCTATTAAATTATTAATTAAATTGATATGGTCCTATGGTCCCTACAAATTCTGAAACTTCAGTCCTTTTTTTTTACTTTGTGCAAGTGTTTAAACAATCGAGCATGTGACTCATTGGCTGGTGTGGTTTTTCAATTCTTCGTGTCCATGGTTCGAGACTTGCTATGTTGACATTATTTAGATTTTTTTTAAATTGAAATAATAACACTACCCTTATAATTTGCCTTAGTTTTTAGGGAATTTTAACGAAATACTCTCGGTACTGTTCACTTTTAACGAAAAATCACATTTTTACTTTTGCTTAGTACTATTCACTACACCTTTATTTGTCATTTTTCATTAAAACTAAAGTTTTTTTTTAGATTTTTCGTTAGTTTTTCTTAGTTTTTACCATAATAAAACCAAACTCTTTTATTGTTTAAAAAAAAAAAAAAAAAAAAAAACTAAGCTCTTTGTTTTTTTTTTTTTTGGCTATAATTAGCCTTATGTTTTAACATATGAAATCATACACTCCTTTTTTAGCTAGTTGATATAAAACAAATTGACACACCCCGACCGAGATCAGGGCGTGCTGGCCATCACACGGAGATGACGTAACCATGTGCACGTGCGGAAGCTAATAAAATATTAATAAAGAGTACGAATATTTAAAAACTAGCATACAAAGTACTAAGAATAAGTGCTAGCGTGTGAGTCACAAATTCAGAGCAGGTCTACAGCAGTCCAAAAGAAAAGATACGACAATAGTACACCCGAAGGTGACCCTACTATGGTGGGTGTCTGTCAGAAATGCCGGAAAAGCCCTTTAGGAAACCACCAGAACTGCTACTCAACTAGAACCTGGAAGGGCGCAAAACAAAAGCGTGAGTGGGCAAAAACAAATCTTTCGAAAACCATTTATAAAAATACTTTCTAACCCCTCGCCGTAAAACCTGTATACTTCCCAGAAAAATAGATATACGTATAGTATATATGCCAAACATGCTCAAATATATGCCATGTGCTCAATAATATGCCATGCCGAAATCTCATAATGATATGCAAGTGCACAGGTATAAACATATCAATATCATGTAATCTGGCAGACGGAGTCACCTAACGTGACCTGTACGGCTGCATCTAGAGCTCAAATCTCTATCTCGAATAATGAACCTGCCCACGAGTCGGAACCATCTAAAGTGGTCTATACGACAGGCCTGGGTGTAAAACATATATATATATACGCTCTAGTGCTACGATCACGTGAAGGCTGTGCGAATAATCGCGGGTCACCTACGAGTCGGAACCACCTAAAGTGGTCTGTACAACAGGACTGTGCACCTAACTTGGATCCAAGCTGAGCGTGTGGTGCGGGAGGTGAACATCACGTGAAGGACTATGCCCTACTCTGGGCGGGAGCACTAACACCGGGGGTGCAGGTTATGAGCTCTCTAAGCATCTCAAACCACTACTGAATATAAACCTGTATACCACTTACCTGACACTTACCTGTGCGTCCACAGCACCAAATATGCATATGTAAATGTATACCACCACTAATGTATGCAATGATGCATAAACGGTAATAATATGGTGCATGGCATAAAACACTTAACCCTTTTTAAACAATTTCTGGGAAAATAAAAGTATATAGGTATATACGGAAAACAAAAGCCCACTCACTGGTATGTGGAAGGGTCGTAGCCCCCCTGCCTCGAGTGACCACGCTCGTCCTCGGGGTACGTATCACCTATATGCGAAATAACTATAAAAACATCAATTTAAAAGCACATAACCAACTTCTCGTAATAACTTCTCATACATTGCTCAAATTGGACAATTGAATATACCAACGTGCTCTACACAAACTCAGGATCACAACCATATTTTTAGAAAAAATTTCCTCCGCCGCACGCGCCCCCACGCGCCGGCCACGCGCAGGCACGTGCCTGGCACGCTGACGGCGTCAACTGACGCCGTTAGGAATATTCCGTCAGTTTTGACAGATTCCGTTAACGGCGTCAGGAATATTCCGTCAGACTTGACGGAATATTCCGTCACCTTCTCCGGCGAACCTCCGGCGCCGGAAAACTGGAAAAACTTCCAACCGTGTTTTCTCACTCGTTTTTCAACCATTTTTCGTGATTTTTGTACCAAATTGAAGCCTAAAACTAGTAGAACAACAATATACTACTTTTAAAGGCTAAAAACCACTCGATCATACCTGTCTCCAAACTCCAAAAACCGGCCAACTTCGAACCAGGCTAGTCCGACGTCCAAATTCGTCCAACGAAGTACTCCTAAGCTCCTTGGGACCCCACTAAGACAACTATGAGCTTCAAAATCCCAAAAACGAGCTAGATTAATGTTTGCATGAACAGTGCTCAAAACGGACATCGTCGAATTGACGTGAAAACGACGGATTTCTTACCTGAAAATGGTACGAGTGTGCTCCCACGAACTTCACGATCACAACTGTGCTCCTAGTTTCCTCGATCTGCTAGTGTTTAGGGTGTTTGTGGGTTTGTCCGTACGTACACAGTGAAAGGGGAAGGGAAATGGGAACACGGGAGAGACAGGGAGGAAGGCAGAGAGAGAGAGGGAGTGTGAGAGGGTGTGTGTGTGGCCCAACACCTGCCAACACCACCCAAACCACCAAACAATAATACGAAAACAAGCTAGGGGTAAAAGGGTCATTTCACATGCACGTTTTCGATATTTCCGGGACGGGATGTCACGCAAATGCTCATACAATCTAGAGCAGGATCTTATTTTAAACAACGACCTTAAATTTTTGTTCGAATCTAATGTGTTAAATCTTTTTTAATCAAAGCTCGTAAACAAGTTTTGATTTATAATATAATCATTTCAATACTAGGTTTTCATACAAAATTTAAAGCTCCACCCTTCTTGTTAGATTAAAATTTTCCATGCCAATACCAAAAAAAAAAAAAAAAAAATTAATTTTTTCCCCCATTAGTGATATTGCAATCTTTCGTATGGCTTAAAGGCCCTTCGTAATCTAGTTTTCTAGCTCCACCACTAGTACTATTGACATGCCCAACCCTGATATTCTCCAAACACCAAGGTAGGCACATGCTGGCCAATACCCGAAGATGACAAAGCAATATTAGGATGCATGAGAACTAAGAACAATAAACATAAATAAAACTTGTAAAATTGATTATAATGAATATGCATTTGTGGAATGTGTTCAGAGCATATAACTAAACCGAGACACTAAAAAGGAATAATATAAAATTGAATGAACAAGGAGATGGATCCTACACCTAAAGGACTCGAAGATGCCGATGCGGGAGTGCCTTGACACTGGGATTGTATGCCTCAAATCTAAGTCCGAAGTGGGGTGCAAAACAAAACATGAGTGGACCAAATTTATATATAAGTAATATTGAAACAGTTATTCATCAATGTAATAACCCCCAAAGTTTAGGAAAGCTCAATAGTATAATATGTAACAGGTTTCCGAAAACCCTAGCATGTCATAAAACCCTTGCGTAAAACATATATCGTATATAATATGCTAGTAGTGTTATCATAATCGACCAAAGCCGCTATATCACCCGACCACAACTAAATATAAATATCTTCTGGTCGAAGCCATATATAAGTATCTTTCGGCCGAAGCCAAACATAAATATCTTCCAGCTGAAGCTATATATAAGTATCTTCCGGCCGAAGTCATCTACAAACGCCCGACCGAAGCCAAATATAAATATCTTCCAGCCGAAGCCACTAACCTACGCCTAGCGAAGCCATATATATCATTCGCCCGTAGGCAGTATCGTTTAATAACCACTAAGTAAGCACATAAAAACATTAATATAATATTTCTAATATATATATATATATATATATATATATATATATATATATATCTGTAAAATCGGAGCTCAGTAACTAAAATGCCATATCGCAAAACCACATTCATAAGTAGGTATATAGTCATCAATCATATATACCACAAAAAATGTAAAGTCAATAAAGCATGATAATATAACCTAAAGTGTAAATCTAATTTACTCATAAACGTTTCATAAAACATAGCCATTAAATCATACTTTTCATGTATACATTTCTAATAGTAAAATATGCATTTTAGAAGGGGTCCACTCACCGATATTTTTCCGTCAAAGAGCCATGCAAACAAGAGAGGACGGAAACGCCATACACAAAAGCACCTAAGCACATAAAGGTACCAATTAACAAAACTATATCATAAAGATTGAATTTCGGGAAACGAACGCCATAAACAGATTCAGGACGTTGAAAAACATAAAGGGGGGACCTAGGGTACGCACCGATTTGGGCCGCAGGACAGTTGGTCGGAAAAGTCGCTAGTGCCACCATCACAATACCTCCGGTGGAGGCATGTGTGCTCCACGTAACGGCCAAGACAGGCTCATACACGGACCCCGCGCGCTAACCAAGGTTCTAAGATGGGCCGGTTCAGCTGGGTTGGCCCGAGGGTAATTGGATCACAAGGTTGGGCCTAGGGTAATTGGGTTTGGGCCTAGGTTCTAGGCTGGGTTTCACATTTGGGTTGGGCTTTGGGTTAGAGCCTGTAGCCTGGCCCAAGGGTTTGGGCTCAAATTGGGGTACGGTTTTGGGCTATCGGGTCAAGTTGACCCGATTTCAGGCGGGTTTTGACAGAGAAGAAAGTCGAAGCTTCCCAAGATTCGTTCAACCCCAAAACTTAACCAAAACACGTCATGCAATATACCAAAATGAAGCCCAAGGAATAAGGAAGAGATTCATACCAGTGAGAGGTCGAGAGGTGGACAAAGTTGGCCGAAAAACAGATTGCAAGGCACGGCAATCTCGCCGGAAACTGGGGAAGGTATTCCCGAGGTGTTCTTCATCCAAAAACCACAAAACTACTCAAAAATGTCTCAAACTCACTTCTAAACATGATCAAAGGGGTTTTAGGAGCTTACCATGGTCAGAGATACCACGAACTACGTCAAAGCTTGTCAGAGTTCGATTTGAACAATTCAAGTGACACGGTTCCGTGAGGGGGAAGGAAAATGAGGTATCTTGAGAGAGGGCTGAGGGGACCAAAAAGGAAATGGGCCAAGTGGCACACAATTTAAGACCCAAAAAGCACCAATTCAAAATATCTAGCCTAATCCCAATGAAATTACCAAAATGCCCTTTCATTCCGTAAATTTCGAAACGGGTCATCACAACTATCTCTTCTTTTCTTTTCTTTTTTTTTTTATCAAACACCACTGGTCCTATCTATATCTTCAACTTGTAGTCAATGGTCAAATCTGCATGCATATTTAACTTCATTTCAATCAAATTTTGATTTGAAAGTGCTTTTAAAATGATTAAAAGTGATTTTGGTGAAAATGTTTTTTCAAGCGAATTTTGTAAAAAGTACTTGAAGTGCTTCCTACAAAAAGGACATAATCAATGCTTCGTGCAAAAAGCATTTTAATTGCTTTTGGAATTCAAAAATATTTTCTATGAAAAGCTTTCAGTCATTTTAAAATGACTTCCCAACAAGTCAAAATTCAACTTTCTTGTAATTTTAGACATATTCCTTCACTTATTTTGGTTTTAGTTGTCTCTAAAACATAAGGGTATATATGTACTAGTATTTCTTAAGGTGGATCAATATACATCATCAATGATCACTGTTAATGCTCAAGTCAATAAAAAATTTAGAATGACCCTATGTCTTATAGTAGAACATAAACTTAACTAGTTACTCAACACACATGATATCACACATCCATGAAATTGATTTAAAAATGATAGCCAATTAATAACAATTAACCAGTTCATTGAATATGGCATTAAATTAAAATGATTCGAAGACTTCAAAACTTGAAGAAAGAATTTTCAAGACAATGTCAAATACCAACTATTATTATATTACCATTAACCACTTCAATTGTGGTTTCTCTTTGTAAAACTCATTTTCAAAGAAAGTAAGGGTTTAAAAGCTTAGCTAGCAAAACCTATATCAATTTTGCCACGAAAAATGTTTTGAAAAAAAGTACGATAATATTAAGCTTGATATAGAATGCGTACAAGATAGTAGGATAAGGTGCACATTTAAGGGGCTTCGATAAAAATCTTGCCGGAGATTTTAATCCGGTCAAAGAGAAAAACGTCTCGCACCAGTAAAATTACATAGTTAACTATCCTCTATTAGGAGGTCCAAAATTACATCCAGAAGTTCCCCAAACCAAATTCGTTTGTGATCGAAGGCAATACCCCATTGCGCCAATCTGTGAGTATAACCTTGTTTGCCTCTCTAGGAGCATATCTTACTCTGACCTGTGGAGTAGACCTTAAGAAAATTCTTGCCTCATTAACTACATTGCCCCACAATGAAGTATCATCCTCTGCCTGCAAGTTTAAAGCAGCATCACCCTCTAATTCCAACTGCTCCTTTTGCATATCTTTCACCATCGTGATTGACCGCAAGCGCTGCCTCCAATTCTGCCAACCATGGTCAAGCTGAACTGAAGTATTCACTGGATCTGGGAGTGACAGAGTACTCAACATCGACGGTGGTCTTGGGGAAGAGGAGGAAGAAGGCGGTGAGCTTTGAGTAGAGCATCTTACCGCGCAACTTGTTGGGCTTGGCGTCAGTAACGACGGAGCTTGTCGGCGAGGTCTTGGTTGAGGATGACCTTGGTGATTGCCATTCTGATGCTTCCGGTGCCGATGACAAAGACATTGGTATGGCGTTTGTAGTGGAGGGAGCGGCGGAGCTGGAGGAGTTGTGTGCATTGTTGAGTTATTGAGTTGTGAATTTATGGTGATATGCTTTGCTTGTTGCAGAGGGGGTAGTCACGTGAGAGAATTTTTTTTTTTATTTTTTTAATTTTTTGTAAGTTAACTCCCTTAACTTGCTGTTTGATACTTGTGGGGCCACTCCTTATGACTTGGAGCTGTAAGATAAAAATAGATGGATGAGAATATTAAAATCATTACAACTCTATTTATTTGCTACAGTTTACTGACTAAACAACTTTAGTTCTTGACAAAAAAAAAAAAAAAAAACCACCTTAGTTGTAATTCATTTTTTGCAAAGATGATCTCTACATAGTGATTTATAATATAAATAATTTCGAATATAAGCACAAAATTATGTGAGTCAGGCACGAAGAATTTTGAGTAGGAATTCCTACTCATCCTTAAGTAGTCAAACATTGTTCACTCCATAAAACTCGATCAAGTCTCGCTTAACTAACGAACGGTTATAGCAGTTCCACTGCTCTTCACTCCATAATTTATTTTCTATAAATACCTAACCATGTTCTTCCAACCTTACACTACATTTCAATATTTTCAACCAATCTTTTATTATTATCTGAAATTAAAAATAAAGTTATCTTTTAATATTTAAATAATAATAATATTTTAATACGAATTGCCTGAGCAATTCAGTTTAGGTGTGGAGATCCACTAAAGACGGTTACTATTCACTTGGGGGAATTGAATTGCCTATTATGCAGGGTTTTTTAGGGGTGGAATTGCTCTTAAAGTTTGGTAACAATTCGTCAAAACTGTTACATAAGTGCCGGTGACTGATAAACTGATAAAACCAATCCCTTAGCAACAATGAGACTTACTTGTGTTGTAACGACCCGTCCCTAAATATACTTTTGATAAAAAGGACAAATACAATATTTTGTTGTTATTAATTTATATTTTTTTTATTTGTTTCTTTTTTCTGGACGATAACTCCAATAGGGAGTCCACAATCTCCTTTTCTCAAATCTACCGTAGTCTGAAAAGGGGAAAAAGCCCGAGCTTTTTCTCTCTTCAAATTTCAGAAGCAAGAAATAAGTTTTGTCTTTGGGTCTTCAATTCCATACTTATCTAGAGTCAAATTGGAGTAGCCACCAAGTAATTCATGAGGTAAGTTTGTTTTTATTTCCTTATGACTGTACAATTGAGCTTGTGATTTCCATGCCTCTTTCTCTCTTACCACCACGTAAGAATTTAAAATCAGGAGGTGTGTTATTTTCATTTGCTAGGATTTTCATCTCAATATAGTTGCCATGTGGTCGTCAGGTGAATCCTCCTCTTACTGCTAGCAAGCAGGAGGTGTTCAATTTTTGTGGCTTGGTGGCTTGTGTCACCTGAGTGTTAGTTCCAGGAGAACTTGTGGAGTCTATGGAAGCAGGAGGTCGAGGTCTAAGAAGTAGATGATGAAGAGTCTAGAGTTAGGCATCATGATTGTTAGGATAAGTAAGATTTTTTTTTAACAAGTTAAAAAGAAACAAAAACCTGTATAAATAGGGAGTTAGCAGTTCTCTTGAGAATCAACAGTAACAGAAATGCCAGACAAAAAGCTTTATAGTTTCAAAAGGCTAGTGAAGGAGAAAGGGTGCTAAGAGTTGAAGTAATTTTCTTTTGGTTATACTTCTCATTCCTTTTATTTGTTTCATCTTTCTATTTTAGTGGGCTTTGAAGAGGTTGGTTAATCAATAGTCAATCTCTTTCAGCCAAAAACCCCATAATTTTATATTATAAAATGTTCACTTTCCCCTTTGATTTCAAAATATATTTATGTTTTGTTACTGTTTAAAACAAAAAGCTTTCATAAACTCAAAAGGAAAGAGTCTGTTATGTTGAGGTTTTAGTTATGCATTGGTAGGAAGGAAGGGATTTCAAGGTGAAATTTTGACGCATGAAACTTTTGAACTAGTCATCTATTTCAATAAACAAATTTTGGTGTTGGAAACAAGTTCTAATTGTAATGATATATTTAGATATTATTGGTGGGTTCATACATATATCCAATATTAATTTTGCATAACAAATTTTCACCATACAAAAAATTTTAGTTTTAAAACTATTTTACTAGAAGACTGAAGTATGTTTTGTTTGGGTTATTATTATACATACTTATTAAAGTATGTATTCTACAAAGTCTATCTATAATATGAGTTATATTTTAAATTGTGTGCTTAAATAGTGATAGTTTATACTTTGAATAGGAACTCACGAGTTGGACCAAGATACTTGATTTGACACATCCCAACCCGGAATATCCATTAGGACCCCAAATCGAGGCATGCTGGCCGACACCAGGAAGGTGACGAAGCCATAAAGTGTGATAATGTATAAAATGTGAATAAATTAAAATCTAAAAGTGCCTAAGTACACGAGTGCGCGGTGAGCGGGTCTGAACCGATTTCACACGTGATACAGAGCATAGGTATAGTATAGTAAGGTAAGATAATGATTATACCATCAAAAGAATCCATCTGTACTGGGAAGTGCCACAAATCCTCGTCAATACGGAAACTCGGCTGCTAGTAACTGGAGGGGTGCATAAATAGAAAGTGTGAGTGAGTGATCGAAACCAGGATTTTCAAAATCATTTCCATTATCAAAGGTAGTAACCCCTCGTTGTAAAACTCGAATAGTTTCTAGAAAATCATACTACGTATAAGTATGAAATCAAATGTATAACAATAGTAAATCCAAAAGTATACCACAACATAGCATCTCATTAGCAACATAAATAATCATGTGTTTGATAATCCATACTAGCACGCAAGTCGGAAGTCACCTATGGTGACATGTACGATTGCACCCATATCTCATCAATCAATGCTAGCACATAAGTCGGAGTCACCTATAGTGACCTATACTACTTATTCATCTCTCATCAATCAATGCTAGCCAATAGCTCAATAACATGCTAGCCAATAGCTCAATAACATGCTAGCCAATAGCTCATCAATATGCTAGCCAATAGCTCAGTAACGTGCTAGCCAATAGCTCATCAATAAGTATACCTACAGACGAGTCGGAACACCTAAAGTTGTATGTACGACAAGCTGGGTGTAAATAAGTACGCTCAAGTGCTACGATCACATGAAGGCTGTGCGACGAATCGCAGGTCATCTACGAGTCAGAACCACCTAATGTGGTATGTACGACAGGCTGTCACTTACCTTGGATTCAAGGTGAGCGTGTGGTGCGAGAGGTGAACGATCACGTGAAGGCTAGGCCCTGGCCACGGGCGGGAGCACTAACATCGGGGTGCAGGTTTATGAGCTCTAATATATCTTAACACAATCATACTCACTACTATCACTATCATCAACATGTACTCACCTGAAGCTTACTTGGACGTTCGTAGCATCATTTGGTACTTCAAAGCATTCGCAATAATTAGGTTCAGGTACTATACATATGAATATGCCATGATGTAAATCTAAAATTCAACCATATTATAATATTTCCAGATATATAAGCATATATACAAATGGCATGAAATGCATAACTGTAACACCCCACTCCTAAACTATTTACTTTCGAGAGTAATCATCAGTGATAAGTCCAAATAGACACTAATTAAATTAACTATCACTACTTACCTTTCCTTACTTCAATTTCTTGATTCTTTACATCTTAATTTATGACCAACATTTAACTACCAAAACCTAACGTTAAATCTCACATTTTTCACCAATCTCCCTCACACTACTCAATTCCTCAAACAAGGCTATTGTCTCAATTATTTAGTCTCGTTTATTATATGGCTGCATCTAACGTCTCGTTAGACTGCCTACGTACCCTAAACAAGGATCAAGCCATTCGTAGCTCACATTAATTATTTGCATGTGACATGCATAAATCAATTATATACATATGATAAGAAGGAAAAGATCCACTCCCCTGGAGTCCACGCTAAGATTCACTAGCATGCACATCAAAAAGTCCCGAACGATTGGCGCCTGTGACCAAGGCCAATTAGGCGGGGAAAAGCTTCAATTTTGTTAAAACCTGTTGGAAACCCTATACTTGGGTGTTTTCAATTCGACCTCCAAACTTACTCTGACGCCTCCACCATTGCCTGGGCTTTGTTCCTGGGTTCTAAGGGAGTGTTTTGGTAGTGGTAATTGAAGGAGGTGGTTTCACAATTGGTAGATCACGAGCAAGGATTCTTATGGCACCCACGGTGCGGATTTCCTAGTTTCAAGGCCAGATTCTCTCCAATTTGGGGTCAAGTAGGTAGAGGGAAGAATTCTAGGATGATTCCAAGTGATGAGGGGTTCTAATTTGCCGGAGAACCACCGGAAAATGCATATGAATTAATGGTGCTGCCGAGTCAACCCGAAATGAAAAACCAGGTAAAGGGATCCGGAGTATCCTTCTCCCTCCTTTCCCCTCCTATTTCCCTCTTCTGGTTGGTCACTCACCTTCCACTCTCATCTCCCCATTCGGCCACTTTTTGCACGTTCTTCTTGCTCTCTTCCTCTCTTCTCCTTCTTTGCCATTGGGCAGCCACTCCCCCTTTTCTTTTTTTCTTTTCTTCTTCTTCCCTCTTAAAAACTTTAAAAAAAAAAAAATAATAATAAAAAGATTATAAAAATATAAATAGTAACTAAAACAAAGTACTTCTCAGGTTTACAGTTCCGTAAAACTTTAACCGTAACTCCAAATTCATTTCTGCTTAAGCCTACGTGTCCATATCGTCGAGTACTACAGGAATACTCAAAAAGAATATCTCGTATGTCTCACTATACGTTGATCAACGAAAGTCAATACCCTCGCCTCAAGGGCATTTTCGTAAATTCATTCTTTTAAAATTTATAAAATAATAAAATTTAGAACGGGTTGTCACATGATTAGTTTGGCAGTTATGTGGACTTACGTTGTAGCTTTGGAACCAGATAGAGGATGCTTGGGAAACCTTATAATTATTTATTCATTTATTATCTGATTGATACATATTGATTGATATTTAACTATTTGGTTGGATTCATAAACTCATTGCCTATACAATTACTTGGATGGATTGATATACATGTTTTTCATTCATTTGTTAAACAATGAACTGATTACCTTGAGTTGAGATTCTTGTGAAGGAGATAGGTAAATGGGCAATGAGGAAGGCTTTTGTGTAGTTGAGCCTAATTCTTGGTAGGTACCATGTTTTAGGCTAGCCCCAAAGTGCACAATAATTTAAGGGTAATATGGAACTGTCGAAAGGGAATTAGGCAAGAGCACTAACAAAAGGGAAATATGGTGTTTGAGTTCAGGTTAATAGGTTTGAAGTGAGAAACTTTGTGCATTCATACATATCATTTTTCTAATGTGTTTTAACTATAAAATAAAATAATATATTCATGGTTATATATATATATATATATATATTTGCATTCATACATATCATATATATAGAGGTATAATGTCCCTACTGAGCTTTATGCTCACCTAATTAAATTTGTGCAGGTTCAGAACCAGAGAAGTAAATCTTGTGCTAGAGATGTTACTGTATGATATGTGTAAATAGAAATAAAATAAAGAGCTTGGTGGTGTTTGCTCTTTTGTTTGAATAAGGAACAAGAAGCTTTATGTAAATTTGTTTAAAGTGTGCTTTGTAAAACTTGAGAATTACCTCTTGGTGAATGAATGTGAATTATGTTTGAATAGGTTTATATCTTCTAATTTGTATTTATTTTTCTTTCTTCATTTTTTAACTATGGATTAATCTGTTCTTAAAGATTTTATTCCATATTAAATTGTGAATCATGCTTTAATTAGAGTTTTAAGTTAATTTTCCGATTGGGGTGTGACATGTAGGAACTTTTCTTTTAATTTATTCACGTAGCACTCGTCGCTATGAACGTGTGGGCACAAGCGGAATCGAATTCGGAGTTATGATAAACGTTTCAAGGAATTTTGAAGTTGAGGGGCAAAGTAGTTAGTTTATTATTCTAGATATTAGGGTTGGATAATTGTTTTATTTTAATAATTTTTTGGTGGGTTTTTGTGGCCCGTGGGGCCAACACCCCACTTATCCTCTTTCCCCGTCTCATTTTTCCTCCCTAACTCTTGGAGACTCTCGAATCCTCTCCCTGTCATTTTTTTCTCTCATCTTCACTCTCTTTCTCAGTTCTTTCTGTCAGTCTCTCATTATCTTTGAGCATGGACGTACACAAACACCACCGCCAGTCACTCACAACGATGCCCATTATGGCGAGCCATATCACACCACCTCGTCCTTCACCTCGCCATCTTCCCTCACAAACTCACTATCTCGTCCTTTTCCCTCTCTGTTCACTGATGCATAGCGCCACTGCCACTCAATCTTGCGAACTCCAGACAGATTTCCAGTTCTTCGATCAAGAAGCAACGAAGGTGGAAAACTCCCCTAGTTTTTCGGTGGCTTTCGAGCCATTTTCCAACCAACTCCGGCCACGACTGAGGAAACTAAGGGTATATTCCGACTCCTTGCTTGTTGGGCTTCATTTTGATATATTGGATGACTAGGTTTAGTGAAGATTTAGGATTGATCGGAGTCGAAAATTATTCTGGCCTTCCCTTTCGCCAGTGACTAGGACCGGGTTGACCCGACTTGTAACCCAAACATGATCCAAAACCAACAACCAGGCCCAACCTAATAACCAAGCCTAATCCAATAACCCAGCCCAACACAGCAACCCAAAACCTAGATTCGACCCAACCAAGACCTAATTCCTAGTTTCCATGGTTGGTGCGTAGGTGCACGTCATGGCCGACGCATAGAGCACACACTCCTCCGTCGGAGGTATTATGCTTCGCCGCTGTCCACGGCAACTGTGGCGACTTTTTTGGGGACCCATCTCGATGTGTGGCAGCGTGTGGTAACCCGGGCTGCTGCCCCGTGGCAGCGCGTGGAGGAACCCAAGGTCCCTCTTTAGGTTTTTCGACGTGCCAAATCCGAATCCGCTGTCTATTTTCCTAAAATCTATCGTTTTAGTGGAGTTTTATTAAATGGTCTCTATTTGTGTTTAGGTGCGTCGGTGGGAAGTGACCTTATCCTCCCTAATTCGAGTGGCTCACCGACAACGGAATATCTATGAGTGGACCCCTTCTTAAATTGTATGTTTTTATAAAATATTAGGCTTGCATTCACGAAAAGCTTGATTTCATGATTTTATGTTTTCTGCATTATTTATGATTTATCAAATTATGTTTTACAAAACGTTATGAATTATTGGATTTGCGCGTATGATATATTATGGATTTACGAGTATGATTTATTATGGTTTAAGAATTGATGCTTTGAGTTTTTGAGCTCTGGTGATTTGACATGAGATTTTGAATTACGTTTTCTGTGCTTATCTGGTGGGTTATCATACAACACAT
Source organism: Pyrus x bretschneideri (assembly GCF_019419815.1). Classification (NCBI taxonomy): domain Eukaryota; kingdom Viridiplantae; phylum Streptophyta; class Magnoliopsida; order Rosales; family Rosaceae; genus Pyrus; species Pyrus x bretschneideri. Next base: position 1,207,484 of record NW_025999808.1, on the reverse strand, counting down.
ACACACAACACGAGTATGTATACGTCTATGGCCATATGACACAATTGATGATAGTTATGACATATTCCCAGCTTCACTGGTGAAACCAGTGTCGGACAGCTTCATTAGCCACGGCCAATGTCGGTGTGTTATGTTATATGTATATATTTCTTCACTGGCGTAACCCAGAGTCGTACAGCTTCACCTTCGGGTGATAGACCTATTATATTTCTTCATTGGTGTAACCCGATATCGTACAACTTCATCTTCGGGTGATGGACCTATTATATTTCTTCACTGGCGTATACAATTTCACCTTTGGGTAATGGACCCACTGTATTTCTTCACTAGCGTAACCCAGTGTCGTATAGCTTCACCTTCGGGTGATGGTTATGCCTTCAGGCGACTGTGATACCCCTAGTTGAGTACATCATTGATGTGATTTACGGATTAACCTTTGAGTGACTATATTACCATTACTGAGCACTGGTTTACACGTACATATTTTACGAATGTTTTTCATGGCATGTTAGAGATTTTAGAAAAACCTATTACGTAGTATTATATATGTTTTCAAAACAGGATATGTTCAGAAAGAAATCGGTTTTTATTATTATTATAAACTTTGGTCCACTCACCCTTTGTTATGCGCCCCCTTCAGGATTTAGAATCAAGGCATACAATTCCGGTGTCAGGGCATTTCCGGATAGATATCTTTGAGTCTTCTCAGTGGAGGACCCATTCCTTTGTTCGTACCTTCTTATAGTAATTCTTTCACATTATTTTTGATTAGTTGTATGCTCTGAACACGTTTTCGTATTGACATATTTATTTCTAATTACATATTTTATTTGTATGCATGTTTAAAATGGCTTCGTCACCCTTGGGTGTTGTCTAGCACGTGCCCATCCTGGTGTGTAGAGGATATTGGGATCGAGGCATGTCATGTGTCACTGAATCGATACTGTATTATGATGACATAGGCAAAGTGAGACACATGTTGAGTTGGTTAAGTATCAAATTTTGAGTTTCATGAGGTTAAATGAGATGTAAGGATGTACTATCTCGGATATTTCGTTATAACTAATTACTTAAACAACAACAAAAAAATCGGTTATAATTATATACAGAAAAAGAAAATATTAAATAAATTAATTAAATATTAAAAATAACAAAACCACCAGACCATGAATTCCCATCCATTCGACTCTATTGCAAGTCTGCAACCCTAGCTGTGATACTAACATATCTTTGATTTAAAAAATAAAAAATAAAAAATAAGTCTCTCTCTACTCTACTTCCACGTTGTTTGTTCTTTCCCAATAAAAAAACAATGTTCATACACAAAACATATAGCCATATACTAGTACGCACATTAGAAAAAGAAAAATTTAATCGACATTTTTCCTTTTTGAGAGTGGCCTCTTCGCCCTAGAACCCTAGAAAAACCAACACAAAAAATCACATCAAATGGGCCTGTTGGGCCTGTTTAGTTGGGTTTGCGGTAGAAAAGCCTAACCCTTTCCTTATATAGTTTTCTTTGTTGTGTGTAAAACTCCAGTTGCTAGAGGCGCCGCCGCCGCTTCTCTCAAACCCTCAAACTCTGAAACCTTCGAACTCTGAAACCTTCGTCGTCCCCTCTCTCACTCTGTCGTAAAGTAAGTCCTCGCGGATCTCCGTCACCGCATTTCGCATACTCTTCTTCTTCTAATTGGGGTTTTGTATTTCTTTTAATTTATTTGCAGCTTGTTTTCTTTACTTGTTCAGATTTTTTCATATTTTTAAAGTTAAAATTACACCATTTCTTATCAGAAAGTTGCTTGAGCAATATCTGTAATTTATTACTGACAAAAATCACAATATTATTTGGTTAATCTCTTTTCTCAAGCGGCTCAACGAGTCATTAGTGTGATTAATCCAAGCTTGCATCTTATTACGCATGTATCAGGATTTTTGATGTTGTTTTGTTGCAGACCATGTATTCATTTGTATGTTACTATTTGTTAAATTCTCCTTGGAAAAAAAATGAAGCATAATGTTTTTAGCTAAATTTTCTCAAGTTGTGTGAGTCTTTTGTTATTCTTGGATTAGTAACAAGTAACAACTGCCTTTGAATGGTTTCATACTTGTTCATGCTGAGAGATTTTTGAATTTTAAGCTTGGTTATGTGCGGTTTAGTGAGGAATTTCGCTCTCATAATGACGGCCATGAACTTATGATTTTAGTGATGAAATTAGTCATTTAGGTTCATTATCTATTTAGTTGTTTCTGTCTATAAAATTTATGTTAATGGTTGTTGATACGTATTGATGCATCTCCGGGTTATATGCATTTTCTTGTGGCTGTTGTTAAGGTGTTGGTGGGGTTCTTATTAATTTTTGTGTTGACAAGTACTTAAATGACAGTTATGAACTTATGATTTTAGTGATGAAATTAGTCATTTAGGTTCATTATGTATATAGTTGTTTCTGTCTATAAAATTTGTGTTAATGGTTGCTGATACGTATTGATACATCTCCGGGTTATATGCATCTTTCCAGTGGCTTTTGTTAAGGTGTTGGTATGTTTCTTGTTAATTTTTGTGTTGAGAAGTACTCTTGTGTGTTCTTTAGGTATAACAGACTAGTGTGAATATAAACTAGACGTTTTAAATCAGAGGATGTGCTGTGAGAATCAGGTTTTAATTATTATTGCATTGGTTAGGAACTTAGGAATTAGGATACTCATATTTTTTACTTTCAGTGTATGGTAAACCTAACCTGGGTATTAACTTGTTTTTTTATATTTTTTTAAGCAGATCAGTAAGTAAACATGGTTCAATATAACTTCAAGAAGATGACTGTTGTACCAAATGGGAAGGACTTCATTGACATTATCCTGTCTCGCACTCAGAGGCAGACCCCAACTGTAGTCCACAAGGGTTATGCCATTTCCCGCCTTCGTCAGTTCTATATGCGCAAAGTCAAATATACCCAACAGAATTTTCATGAAAAGCTCTCCACAATAGTTGATGAGTTTCCTAGGCTGGATGACATCCACCCTTTTTATGGCGACCTCCTTCATGTTCTCTACAACAAAGACCACTACAAGCTTGCACTTGGCCAAATCAATACTGCGAGAAATCTTATTGGAAAGATTTCTAAGGATTATGTGAAGTTGTTGAAGTATGGTGATTCACTTTACCGATGCAAATGTCTCAAGGTCGCTGCTCTTGGCCGCATGTGCACGGTTATAAAGAGGATCGGTCCTAGTTTAGCTTACCTGGAACAAATTAGGCAGCACATGGCAAGGCTACCTTCAATTGACCCTAATACCAGGACAGTATTGATTTGTGGGTATCCGAATGTTGGAAAGAGCTCGTTCATTAACAAGATCACAAGGGCTGATGTGGATGTCCAGCCCTATGCTTTTACCACCAAGTCACTCTTTGTGGGGCATACAGATTATAAATACCTGAGGTACCAGGTAATTGATACACCAGGGATCTTGGACCGACCATTTGAAGACCGTAACATTATTGAGATGTGCAGCATCACAGCTTTGGCCCACTTGAGAGCTGCGGTTTTGTTCTTCTTGGACATCTCAGGGTCTTGTGGGTACAGCATTGCCCAACAAGCAGCTCTTTTTCATAGCATCAAGTCTCTGTTTATGAACAAACCATTGATTATAGTCTGCAACAAGACTGATTTGCAGCCATTGGATGGTATATCCGAGGAAGACAAGAAGTTGGTCGCAGAGATGAAATCTGAAGCTATGAAGACAGTGATTGGTCAGGGAGGTGAGGCTACAAATGATGATGGGGTACTCTTGACCATGAGTACTTTGACTGAGGAGGGGGTAATTGCCGTAAAGAATGCAGCTTGTGAGAGGTTGTTGAATCAGAGAGTTGAGCTGAAGATGAAATCCAAAAAGATAAATGATTGCTTAAATCGTTTTCATGTTGCCATGCCAAAGCCTCGTGACAACAAGGAAAGGCCCCCATGCATACCTCAGGCAGTTATAGAAGCTAAGATTAAGCAAGCAGCGGAGAAGGAAAAGAGACAGACAGAAAGGGATTTGGAGAATGAGAATGGTGGTGCAGGTGTATACTCTGCCAGCTTGAAGAAGCATTATATCTTAGCTAATGATGAATGGAAAGAGGATGTCATGCCAGAAATTCTTGATGGGCACAATGTGTCTGACTTTGTTGATCCTGATATTTTACATAGGCTTGAGGAGTTGGAACGAGAAGAAGGACTCCGTCAGGAAGAGGACGGTGATGATTTTGAGATGGATGGATTGGAATTGACTCCAGAAGAGAAAAAGACATTGGCTGCGATCAGGAAAAAGAAAAGCTTGCTCATTCAAGAACATAGAATCAAGAAAAGCACAGCAGAGAGTCGACCCATTGTACCAAGGAAATTTGACAAGGATAGGGAATTCACAACAAAGAGAATGGGGAGGCAGCTATCAAAATTAGGAATTGATCCTAGTAGGGCAATTGAACGGGCCCGAAGCAGATCTGTCTCTAGGGGGCGGAAGAGAGAGAGATCAGTTGACAGGGGTGATAATGATGGTGGTGATGCTATGGATGTGGATACACCCAACAAGAAGCAGCGTATGTTATCTAGATCCCATTCAAGGTCTAGGTCAAGGCCTCCGACTGAAGTTGCCCCTGGAGAGGGCTTCAAGGACTCTAATCAGAAGGCTAAGGCACTACAGAAGGCCAGGAAATCTAATAAGAATAGAAACAAGGATGCTCGTCGTGGAGAGGCAGATAGGGTCATTCCCACTCTAAAACCAAAGCACTTGTTCTCTGGAAAGCGCTCAATAGGAAAAACCCAAAGGCGTTGAAATATTTGAGGTACCTCATACACATTGCATCACTTTCAGTTCAGCTTGTCTTTCTTTTGACCACTTATTGGGAAAAATTTAGTGGTGTGCTATCCACACACCCCATTTTACTTCTCACACACCCCTTGATAATTTATGTTCGTTGATGTTCTTCAATTCATCTGATCCGACGGCCAAAAATTAAAATGATGTGTGAGAAGTAAAATGGGGTGTGGATATCACACCCCAAAATTTATTATAATGATTTCTTTATTATGAGCCTTGGCTTTAGGCAGGTGTATGTTTTCTGCATATTACATGTTTTTCGGACCAGTTGCATTCCTTTTTTTTGTCTATTACATACTTGAAGCACCCATGTATTTGATGCGGATGTACGAGAATACTTTCGTGTAACTAGCAGATAGAAGTTTTCAGTCCAGTGGAGTTTAGATTTTCACTTAATAATATTTGAGGTATTAAGACCGAAGAAATAGATTTGTCAGGTGCCCAACTTTTTGATGTTTCCGGTAGTAATCAATAGACCTTTTCTTCTTGCAGGATGGTTGGTTTGTGCCTTTGCAGCATGCACCGGGAAGTGTACTTGCTGATGAGAAAGCACTTAGTTCTTTAAACTTGTGGTTCGTCTCGGCAGGGGATTGCGGCATGAAAGATCATGTAACCAGACTTTATAGTTTCCGTATTTAATATTTGTGTTTTTGGTTTTGAATTTACACAGAATTGTTTGTTTCTGTTCCCTTTCGCTTTCGTAATTTGTAGTTTGACGTACTGTGAGACGTTGAAACTGCTGTTTCTTTTGCTTGCGGAATGAAAAAGGTTCACTTTTTGGCATGTTTAAGTGAATTGCACCAACCAAATGAGTTATTTAATCGATTATCCTTTTGGATTTGATTTTTCGAATTTCAAAATTCACTCTGGTCCGGCCTCAGGATTTGAATTTGGATGAAGGGATCAGTGTATTCTTGCAGGAAAAGAAAACTTTGGTTGGTTAGGAATATTCCTCATTGCAGGCTTCTCCTCTAACTTGAAAAAAAAATACCCCCTTTCCCATTTTATTTCATAGCACAAAACGTTTATGTGATGGTGCACTTGTGATTTGAAAGTTATTCGTAAGGCATTCACAAGGGGGGTCCTTGCATTCGGGTCACTTATGAACTCATTTGGGTAAACCCGAATGCATAATTTCTCTCGTGTGTTTTGGGAAATTAAACCAAATTAAACCAAGCTAGTCAAGAATTTCCCGTAAAATGGGCTTAGTTTAATTTGCATTTATGTGACTAGCTTGGTTCAGGTACGAAATTGCGTTTGTGCTTGTAAGAAGTTTGTGAGGATAAAAGTGCTGATTTTCACCACTATTTGTGATTATTGGAGGTCTATTGAACCTTTGTGTGCTTGTAAAAGTTTGTGTTACTCTCCATATTGCAACGTACGTTTTTACCAGGATGTGATATTCTTACTCTCACATCACCTTAAATTTCATTTTTCACAGTGACGATGAGTAAAAGTTAAAAGTTAAAGACAAGTTGAGCTTGAGTTGAGATTCATAAAATAATAACTAAAAAAAATAAAAAAATAAAAATAAACTGGGGCTTCGTATTTCAGACTTGGGATGAAGCTTTTGTTGCCAACCATTCATCCAAGATAACGACATATCCCAACCGAAGTGTGTCCTTCCCTCCTTGGTCCTTTCTTTGATATTAGCCTTTGGAAGTTTGAGATAACCAGACACCCAAAGAGATAGCGTTCGGCAGACAGAGAGAAGAAATATGGCACTGAGATTGTGGGCTTCTTCTACAGCCAATGCACTCAGAATCTCCACTGCCTCCAAATCCCACCTCTCTCCTGCATTTTCTCTCTCCAGATGCTTTTCTACTGGTACGTACACTACACACTCCTCTCTCAACTTCATATTATATGGTTTAATAAGTCAATTTCTTTACATCTGTTTGATGCTACTAATATCGAAGGATGCTGCCAATTCATGCATGATTTTGTTCAACTAGAATTTATGAGTGCTATGCAGATTTGGTTTTAGCGAAGTTGGCTAGAGCAGTGTGCTCCATCATCTGCAGTAATTTGCACTCAAGTTTGAATCCCCCACCTCGTAGTTTAAATTAATTTAGTGTAAATGTCATCGTTTGTCAAAGAAGATGGTGAATTTTAGGAGTGCTATGTATTTGGGGTATTTTAAAGTTTGTTGTTTTTGGGTAATTAAGTTGAAAAGGTTTGGATATTGCAGTTTTGGATGGATTGAAGTATGCATCTTCACATGAGTGGGTGAAACATGAAGGCTCAGTGGCAACAATTGGTATCACTGATCATGCTCAGGTTAATATTAATATGCATATCTCCATTTCTTTATCTTCGATGTCTCTTGCAACTGGATTGAAGAACTATTTGTTTTTCTGAATTGTGTTGTGTAATTATTTCGTTTCCATAATGTTACATCGACGTAATAAAATATAAAATAATCATCTCAAAAGTTGCACGTAAGTGTATAGACCATGGAATGGGTGATGTAGGTGAAGCTTTGTTTCAGGACCATCTTGGAGAAGTAGTGTTTGTTGAGCTGCCAGAATCTGGTCGTTCAGTCTCTCAAGGAGGCAGTTTTGGAGCTGTTGAAAGTGTCAAAGCAACCAGTGATGTAAATTCCCCGATCTCCGGCGAAGTCGTCG